>NC_046289.1:60077857-60684524 GCF_004115265.2 Rhinolophus ferrumequinum | reverse complement strand
CCATAGCCTTACTACTAGGGGTTATGTTATGCTTAAAGTTAGTCTCTGGTGTGTGCTAATACCATTATGCCAATGGTATAATGCCATAGGCACCAATATGCAAGTCTGGTAAAATCCCATCACTTTGTTCTGCTGGGCATACTGACAATCTTCTTGCACAGAAAGTTTACTTGAAGCTGATTGGACAATTTTCTTGTAAAATCCAGCTAACTTTCTTATTGAAGTTAAATGACTATGGAGTTTTAAAACTGAATCTTGAGTTTAGTGTATGCCTTTTGTGGTCATCTAGAAAGCAGAGTAAAGCCAGGTGATTATACTGGAGGTGCAAGAATAGGGAGTTAAGGCTGAGGAAGAAAGAGGTAAATGGCATGAAGAAATATATGAAGCAGTGTGGTATTATGGGCTGTTGCCACCTTTACACATGAGCTGAAGGACTACCTGTCGTGTGTGTTCACTTGGCAAAAGGAGAATGACCATCACATGACCTCATGGTTTGTTGTGAGCGTTAAGCATGTTAATAATCTATGTAATGTGCTTAGAATACTTCACATAGTAAGAACTGTGTAAGTATTAGCTGTTAGTTAGTATTTGAGAAACAAAATGGTCCTTGCTCCAGGAATGTATGATATAGTTTACATAAGTTCAAATTATAGCTAGCTTGCATTATATGCTACTTCTAAAACAAAGTCCCCATTGAATCGGTCAGTAAATATTTATTTAAAAATTACTATGCTTGAGAAACAAAGAATAAGATAATGTCTTAGGTTGGGGCCTCTAGAAGTCAGAGCTTCTAGATTAAGGCACTACAACTTTGTGAGATACAAGTCTAGGGCAGTAACTGTGAATGAAGAAGGGTAGTGAATCAAGAGAAGAGGTGAAGCAATTGAGTGTTGCCCTATACAATAGGTGATTGAAAGGCATAGCACATTGCTCAGCAGTTCTATTTACTCATTACATAGGGCTTCTCCAGGAAAGAGACACACCTCAATTTCACAGGGGAGAAAAGAGACCTTTATCTGTCTTGTCTTTTGTTTCCTATTGGTCCTAAAGGGGAGCTAATTCTCCTGTATTACTAGTCCATCAACAGCTTTTCAGAGGGAGTAGGAAATATATCCTGCACTGTGGTATTTCATCTGTAAGTAGAGAGGCAATGTTGTATTGGTAGGATGCTAAGAGAAAAATAAGGAAGCTTCTGTGTCCACAGGTTGGAGAGAAATACCTCTAATTTTGTGTTGTTCCCTCAGTGACTCCTGGATGGACTTGTGTGCACCTTACCTTTCACTCTGGTTCAAAAAACCCCACAAACAACCCAGTGAATTGAAGGTGTGTCTGCTTGATTAATACTGTCACCCACTCTCCCCTGCTCCTATCTGTACCTTCTTTTGGACTATTTGAGCTCTTTGAAGGAACAGAATAATTATTTATGAGTGGCATACTCAGAATCACCTCTGAGCTCAGGTGCATTCTTCAATATAAGAATATACGAAAACTCTTTTCTGCTCTGTTAAGTTCTAAAATCCCTAAGGATAAGAACCCTGGATTATCTTCTCTGGATTTCTCAAAGCACTCAGCAACTAGATGGTCATGAATGAATACATAAATATTGGTCATAGTGGCTAACGCTTAGATCGTGCCTTACCTGATGTGATTACCTTCTCATTTTTTAACTTATACTTTAGGGATTAGTTCAGTTGTCACCAAAAATGGTAAAATTTCCCTGAGAGATCTTATTGCATGAGATATCCCCCATTAAATTTCCCGTGGCAATTTATTTGAAAATATGAGTGAATCGTGTGATATTTTGCATTCTAATCTAATTGAATGCATATATGTATATATATGTGTATATATATATACACACACACACACATATATATATACGTTTTTTTTTAAAGCTCACTTTTACTTTATTCAGTACACTTTGAAAACCTACTATGTCTAGGACATGGGGTTATATAAATGAGAAGACTTGGTCAATGTGTTCAAGGAACTTATGACTGAGGATAGAAGGATTCACAAACATTATCTCTATCACGGTCATTACCATATTGTTATGCTCAAGCGGCAATGAGAGCAGAAAGAAGAGACAGGCTTTTAGGGCTGTTTTCACCGAAGAAATTATGTTACAGTTTAAAAATGAGTACTGAATGAATGGTGGTGTGTGTGTGTGTGTGTGTGTGTGTGTGTGTGTGTGTGTGTGTGTGTGTGTTTTGGGGCAAAATGAGGCTGGAGGGGAACAGATTGGGCATTTGAGGGAATTGTTACATGTGTTGCAGGGGTGCTGTTGAAAGAGAGCAGCTGTATTCCTGTGAGGCTGAGGCACAGGACACATGGGGGAGAACTGGAGAGGTCAGACTGAGTAGGAAAGCTGGGGCTAGAGCATGGCAGATTATGGACTGTGCTACAGGTATCCTGGGAACAACGAGGAGTCACAGAAGCACTATAAATAGAAGAGAGAATGCAAGCTTCTTGAGGGTCAGTGACTATATCTTAGACAAATCATATCTTTGTTTTCTCCTGATGCCCAGCAGAGTTCCTTATATGTACGTAGCAGGTACTCAGTGAATTTCGGTTACATGATGAACTTCCATAATTCTGGGATACCACATGACAGGCATATATCTTAGCTAAATTCACAGTAAGACAGTAAATGTTTAGAATTTGTTTCTGGGAACAGACTTCTGAAGTATGACCTTGTATTTCATACAACTTTGTTCTTCAAAAATTGCTGCTGTATAATACTTTTTGTCAATTAGTTGGAATTGCATTCGGTTAATGGCATATGTAATTAGCCATCTTATCTTGCTTGGAAGGACACTAACAAGAGGTAAAATGAGCTATTTTCGGTGGTTGTAAAACTACTGAGCCACAGAAACAGAGGTTGAGACCCTTTAAAGGCTCAGAGGAAATGGAGCTGAAACTGAAAAAGACAAAGAAAACCATCACAAATGGGAAGTATTCCATAAAAGGAGAAATTCAGGTCTGAATTTTTGGGATTATGCCACCATATATGTTAAATTCTCAGGAATTGGTTAACCTTTTCTACCACACTCCCAAGCCCCAGTTTTCCTTTTTCCATGAAGACAAATCTCGAACCAAAGGAGATAATTGCTTAGAAGTTTCGTAAATCTGTTGTTTATCTTATCAAACTATGAAAAAGTTGGTTAGTAATTAAAATTTAACAACCAGCTACATAAGAATATTAATAGAAAAGCTAATATTTATTTTGTGCTTACTATGGTCCAGTATTGTTTGAAGTTCTCTACATGTGCTTTTCTTTAATCCTTGTAGCAACTCTTTGAATAACAAAATGGAATAACTGCTTGATTACACATTAGTAAGAAAATAATTATTCTCTCTAGCCATGCTTATGTCTCTAGAGCTGTGCTGTCCAGTACAGTAGCCACTAGCCACTTGTGGCTATATAAATTTAAATTAATATAAATTAGAAAATCAGTTCCTTAGTCACATTACCAGATTCCAACTGTTTGATAGCCCCATGTGGCTAGTGGTTACCATATTAGTAGCACAGATAGAGAACATTTCCATCATCGGAGAAATTTCTGTCAGACAGTACTTTCTAGAGACCTGACAAATACTGTCCCAGAGCTCAGAACATTTAGAATTAGAAGAGAAATAAGAGGTTATCTGGTCCAATATCTCTATTTTCAGTTGAAAAACTACATGCCAAAGTAGTTAAGGGACTTGCTTAAGATCACACAGTTTTGACTGAGACAGCTGGATCATAAACCACTCATCTTTATCCATCACGTGATTATTTTTTATTTCTATAAATGTAACGGTCATATTTCCTCTGCATTCATGATTTTATTAATTTGAGTCTTTTTTCTTTTTCTTTTTGGTAAGTCTAGCAAAGTATTTGTCAATTTATTAATCCTTTCAAAGAGCTAACTTTTGGTCTTCTTGATTTTTTTCTCTATTCTTTTTCTATTATATATTTTAATAATTTCCTCTGTAATCTTTATTTTTTTCCCTTCCTTCTGTTTGATTTAGGTTTAGTTTGCTTTCTTTTTCCAGTGTCTTATGATGGAAGGTTAGGCTATTGATTTGAAATCTTTCTCTTTTTGTAATATAGATGTTTGTAGCATAAATTTCCCTGCTAAACACTGCTTTAGCTACCTCTCATGTTTTGCTATACTGTATGTTCATTTACATTTATCTCAAATTCTGATTTAATATAGCAAATTTTTCTTTAGTATAGTTTTATTTCCTTCCTTTGTGTTATTGTCATATATATGATATCTGTTTTGTTATAAGTTCAACAATACAGTTTTATAATTATTTTTTATGTAATCTGATATATTTTAAATCAATTGAAAGGACAGAAAAAGGTATTTTTATACAGTCTGTTATATTTACTATGAATAACCTTCTTCCTATGCTCTTTATTTCTACATATAAATTTGAATTTTCATTTGATGTCATTTCCTTTCAGAATGAAGGAGTTTCTCTTATAATTCTCACAAGACAGGTGTGTTGGCAACAAATTATGTCTTTGTTTATTTGAAAATGTCTTTATTACACTTTCATATTTAAAATTAATAAACTTTATTTTTAAAGCAGTTTTCATTTTGTAGAAAACCAAACAGAATGTACAAAAAAGTCCACATACTTCTTCTATCCCTGCCCAGTTTCCTTTATTATTAAATTCTTGCTTTGGTGTTGTACATGTTTTTTAATAATTGATGGATCAATATTAATATAGCATTATTAACTAAAGTCCATAGTTTACACTATTGGTCACCATTTGTGGTATACAGTTCTATGAGTTTTGCCAAAAGCATAATGTCATATATCCACCATTATAATAACACACAAATAGTTTCAGTGCCTTCCAAATCCTATGTACTACACCTCTTCATACATCCTCCCTTAATCCTCTGGGCAACCACTGTCTTTTTACTGTCTCTATGGTTTTGCCTTGTCCAGATGTGATATAGTTGGTTTGGAATCATACAATATGTAGCTTTTTAATCCTGGTTTATTTCACTTAACAATATACATTTAAGGCACCTCCATGTGTTTTCATGGCTTGAAAGTTTATATTTTTCTTATCACTGAATAGTGTTCAATTGCATGGCTGTCCCACAGTTTGTTTATCCATTGACCTATTGAAGGACACCTTAGTTGCTTTCAAGTTTTGACAGTTATGAATAAAGCTGCTATAAACATTTGTGTGCAGGTTTGTGTGTGAAGGTTTTCAATTCATTTGGCTAAATACCTAGGAGTACGATTACTAGAATGTATAAAAAGAGTACATTGTAAAAAACTGTAAAACTGTCTTCCAAAGTGGCTGTACAAATTTCCAGTCCCACTGGCAGTGAATGAGAGTTCCTGTTGCTCATCAGCATTTGGTGGTATTAGTGTTTTGGATTTTAGCCATTCTAGTAAGTCTGTAGTGGTGATCTCATTGTTTTTTTTTTTTTTTTTAATATGAAATTTCCTAATTACATATAATGTTGAAATATGCTTATTTGTTATCTCCAAGTGTTATTTGGTGAAATATCTAAGTTCTTTTGCTCACTTTTTAATTAGGTTGTTTGCTTATTGAATTTTAAGAGTATTTTATATATTTTGGATTCAAGTCCTTTATCAGATTTGTGTTTTGCACACATTTTCTCCAAGTCTGTGGCATGTCTTCCTATTCTCTTAAGAATGTGTTAAACAGAGTAGAAGTTTTTAATTTTAATGAAGTCCAACTTAATAATTTTTCTTTTAGGAATTGTGCTTTTGGCATTATATCTACAAACTCATTGCCAAACACAAGGTCACCTAGATTTTCTCTTATTTTCTCTTGTAAAAGTTTTATAGCTGTGTGTTTCACATTTAGATCTACCATCCATGTTAAGCTAATATTTGTCAAACGTGTAGGTCAGTGTCTAAATTTATTTTTCACATGGATGTTCAGGTGTTTCAGTATTTCTTTCTCCTTTGGATTGCCTTTGCTTCTTTGTCAAAGAATAGTTTACTATATTTGTGTGGGTCTATTTCTAGTATTTCTTATGTTCCATTGATCTATTTGTCTATTATTTCATTAATACAACACTGTCTTGATTACTATAGCTTTATAGTAAGTCTTGAAGTTGGGTAGTATTAGTCCTCTGACTTTGTTTTTTATTATTATCATGTGTGTTATTCTGGGTCTTTCACCTTACCATATAAGATTTAGAATCAGTTTGTTGATTTCCACAACTTGCAGGGATGTTGATTGGGTTTTAATTGAATCTGTAGATAAAGTTGGGAAGAACTGATATCTTAAGAATATTGAGTCTTCCTATCTATGAGCATGGAATATTTTCCCAATTATGGTAGATCTTTTATTTCTATCATCAGAGTTTTGTAGATTTATAACTAAATGTTTTATTTTTTGGGGGGGTGCTAATATAAATGATAATATGTTTTTAATATCAAATTTCCCTTGTTTATTGATGATATATAGGAAAGCAACTTTTTAATATTAATCTTGTATTCTTCAACTTTGCTATATTCACGTAATAGTTTTAGGAGGTTTTTTTGTCAGTTCTTTGTAATTTTCTACATAAATAGTCATTTGCGAACAAAGAAGTTTTATTTATTTCTTTACAGTCTGTGTCTTTTATTTCATTTTCTTTTCCTATTGCATTAGCTAGGACTCCCAGTAAAATGTTCTACAGGAGTTGTGAGAGGGGGCATCTTCAGTTTTGAAGGATAGGTTTGCTAGGTATATAATTTTTAGTTGACACTTCTTTCAACAATTTGAATATATCATTCCACTGCCTTTGGTGTCATTTTTTCTTAATAAGTCAGCTATTAATCTTATTGTGATTCCCTTATATATGGCAAATCCTTTTTCTCTTGCTCCTTAAAATTTTCTCTTTGCCTTTCAACATTTTGACTTTGATGTGTTTGCCTATGAATCTCTTTGCATTTATCCTACTTGGATTTTTTTGAGCTTCTGGCATATGTAGATTAATGTTTTAAATCAAGTTTGGTAAGTTTATAGCTATTATTTCTGAGATTTTTTTCTGCTCCTTTTCTTTTACTCCTTCCCTGTGGCATTCATATTTCTTGTATGTTGGTGCACTTAATGGTGTCCTACATTACTTTGAGGCTTTGTTTATTTTTGTTTACTCTTTCATTATGTTCTTCAGATTACATAATCTTAATTAACCTTTCTTGAAAGTTCATTGACTTTTTATTCTTCCAATTCAGATCTTCAGTTGATTCCTATAGCAGACTTTTAATTTCACTTACTATGTGTTTCAACTAAAGAATTTCCATTTGATTCTTTTAAAGATATAATTTCTCTTTATTGATATTCTCTATGATGAAACATTGTCATCATATATTCCTTTACTTTTTAAAGCATTATTTATTTCCTTTAGTTTTTTGAACATATTTAAATACCTAGCTGCTTTCTTTGTTTGCTAAATCTGACATCTGGGCCCTCTCAAAGATTATTTCTGTTGTTTTCTTCTTTTTTTATTCCTGTATGGGGTAACACTTTCTTGTTGCTTTTCATATTTCATAATTTCTGGTTGAAAACTGGACATTTTAGATAATATATTGAGGCAACTCTGGATACTTATTTCCCACTCCCACCCTTCTGGGGCTTTTTTGCTTATTTAATTTGTTTAGTGACTTGCCTGGATAATGTCATTTTGCTATTTTGCTTATTTAATTTGTTTAGTTACTTACCTGGATGATGTCATTGAAGTTTATTTCTCTTTCAATATACAGCCTTTAATGTTGCTTCTTAGAAGGTACAACTTTGGACATGTGGTCGCTCTGACCCTTTCACCTTCCTTCCCAGGGATGACAATGATTTTAGCCAGTATCTTTAAATGTCTTTCCCTGATCTCTTTATTACCTGGTTTTAACTGGTTTGTCTCTGTTTCTATCACACCCAGTTTCTAGCTTTCACTACCTGCTGATTTTTCTATTGTTTTCTACAATACTCTGAGGCATAAATTGTTTCACAGTCTGATCCAGTCAAGTCCAGGCCATTTTGCAGTGGTAGTTTTTGAGGCTTACTCTAACACAGGAGGGCTCTTCCTAATTGTCTGGCTCTTCTTTACCTGATTCTCTCTGTTAAACTAGTTGGTTTACTATTTTGTTTGTTGTTATCATGAAGCTACCACCAACTGGTTAATTGCTCATTAACAAAATCTTCATTTTTTTTTGGCATCACTCTTGGCTTGAACTTCCTTGTTTTGCTCCAAATAAAGTCAGTTCTCATAGGGAAAACTTGGAATTCCTGTTGTTATTGCCTGCCTTTCCCCATGGCAGAAATACTGTGCCACTACTGCTGGGGACAAGTACCGCAGTCTACTTTTCGCAGAGTGGCAGCCCTGCTCTATAAACATGTCAGTAGGTAGGGATAGTAGCCTCTGGTCTTCACTGACTTGCCTCTTTCTACATGAAATGTCCACCCTATGAGTGCAAAGCTGGATAAGAGCTCAGTGTTCTCTTCTTCCCATCTGGAGTAGAGCTTCTACCCTACGAGTGAGGGGTGGGTGGCAGAAGGGAGTCCCAGGCCTCTCAGCTGCATTTTCTGGGAAAGAGTTTCTGCAAAACAGACCTATGGAGATGAGAAATGCTGGTGGCTTGTCTCTCTTAGAGAGAAAACAAACCCCAGAGAGCTGGGGCTGAGTCATCCCCTTCATCTTTGCCGCATATACCACAGTAGAGCTTTTGTAACACAGAGCTGAGGCCAAGGGGGGTGGGGGTAAGGGAGCATTTCATGGCTCAAATGCTACAGATTCTTATCTTTTAAATAAATATTTAATAGATTTTCTTGAATAAATGTTTCTATATTTGCTGTATTCTCTTAGAACAATTTCTAGGGATTTTAAATGGTTTCTATTATTCATATATAAAATTTCATCAATTATGTTTTTCTCAGAGAAGGTCTACAAAGCTTCACACCACCATTGAGGTAGTCTTGCCAAGTTCATTTTTGCCCATCCACCCCCATTTATTTTATAATATCATTTTTTCTCCTTAGCACAGTTTTATGATTCTTTTTTTTTATGAAGCAGAAAACAGCATGTGCCTACATTGGCCTTACCTTACAACTTAGGCACCTCTAGAATATTTGGAGAGCTGTGTGAATACAGGCTTCCCGCATTGTATTTGTCAAACAAAATGAGCAAGTCTCCTCAGGAAGACTCAGGACAACTACCAGGAAAACTGCTTAACTACTCAGAGTGATCTCAGTTCCTTGAGAATCACTGTTCCTACTTATTGGTGTTTTTGTACTGTTTTTTACTTTTACTTTTTCATCATGTAGCATGTAGCATTCAATAGACAAACATTTCACATTTTTGTTTGAAATTGCTATACTTTTCATGTGTATTAAAAACATATTTCTTTAATCATATATTTATAGATGTTATCTAATATGAAAATGAAATTTACAGAAAAATGGGGTAATTTTCTTTTGCTATGATTCTCATACAGACCAAGAGAAACATTTATCCCTACTACATGTGTTTATGTTTTTAATAACATTTCTACCATTTTACCTATCCACCTTTGAAACAAAGAAATTTAGTTACATTTCTCTACATTTCGTTGTCAACAGAAAATCTATAACGTGCTATATAATGTTATAATGACTTTACTTACATCTTTCTGAGCAGGGAGAATTACCATTATTTACCATAGAGTAATCATATTTGAAGTGTTTTAGAGAGAAATCTTTGTTCTCTACCATCTGCCAAATGTACTTATTAACACTCTCAAACTGGTAACTCTCCAAATGTGCTGCCAGCACCGATTTTTTTTCTGCGCACCAAACCCTTGCATCAGTTACCAGCTGGACACTTCTAACTTTATTGCCTCCTGTGGTGGATGCATCCATTGTCTGGATTCTGTTTTAGGAATCAAAACCTCTTACTCGAGCTATGGGAATGTTCACAGCTGTCAGCCCTCCTTAGGGACTGTCCTGGCTGAAGAGGGGCACCTCACTCAATTTTGTGCTCCTTTCCTGGGGAAGCTTATTTCCACTGACTGATCAATATAGTGGTATACATGCCTGCCTCTCACACTCTGATGGGGACAACTCTGAGGGTTATTTCATCTTCAAAACTCCCCACAGGTCTGCCTGGGCCTCCTATTGAGAATGCACTGCTGCCCGGCTTTTCCCTCTGTCCAATCCTGCTTTCTTCCCTTCCCTTCATCATGAGTTGATTCTAAGGGCATTCTCTGATAAACTTCCTGCATGCAAATCTCCACCTCAGAAACAACTTCCCAAGAAATCCAACTTGAGATACTGACAGATCTCCAATATGACATGCCTAAAGCATAACGTGGTTGTGGGGAAGAAGATGAGGACTTTTACTGTATTTCCTAAACCAATTAACAACACTGCCATCCATTCTAACACCCAACGTAGAGATCCGGGAGCTGCTCTGGACTCTTTTCTTCATCACTATTATAGTTTTGGTTACCAGTCTTACAGACTTTCTCAGATTCATTTCCAAATACTCCCTCTTCTCTCTATCCTTACTGCCACTTTTATGGCTCAAGCCTCCATTATTTCCTGCCTGCAAAGAGCAGCAGCTTTGTAACTTACGGATGTGTAGCAGATGCGGTCAGTGTCCTGCTGCATCCCTTGATAGTCACTGTTCTCAGAATTGCCAAAGGCTTGTTACACTGAACACCTGCAGGGCTTTCTCTGGCCTCTAGAGAGTGCTGAGTTTGTGCCCTGGGCAGTTCTGGGAAATTCTGGGGGTGTTCACAGTCCTAGTAGTGGCCATCAACTATTGTCAAGTGAGAGTTGGTGGATAGCTACTCTCATGAGAAACCCTGAGGCATCTTCTACATGGTCTTCCAGAGGACACCTGTAGATTTAAATTTTAGTTGCCTGTAGTTGTAACCTTCTCAATAATGTAAACTTTAGTGACACCCTTCCTTTCCCTGTCTTCTTCACTCCTGTATCAATGCTTCTTGTTATCACCTCCCCTAGGAACTGGCTACGACAAGGATCTTACCTTAGGCTAGGTTGCCCATAAGCAGACCCCAGATAAGGGTTTAAGCGCAAGAAGTTATCTGAATAAAATGCAAATGTGATTACTTCATTGGTGATTACTTCCTTGTCTTATTTAAAAACTCGGACTGCTGAAGGTGAAGACCTTAGCATGTCTTCCAAGGCCCTTCATGACTTATACCATGATCTTTGCTGATCCATTGAGCTAGCAGATCAGAATCATGGTTCTCATAAATAATCCACAATCATCTCTCACTCAGATAGGCAGTTAGGCCTCAAGCTGCCAAGCCTGCCTGGTTTGGGCTAAATGTAGGATACATCTAATACCTCTGAAAAGTTCAAACAAAATTTCTTTGAGCCAAGAAACAAAGTAACTATTCTAGACACAAAAATGTGGGATTCTCAATAGCATGTCAATGATAAGGTGTCCTACCTTCATCCTATTTTGAGGGATTTGGACTACCATCTCTCAATAGTTTTCCATAGTTGAACATTTTTTGTAATAAAGATTGATGGAATTTTACAGCTTACAGGAAAACGGGTGTGGAAAAACAGGCATTTTTCCTTATTTGTGCCTTTAACTTGGCTACTAGGAAATGAAACCCAAAGGTAATTATTAGATTTGAAAACAAGGCAAGGTGTTACTATTAAATGAACATTTATGGAACACCTCCCCTACCATGTGGTGTGAGAATACAGAAGAAGTATTAGGGCCAGGTAAGAGGGCTTAAAAAAGAAGAGCGACTACGTATGAATGGATACTAAATAAATTTCAAAAGTAATAAGTATCTGCCCAAAGCCGTTTGCTGAACTATTATTTAATCCTGTCCATGCTGGAAGGCACTGCTCACCACTTTACACATGAGACAATAATCTTAAATTGAATAACTACAAACTTTAAACACCATTTCCCCAGGGATGACATTCGGACTCCATAATCTGTTTTCCAGAGTATCTTAGAGTTTTCTTCATAGCCGTTACAATGTACAATTGTTCATTTAAGTTCCATCTCTGTCACTGGATTGCAAGTTCTAGAAAGGTCGGGACCACATCTGTATTGTTTAAGACCATATGTTTAGTACCTACTGCCTCACACATGGTGGGGTCTCAATACATATTTGTTGAGTAAATGAATGCTCAAACGTGACAGATCAAGGAATAGATAGATCTTAGATCTGGCTTCCCATCCTCATGTTCTTTCCAGTGCATACTTTTAGATTAAGACGCAAAGATAGTAGTACATCTATAAAATTGGTACTAAACTAAATATTGACTGGCTAGGTAAAGTGAGCAAACAGCCACTGAGCACTCCAACCAAAACTGTTGGCCTTTGCATCATTTAAAAAAAATGTTTTCATCCTTCATGGACTGTGGGGCAGAGGGGACTCTGAGATAGGAATTCACCCATGTGGCAAATTGAGGACACCGGCTTCTCAGTGATAGGCTTTACATACAAACTAAATTGGTTTTATACAGCAGTTCATAAATTTATTCACCCAACCCTTCATTTATTTGTCCCTGGCTTAGACTGTGAGAAAACTATTATTTCCCCTGACAATTGTTAGCACTGTGGCGTGGTCTTTAGACTATTCCCTTCATGGCTATAAGCCTTCACGGCTGCCGCAGTTCCAGACAATGCATGTAGACCAGATCTGTTTTAGTGGAAAGGGGGCTGGCAAAAATGAACATCTGCCGTTTTTAACTTCTTCCACATTCTTTTCTTGTGAGTTTGTTTTCTATTAAGAGAGTAGACAACCAAAGGTGTCTCCCACAAGAGCTCCCACTCAGTGGAATGGACCAACTTGTTTTTATTAAAAGGTTTAATTCTATAGTTGGTTTGCATAATAGTTGAAGGGAGATTTAATAATTTAAATAATCTAGGGGATAAAACCAGCCCTGTCCCTGGAAATGTCTGTCCCTATTTTGCTCTAATTTTTTTTCTCTAAAAATAAGTTGTGTTAATTTCATTTCTCCCCTTTTGAGCAGATCCAAAAGCTGTTCTTGTCTTAAGAGAAAATGCTGGAAAATCGGGTAGCGGTTAAACTGAAGGCCCTCCAGTAAAATGCTATTTTCCCTCAATTTCCCACCTTCCACATACTTGGGTTTCTGGAATTTCCTGAATATATCGCATCCTTCTTACGTTGTGCCTTTCCTCCTTGAGCCTGTTAAAATCTTACCAATCCTTCACAGGAGGAAAGCCGTCAAACTGGATCTTGAAGTCTTTCCTGATTGTCCCCTCCTCTCATCATTCTTCTCTCTTAACACTTCTCACCATGTGACCTGTGTCATTGGAGTTGTGTTTCTAATTTCCTCATGATCTATGACCTCAAAGATTCTAAAATATAGTGTCTTATTAATCTCGGTACTTTTATGGTCTTATACCCAGTGTACAGTCAATGCTTAAAGTAGATTCGCCCTCTTCCCTGTAGCCATAGTCTTGGTAATATTACTTACAGACACTACTTACTGATGGGAGGAATCACAATTTCCCCACCTCTTGAAACAGGGCTGACTTGTGGCCTGCCACAGTCATTGGTCAAAACCACAGTGACAGTATGTTAATTCGGAGTCTAGGCTTCAAGAAGCTTTGTGGGATTCTGCTCTCATGTTCTATCAGTTAGCCTGGGATTTTTTCACAGAATTGCAGAAGAGAAGGGGGTTGGGGAGGGAGAGAGAAAGAGAGAGTGAGATCATGTGAAGAAGAACTGAGGCTATCCTAGACAAGCTGGCAGCCAGTTGACCCCAAAACAAATGGAAGAGCTAAACCAAGATTAGCAGAGATGCCTATTCAATCTACAGATCATCGTATGTACATTTATGAGTCCAACAGAAACCAGAAAAAATACCCATTTAACCTATAAACACATGAGCAGTGGAAAATATACTTTTAAGCTACTCTGTTTGGGGGTAGTTTGCAATATAGTAATGACCAACTGATAACATGCTCAAGAATTTATTGCATTGAAACCAACTTTTGTAATTGAATAAGAATTGCCATTCTTGGCAAAGAGGGGTCTAATGAGTACATGACCCAAATTCTTTATGATAAAATTACCATAGATATTGAACAATCGAACACAAAATGAGAAACAAGTCAATAAGAAGATAACATTTCCACTTACTGTTTTAAAGGTTATCTTTAGAATACACTAGCTGTGAAAACAAAATGAAAAGGTCTAAGTACAAAATCATTTAATATTAAGTACTTTTTGTTCTTGAATAAAAGATTTTGATGTGCCTAGAGAGAGGGTAGTAATAACATTCAAAAGTCAAATTTATTCAAAATGCCTTTCAAGCACTCCTTTATTGTTATGCTAATTAAACTTAATTCATAAATAAAATATCGAGTTGAGATGTATTTGGCACATGTGGTCTATTAAGGAACACTCAGGTTCATAACTCCTCCCAGTTGGCTGAGTTCTTAATAACTCACAGTTTTCTGCCAAGCCATGGGGCTTATTCGCATGTTAAAGTTACAGGCATTTGCCAAGAATCCTGATTTAACTATGCCTTTACACCACTGTAAACAAGTCATCCTGGAGTCTCAGCACTCTGTATATGCAGAGGGATCATCGGCAGCCCAGAGCTCCTTAACTCCGAATTTCAGATTTTATGTGACGGGGGACAGAACCGTAATCTGAACTAGGAATGCATAAGATATTTTTAGTCTCCAACATTTGAAACCAGTTAAGGAAGAAAATATTATTCTACTTCAATCAGAATGTGAACAGATATAAAGATTGCACTGTATTTGCTCTTCTGTTCCTAGCAATCAGCTTTGTGTAACTATATGAAGATTAGCCAAAGAGAAACGCAGTAAAAGAATTGAGTTGGTCTCACACCCAATTCTTTTGCTGCAGAGGCAAGGTAAGTGGAAGATTTAACTGTGCACAGGGTTTCACTCTTGTTAGAATTCAAGGAAGAGACAAACACTTAAGCAGTGGTTCCTATTCCAAGCTCTATCTGTGGGTTCAGAGAAGAAATCTGCTTGGAGGTAAGACCGGGGTCTAGAAAGTGAATCTAGAAATGCTCACAGTTGGAGGTGATATGACTATAATATTTCATTGATATAGCCCCTCAGCGTCTGGCTTTCCACGGAATACCAGTGAATTAAAATTCGGTCAGCAATATTTACTTAGTACCAGGTGTTTCTGGGGTGAGTATGTTGGGTGGGAGGGGGCAGGAAAGAAAAGACACTACTCTGTCCCTATTCAAAAGTCTTTTTGAAATGGGAAGGGGGATTTTGAAGTACATTCAGTACTTATTGAGCAGCTTTGTGCCCCTTGCCTTACCTGTATCTTCACAATTAACTCTCCTTTCCACTCCCCATATAAACAGTAGACATGATGGACAAAGGCTCTTAAAAGTTATGCAACTTACCTAAGGCTAGTGATAAAGCAAGGATTCAAAACCAGGTGTGACTCTCCATCCCAGGCTCTTTCTGCTACGAGACACTACAGAAGAGCTAGAAGAGTAATGTGTGTGACTCTAGTACTGTATCTTTTAGAAAGTTTATAAACCTATACATTCATGTAGCTGCTTTTCCAAGATAGATCGCCTCCACCAGAAGTAGTTTCCTGAGGGCCAGGCTGTTAGGTCTTTTTTCAATATAATTACATCTAATGTCTCTCTCTCTCTCTCTCTCTATCTCTCTCTCTCTCTCTCTCTCTCTCTCTCTCTCTCTTTTTTTTTTGTGGGAAATAATGTATTTTCATTTAAAAAAAACCCCAGAAAAACAAAAAACCTTGCATATTAGCTCACAGTATTAGAGATGCATTGGAGTCAGTGAGGGAGAAAAGGAGGGATTTTTTTTTAGCTGCAGTTTTATGGGACTGAAAATGATAGAATCCCTCCAAATATAGAAGCAATTATGTCCAGTCCCATTGATCTTGGGGCTAAGGTGTGTCATTGGCCTAAGATATATTAATGATGGAATATGTAATTAGTGAAGGCAAATTTCCCAAGCGGAGGGTACTCTGATTACTCTCTCAGGAGACATTCCTCAGAGAATTTTCTAGGGCAAAGATGATTAATAATAAACCATTTGCTTCATGTAATTTAAAACTGCTTTTATGTATGGCCTCCTTTAAAAATAAAATCTTTACTGAGAAATAGTTCAATGCCATAAAATTAACCCAATTAAAGTGTACAATTCAATGATTTTTAGTATATTCATAGTTATGCAACTCTCACCACAATCTAAATTTAGAACACTGCCGTTATCCTAAAAATAAACCCTGTACCAGATTTTAAAATCCATTTTTCAGTTGATGAATATCAACTATTATGAATAATGTTGCCATAAGCATTTGTGCACAAGTTTTTGTATGGACATATGTTTTCATTTCTCTTGGGTACGTACCTAGGAATGAAATTGCTGGGTCATATGGTAACTTTATATTTATCATTTTAAGGAACTACTAAACCATTTTCCAAATTGCTGCACAATTTTACATTAGCATTAACAAAGGATGGGTGTTGCAACCCCCACCTCCTCTACACTTACATGTCTGTCTTTTTTATTTTCGCTATTCTAGCACGTGTAAAGTTGTATCTCTTTGTGGTTTTCATTTGCATTTCCCTAATAGCTAATGATGTTGATCATCTTTTCATGTGCATATTGGCCATTTGTATATCTTCTTTGAAGAAATGCTGTCAAATCCCTTGTCATTTCTAAATTGCCTTAGTTATCTTTTTATTATTGAGTTGTAAGAGTTTTAAAAAAATGTATTCTGGATACAAGTCTCTAATCAGATATGTGGCTTTCAAACATCTTCTCCCATTGTGTGGATTGTCTTTTCACTATCTTGATGGTGGTGTTTATAGCCCAAAAGTTTTTCATTTTGAGTAAGTTCAGAGTATATATTAATTTTGTTACTTGTTCTTATGGTATCATATCTAACTTCTTGGTATCATATCTAACATTGCTTAATCCAAAATTACGCAGATTTACTACTATGTTTTCTTCTAGGAATCTTATGGTTTTAGCTCTTTTATTTGTTCATGCATTTTGAATTAATTCTTGTGTATGATATGAGATATGCGTATGCTATGAGATATTCATTATTTTATTTGTGGATATCTGTTTGTCGTAACACCATTTGTTGAACAAAACTATACTTTCCCTCATTGAATAGTCTTGCTACCCTTGTAGAAAATCTATTGACCACAAATATAAGGATTTATTTTTGGCTTTTCAATTTTGTTTTCTTGATTTATATGTCTGTTCTTTTGTCAGTACTACACTGACTTGATTATTGTAGTAAATTTTGAAATTGGGAAATGTGATCCTCCATGTTTGTCTTTTTTCAAGATTATTTGGCTGAGTCTCTTGCATTTTCATTTGAATTTTAGGATCAGCTTACCAATTTCTACAAAAAAATCCAAGTTGGGACTTTGATTAGGATTATGTAAAATCCATAGATCAAATTGAGGAATTCTGCTGTGTTAACAGTTTTCAATCCATGAACATGGGATGTCTTTACATTTATTTAGATCTTCCTTAATATCTTTCAACAATGATTTGTAGTTGTCAGTGTATTGTTCTCCTTTTTGAGAATCTACTATACTCCTTCTGGAGGGGATAGAAGGACAAAACACTGTTTAATGCTTGACATTCCTCCAGTCCATAAAAAGCTCTGCCAGCTATCTTATGTCTCTGAGGCTTCCCTCCTACCATGTTTCCCTGAAAACAAGACCTAGCTGGACCATCAACTCTAATGTGTCTTTTGGAGCAAAAATTAATATAAGACCCAGTCTTATTTTAATACAGTATAAGACCGGGTATATAATATAATATAACATAATATAATATAATATAATATAATATAATATAATATAATATAATACTGGGTCTTATATTAATTTTTGCCCCAAAAGGTGCATTAGAGCTGATTGTCCAATTAGGTCTTATTTTCGGGGAAACACGGTACTCACCTCACTAAGTCTGCACAGCAAGGCATGCCTCTCTCTCTCTCCTACAAACTCATGAAGGCACTAGACTCCTGTGTATAGGATATGGTCAGCCAGACAGCTGTTGGAATTTTAGTTAATAACTCAGAGTTTTGTAATCAACATGTTGCCAGGCAAAATTTACATACATTCAAAGCTTTTCCTTTTTTTCCAGCCACTACTGAAAGGACTAGTTCCACATAGGCCAGCATTGTGCAGGTGCACTTCACCTCTTATTTCCTATCCTGGGACTCGTGATGGCAACATATGGGATGCTTGTGGGCACCTGTTTGGTATTCCCAGAAATACACATTTGCAAGCACAACTTGGAAGTGCAGGAGAATTAATATCTGAGGTACTATCTTGTGTAACGGAGGAAGGGACTTGATGGATAAATACCACCCCTTTTGCTTACTGGGTGGATGGTTCTGAAAGTGACATGGCTGCAAGTACCAGTTGTCTGTTATGGTGGCCAACTAGAAAACATATATTTGTACTGCCTTTTCCTACTTTCTTGTTTCATTCTTCTGTTCTAAAATTCTGATCCCTGGGAACATAGTTTCTAATTAATGTCCTGCACTCAGGCTCTGCTTTCAGGGCAACCCCAGCCAAGTCTTGAGGGAAAGAAAGACTCATCTAATGGTAGCAAAACTTTAATTTTTATGGCTAGGACTAGTTATCACCTCTGTAATCTTTGTGGAAACTGTTGGATATGTTGAAAAATGTCAACTTAAACATATTGGCACAAACCCTGTTTGAATAAATATTTCTCCATCATTAACTGATTTACGTCAAGGTTTAAAAATACCCTGGCTTTCTTTTTGTGACTTAGTAGGATTGTATTTTTCTGTGGTCTTTGAAATTAGGCATTGCCATAAGATTTACTTTAGCCAATGAAATGTGGGTGGAAGTGGGAAGATCAGGCACAAGTTTTATGGGCCAACGTGTGATTTTATATATTTCTGCCATCTTGCTATGGTGATTATGGAATATTGAGAATATTTTTTCATCAACCTGGACCTCAGAGTGACAATGATGAGTAGATCCTACCTGGTGATTTGCATTGAACATGTAGCATTAGAAAGAAATACACTCTGTCATGTTAAAACCATTGAGATTTTTTCAGTTGTTTGCTGTGGTTTGCAGCCAAGAAGTGCTAGTTTATTTTGCAGTGTCATAAAACATACATTGCATATACACAAGCATGCACCATGTACCACGCTTTACTCTAAGGATAAAAACAAAACGAAACAATAAAAACAGCAATAATCAGGTAACACCCAACGAAGTGAGCTTCTCAACTGTAAAACGGGGATCACAGCAGTGTCTAAAGTTAAGATGTGTAACAACATGCTGAAGTAAGAGGAAAAGCCAGGATCCAAACTTCAGGGCCCTATTTCTAACACCTAGACCAGCTTTCTTGGTGTGGATCTACTTTGTTGGTGATCCTTGGTGACCTACCAAGTAGTTCACAGAGGAGCTTTGTATTTTTAATAACTTATCTTATATATTTCACTATCTTTTACATTTTAAAAACATTTTTCAGTTTAATATTATGTTAGTTTCAGGAGTACAACATAGTGATTAGACATTTATATAACTTATGAAGTGATCACCCCGATAAATCTAGTACTCATCTGACACCATACATAGTTATTACAATATTATTGACTATATTCCCTGTGCTATACTTTATATACCCATGACTATCTTGTAACTAGCAATTTGTACTTCTTAATTTCTTCATCTTTTTCACCAGTACCCCCAACTTCCCTCCCCTCTGGGAACCACTGAAAAGTTCTCAGTATCTGTGAGTTTGTTCCTGTTTTTTTTCTTTGTTTATTTTGTTATTTAGATTTCACAGATAAGTTAAATCACACGACATTTGTCTTTCTCTGTCTGATTTTACTCAGCACAATACCCTCTAGGTCCATCCCTGTTGTTGCAGGTGGCAATATTTAATTCTTTATTAATGGCTGGGTAATATTCCACTGTATATATGTACCACTGTTTCTTTATCCATTTATCCACTGATGGACACCCAGGTTGCCTCCATGTCTTGGCTATTGTAAATAATGCTGCAATGAACATGTGGATGCACATGTCCCTTTCAAGTAGTGTTTTGGGTTCCTTTGGAGAAATATGCAGAAGTGGGATAACTGGGTCCTTTTTTGTTTCTTGGTATAGGCTTTGTTTTAAAGTCTATTTTGTCTAGTATAAGTATTGGCACCCCAGATTTTTTTTTCCATTTCCATTCATATGAAATATTTTTTCCATCCCTTTACTTTCGGTCTGTGTGTGTCTTTCGGTCTGAAGTGAGTCTGTTGAAAGAAACATACAAGAGTGTCTTGTTATCCATTCAGCCACCCTATGTCTTTTGATTGGAGTATTTAATCCATTTACATTTAAAGTAGTTGTTGATAGATATGCAGTTATGGTCATTTTATTATTCATATTTTTATCTTTTCTTCTTAAAGAATTCCTTATAACATTTCTTGTAATACTGGTTTGGTGGTGATGAACTCCTTTAGCTTTTTGTTGTCTGGGAAGTTTTTTATCTGTTGTTCAATTCTAAATGATAGCTTTGCTGTGTAGAGTAATCTTGCTTGAAGGTTCTTGCTTTTCATCACGTTAAATATTTTGTGCCTATCCTTTCTGGCCTGCAAAATTTCTGTTGGGAAATCAGCTGACAATCTTATGGGAGCTCCCTTATAAATTACTAGTTGCCTTCCTCCTGCTGCTTTTAAGACTCTTTCTTTGACTGTTTAAGATTCTTTAACATTTGACATTTTAATGATGATGTGCTCTGGTGTGGGCCTGTTTAGTTTCATCTTATTTGGGACTCTCTGTGCTTTCTGGGCTTGTATGTCTATTTCCTTCAGCACATTAGGGGAAGTTTTCCATCATTGTTTTTTTCAAATAGGCTTTTCTCTTTGCTCTGTCTATTCTCCTTCTGGTACCCCTATGATGAAAATGTTGGTATGCCTGATATTGTTACAGAGGCCCCTTTAATTATCTTCACTTTTTGTTTTTTAGATTCTTTTTTTTCTTTTTGCTGTTCTTATTGGGTGTTTTCTGCTGTTATCTTCCAACTCGCTGATTCTGTCCTCTGCTTCACCTAATCTACTGTTGATTCCCTCTAATGTATTCTTCTCTTCTGACTTTTTATGTTTTCTATCTCCATTTTTATGTTTCCTATCTCTTTGTTGAAGTTCTCACTGAGATCATAGAGCATCCTTATAACCAGTGTTTTGAATTGCGCATCTGATATACTGCCTGTCTCCATTTTGTTTAGTTCTTTTTCTGGAGCTTTGTTCCGTTCTGTTCATTGATTTGATTCTTTGTCTCCTCATTTTGACTGCCTCCCTGTGTTTGTTTCTATATAGTAGGTATAGCTGCTATGTCTCCCAGTCTTAGTAGAGTGGCCTTATATAGTAGGTGTCCTGTGGAGCCCAGTGGCACAGTCTTCCTAGTCACCTGAGCTGGGTGCTGCAGGTGTGGCCCTCATGTGGGTCATGTGTGCCTTCCTGTTGTAGTTTGGCCTTGATTGTTGTTGGCCTTGATGTCTATGGGAGGGATTGACCCTCAGGTTGATTGGTTGAGAGGACTGGCTGTGACTACAGTGGAAGAGCTTTGTTGCAGGGGCTGACCCTATGGAGCAGAATTCACTTTAATGTGCTCTGGTGTCAGCCCTTAGTTCAGGTAGAGTTCAGCTAGATTCTCAATGATGGTTGTTCTGTAGTTTAGTTGTAATTTTGATGTGGTCATGGGAGGAGTCAAACACAGCATTTACCAACTCCACCAAATTGACTGAGAAATGGAGCATTTAAATAAAATGACTTTATGTAAGTTCCTTAAACATGGAACTGATGCTTCTTATGATTTACTTCAATTTGAGTCAAACAAAAGACAAAAGCACTCATCTAGAGCTCCTGCTCTGAAGAATTGACTAATTTTACATTTAAGAGTATTAATTGTAAACAGTTACATAAATTATATAAAATGCATCCCATTAACAAATATAGCTAACATTAACTAATAAATTGCACATGTGCTAAGATGCACTGCATTTAAGAACACAATTATGCAAAACATAATATACCTGTACAAATGAATAGTAATTTCTCTTTGCTGTTTTTATATCTACAGTTTACTAAAGTCTGTAGCTCCACAATAGTGCAAAAGTAGCTCATAAAGAAATGGAAGTAAATGATGTAGGGATAAAATAGGAACCATTACTACAACTGAAAATAATGCTAAATACATAAATAATCTTATAGTATCACAGTGAATATATATTAAAAAAATGTATACCTCCTGAAAAAGTGATTTGGTTAGTGTGATTATTTTACATAAGCAACTAAGGAAAGTTAAAGAAGAACCTAAATATTGATTGTATTGGATGGAGTACAGTTCAAAGAAATTGTCACAAAACACTTAAAGCTTTTACATGGTTTCTTAAACAAAGCACAATGACTACTCTACCAAACAAAATTTTTTTAGGAAAAGTATAAAATAATACTTTTTAGCACAAAATTGATTACCACTAAGAAATCAGAATATGAGAAGCATTATTCAAAGTTATAAAACCTACAGAAAATACAAACACATTGCCTACTCTTGCTAAGAAGCTTGTAAAACCACCCATAAAGTTGACAAATAAAAGCTAATACAGAAAGGACAAGTTATAGGTACAATTTCTATATTAAAAAGACATTTTGGGTACAGGCTTATATCTATGGCATACAATGTGGAAAAACAATTACTGTCACTTATGTGCTAGCCGATGATTTGCTTTTATAGTTGGACACAACCAATTCCAGCATATGCATAGCACATGAGGAAGAAATGCTGGGCAATGCTTTTTGTCTCATTTATCACTAAAAACTCATTTTGTGAGCTGTGTTGTCAAAGAGAAATCTTTTCAATAATTAAGTTGAAAAAAGGTGCATTGTGATCAGTATTGTCAGAACATTTATGAGTACAACAAAGAAGAGCATTGCTGCATGAATGAAGTTGCATTTGAATCAGATTCACACACTACTTTATTCATAGGAAGAGTTGTGAGTCAATAAGTTGTGTGGAGGATATTCTCCATTTGCTTCATCAGAACAATGCTCTACATTTTTGAGTCAGGGACCCAAGAAAAATCAGATGGTACACTCAAAATAGGATAATTCAAGGAAGGGTTATTTACAAAGGAACTATTCACAAATATGTGATAGGGAACAACAAGGAACATTTCTTCTACAAATTGGCTTTGTAAGAGCCAATTCATTATGTCTTCACTGCTTTGTGTAGGTCCAACAGACATCATATAATGACTACACGAATGTTGTTGACACAGCTAATGAATGTGCTAGGCTTCCTGTATCAGACTCCTCTTGTATAAAGTCTCACGTCGTCTCTGCCTCATCTGATTCCAGCAACGTCTATGGCCAAGAATTTCATACCAACTCTGATCTGCTTTCCATCAACATCACCTCTCCTCAAATTTGCACTGTGAGTCTCTTGCTTCCTGCTTAGGTCTTCTGATGTCATTCATGTGGGACCCTGTGAAGAGCCCACTAGCCATCCCCATAATCAACTCAGAAGTGTGGGGAAATTCATGCCTTAAGGAGCAATCCTCAACCAGATGGGGAATGGAAGTCAATGGATAAATACCTTTCATCCCTTGGGGAAGCAGTTCTGAGATGTACTCATACTTCACAAACTCTTCAGTGGTTCCCACAATATTTAGCATCAACCACCTACAGTACTAAATCCACTCAGTAATGCATCCTTGTATTGACTTTCCCTCTTCTAGTTCAGTGTAGACAATACTCCGAGGGGAGATCAGCAACTTTCTCCAAGAAAGGAACACAAATCCTGACTCCCATGCTATGAGGCGCCTAATTTCAGGCAATGGCATGTGTGGGAGGAAACAACCTATCAGAACTTTTGGAGGCACAATCGTCCTCCTCCAGGTCCCAGACTTCCACACAGAAAGTTGAAGTGGTCCTGCACATAGAGTGAGACCAGATGAGTTGGTCTAGGCAGATATCCAGGTTAGGTTGACTAATTTAATGTATAATGTGACTACAGTATACAACAGTCCGCTTAAGACTCATTTATCCTCCAGAGTCCACAAAATCTTCATTTATCATCCTCGGATTCTCTAGGACAGTAGCACCTGATTCAAAAATATCCTTGAACTCAGTGCTGCAAACTCAAAATAGGAGTTACTGTCCTAATATTTCTTGGAATTGTGCTAACAAGCTCTTTAACTCTAACGTTTACCGTGGAGTAGATGACCTGTTTTTCTTCTTTTCTAGCAGCACATAGAATCTTGTGTTTATCCTTAAACAATACTGTTTCAATATGGATAATTTTCCTATCAAGGGCTTCAGTTGTAGAAAAATCTTTGCTAGTATTTTTGATAATTTCCTCTTCCTTAGCTTATCTTTTTTCTGAAACTCCTATTATCTAGAGGAACAATTCTAAAGATTATGTCTCATCTTATGTTTTCCATGTTTTGTGTGGAGCTACTGGGAGTGTTTATTTTTTTAAATGCAATTTTAAAAGATATCTTTGAACTAGCTTTCTTTGGGAGGGTGTGATAATTTAGGTGGGAAATAAAAGGACTTTAAAAGATCAGATATTTTATTTGGTTCATTTTAGTCATATCTTATTTGAAACATAACTGTTTTGTTTTCTTGCTTTTCATCTGATAGTCTTAACAGTGAGTTGAATCCACTCATTTTTGTGATTACTGCTATATTTAGACATACCTAATAGCTTATTTTGTATTGTCTTTATCATCTATTCATTTTCTTTCTTGCCTTCTCTTGGCTTGATAAAATTCTATTTCTTATCCTTCATTGTTTTAAATTTTAAACAGAGATTTTAAAATTATATTTTATAATAAAGTCTATAGTTACACAGTATAGACTACATGCTAATGTTTTCTCCTTGGGAAGAGACTAAAGATATCAAATCACTCCTCTGTCTTTTTTTATTAATGTTTATAAAGTTAGTTCTACCTTTCAAATAATAATATTTCAGATATTAGTTATATTTACCAGTATTTTACTTAGTTTTTTGCTCATCATTTGTTTGGCATTCCATTTCTTCCTGTCTTCTTGCTGTAGCAATTACTTAATTGAGTTTACTGTCCACGTCCACAGATTCTATTGAAAGAAAGAACTTAGTCCTTTTGCATCTGAAAATGCCTTTTGCTCCCTTACTCTTGAGAAGTACTCTAACTGGTTCAAAAAAATTTATACGTTTTATATTTACTTCCGAATTTTGAGAATTTTAGTCTATTTTCTCCTGAAATTTATTTATGTTGATGAGCTGTCTTCTGGGATGGCAATTAGACTAAGATAATCTGCAGAGTATCATAAATAAAGTCTATACTTTTTCTAGATATGGATTTATTTATTTTTATCGATTCTACTTAGATCTTGGTTAAAACTTTGCTGGAAATGAGGAAAAACACAAATCTTCAAATTGGAAGTCCATAGCTTTATTTTTATGTACTGCTTCACTTTTTATTCCTAGAACTTCTGTTAGACATATGTTGGGGCTTCTTTTATGTTCCTACTTCCCTTTCACCTATTTTCAGTATTATCTCTGAGCTGCTTTCAGGGTGATTTTCTCAGGATTAATTCTTTGTTCAACTGTCTTACATCTGTACTTTATCCCATATGTGTGACTTTGCAATATACTCAGAGAGACTTGTCAAGGCCATTTTTTCAGATGAAACAAATAAATAAAAAACCCACTATCTGTCACCAAAAAATCCCCCAATTTAAGTTGAATTATACCAGTAAGAAACAGATATGATCAGTATTTACTTTAAATAGTATTTTCCTACAGTTGTCATTTCAAAGCCTAGCTAAAATATTTCTAAGCATCGTTCTTTTAATTTTACTTTGAATTTGAAGAACACTTTTAATCCCATATGAAGGTTTTCATCTCAGAAAAGTTTTATGTTATTTTGCTGCCATTATTATTATTCCTGAAAATCTATAATTATGTTAATGGGGGAAAATGGATATCTGCTCTTTCACCTCATCCTAACATTTATTGTACTTTGACCCATTTCCCTACATTCAAGGAAAACTTATCAAGTGTGTCTTCCATATCATTGATTCTCTTTAAAAAAAAATTTATTGGGGAACAGTGTGTTTCTCCAGGACCCATCAGCTCCAAGCCATTGTCCTTCAATCTAATTCTGGAGGGTTCAGCTCAGCTCCAAGTCCAGTCGCTGTTTTCAATCTAGTTGTGGAGGGCACAGTTGGGAATCAAACCGGGAACCCCCTTGTTAAGAGCTCACGCTCTAACCAACTAAACCATCCGGCCATCCCATCACTGATTCTCTTGTCTGTAGTTTATATGCTATTCAGTTATCCTTTCAATGCAGATTTAAATTATTCTACTACATTTGTAGGCTCTCTCTCTTTTTTCTCTCTCATCTCACCTATTGAATTTCTTATAACTTTTTGTTTCCATTCCTTATGGACCACATTTTCATGCATTTTAGTGTGGATGACAAGCCATTTTTCCTCAAAGAATTTCCTAAGTTTTATAGAAAGTAATTTTTAGTAAGTTTGCTCCTCTTGAGTTTATAATGATATGTCTTTTTCTTCAGTATGCTTTTCACTGGTTAGACAAAACAAAACCAATATGAGACCTTGCTTGACTAAAGATGTGTTTAAATGTGTTATGTGTATTGCACTCAGCCCTACTCAAATCCCCTTGTCAGATATACAGCTGGAAGAGAAGCAGTCTTACATAGCTCCCTATCCAATTATTAGTGTTGCAGGATTTTCATCTTTATCTCAGTTCAGTAGTGATAGAAGGCCCTCACTCTACCCTTACTACATGGTTATAGGATATTTTATATTCCAAGGAATATCATGTCTGTCAGAACACTGTTGGCAAGACAGGTGAAAAACCCAGCTGGAGGCAAATGCTGGGATTATAATTTTACAATTGGGTTCCTAAACTTCCCTTTTCTTGGAGTTACCATTTTTTAATATTTATAAAAAAATTTACTGATGGGGGCCAAGAAGGACACAGTACTCTACTTGTAGGTAATGATTTTTGAGGCAAAGAGTCGACTGCTAAATAATCTTGTTATATGAAATTTTAATCTATAATCTAGGGGAAGACTGTGGAGGAGGGTTGAAGTATGCATTTACTTCCATGCTGGTGGAATCCCTCTCTAAAATAGACTTTGTTCCTTTAAAGATTTTTTTATTGGAAAGTTGAGAAGAACTGCCCCAAGAGACTGTCAGAAATCACAAGTCCCTTATGACTGCTCTAAAAGCCTGCTTGTTCTTTGTTCTTCTCACTCCCCCATGGAACTTTTCTGTTATTGCTCAAATTTATCTCTGTAAAGTACAGTTCTGATCATCACTTCCTTTTCAAAGCCTCAAGTGTTTATATTTCTGTAGGCAATGGGTCGACTTCTTATGGCAAAGGGTAAACTTCAATGTCTTGTGCAAGGGAGGAAGGGTTGACTAAAGAAATCTTTTCATAGTACTTTTATAATGGAGCTTGTGTTCTGGTCCAGTTTACTTACAACTCACTTGATAGTGTCAGATGTTTTTACAATATTCATACCATTTGATTCATGCAGAATGCCTTCTACTTATTCTGTGTAATATTCTTGTCTTGCCTTCAATACCCACTCTTGATATATCATCATTACTATAATATATGTTCTGAGTTTCAAAGAACAGGATATTGGAGTCCTCATGGCCCTTTCCACTTCTCTTATGGTATTTATGCCATCACTTGATATTTTAAACAGTAAATGAATCTAACGTTATCAGTATGTCTGCCTAATACCTAATTAGCAGTGTCTTATACCCTATAGGGCTTTATAAATGCTATTCAATACTTTTGGTCTTTGGGTTCAAGTGCATATTGGGAAGTTCTAGAGTTCTCACTTGTGGTTGTAACCACATAACCCAATGTCCTACATCTCTGACTAAAGTGTCTTCTTTCTCTTTAAATGATTGCCCCTGCAGTATTATACAGAAGTCAATATGTCTCTCTTTTGTAGTTTGGTAAAATACATTACCCAAATATATTTTCAGCAAATGTAAACCTGTCTGATCCTGTAGATCATGAAAGAGTTCAGAAAGTAAGATCCAGTAACTCTGGGTCTCTATGCAAATGTCCAATGCCCTTATGGATTTGTAGCTAAGATACATATTAAATTATCCCACTATGCAAAACTATCAGCAAAAACAACAGATATATAAGCAACTTGTTGAATGCAAGATTGAGGATGCTAAAGTTCTTAGTGAGCAAGAGAGAGCAAATGATATTTAGTTAACTCTCAAAATTAAATAACATTCTGCTATCCGATACTTCAAGTATAGTTCATGACCTTGTAAAACATTCCAGGACTTGGTGGATTGGGGATAATAACTTATCTGAAGCAACCTCATAGAATCATTCCTCAAATACATCAGAGAAATAATCCTTATTTACTTGTAGCAAGAATTGAAAGTTGTTTTTCCAAGCAGGATATGTGTGAATTAAGTTCACTTTGGCAGCAAAATGGAGGATAGGCTGGAAAGACTAGAGAGTAGATGTCAAGAGAGCAGTCTGAAGACTGTTGAAATGGTCCAAAGGGTTATAGCCTAAACTAAATCCAGTACAATGAGAATGGAGGTTGGAGAATGTACTGGAAAGGTGAGGTAGACTAAAACAATACTTTACATCTCTGTCTCATCTAATTATTTGTCATTTTCAAAAGTGATTGTCTGCAAAGTTTCTAGTTTGGGAAATTAAGGCAGCAATGTTGTTAACCGAAAAAGAACCACAAGAAAAGCTGGCTGCTTCCTAGTTTGTTTGGAAGAAGTACTATGGAGAAGTACTATGAGATGCTCTTCTACTCACCTGGGACTTTGAGAAAATCACTGGAAGGATGAGACAAACAAAGAGACAGGTTGAGAGCCTGACATTAGATAGGTTTGGGCTAGGGAGCCAGTGTAATTTAGGCCCGGGAATTTTAGAGTTATTTGATTCTCAGTACAGTATATGTTTTGATTATAGAAAAATTACTGCCTCTAGATTTAGAATAAATTAAGTTTGGCGCCAAAGGCAGTTACATAATTGTGCTACAAAGAACGATTGTTGGATAGCAAGATCACTGTTGTTTGGAGGCATATTGATGAACTGTGAAAATGATGAAATCAAAAACATGCTCTAGCTGCATGGAATTCTTGATAAGATGTGCAGCGAACATCAATGTAGACTTGCTAAGGACTTCAGAGGAAAGTGATTATTCTGCAAATACAAGATTAAGTTAGGAAAGGGTAACAATCTGTAAAGTGATCTCTAAGTCCCTTACCTTAAAATTGTATGATAACGTGGATGAACAGTGGAAGATGAGGTCAGTCTACATCAGCAAGAGGATCACAAGCCTTGGCTATGAAAGCATCTCTAAAGCTCCAAACTTGAGGACATCTTCAGAGACATGGTCCCAAATATTTGGTCAGCCAGCAGGAAGAGCTGTTCTATGTGTTGGAAAAATTAAGAGGTATCCAAAAAGCAGACTTTTCTCAGAGTTTTACTAAGCCCAAGGAAATAACCATTTACTTCTGGCCAAGGGACGATGTTGACCTCAAGTAGTGAATGATTAAGGCCCATCACCATCAACCTCCACATTTCCACTTCAGGTTATAAGCACTCATTCAGCATCTCAGTGGCATGACATTGAAGAGTAACATTTCAGAATTTTGGCCTAATTAATCTAAAACATTTAGTCACTCTTACGAACATTTCAAACTGTCTGCATGTAGTCCTAAGATTTTTGACTTTATATTAGAGGGCTGAAAAGATCTCAACTTATGAAAGAACATCTAGCATAAATAAGGAGATATATAAATGGGAAATAGAGATATAGGTTGATCCATTTGGAACAAATGATAGATGGGGCTACATATAATAAGGTTTTGGCTGAAACTCTTACTACCTAATTAAGGAGAGACCCTGATGACTTCCTAATTAACCAAACCAAAATAAGAAAGTAGAATGATACTGCTCAGGGCAGAAATAATGAGAAAGGAACTGTGAAAACTACAATTTCCAACACACTCACTAATGCTCTGGTGACAGGCCAATGAAGATTTGACTCAATACCATGTAAGCCCCAATGGCACACAGAGGAATTCAGGAGGGACTGGCAGAGAAGAGTAAGTGCAAGATTCTGAGAAAATATGGGTGGCTGTAGGCAAAGAAAATCCCTTGGGTTTGTCAATTGTTGTGCGAAAGATAAAGCTGTAGTAAAGGGAGAACTCTTTAGGATTCAAAGGGTTAAAAGCCACTTGGTGAAAGTTAGGAGACTAAGAGTCCGGGGAGAACAGCTGTCTTGGAGGGTCTGGTAGGATCCAGCTCATTATGGACACTTCTGGATGCATGGGCACTTGGTGTTTCATGGTCAAGCACTCATTTATATAAAATCCCAGAAACATGCCAAGAGATGTTTGTCAATAGATGGGTAATTCTCTGCTGCAGACGGCTTATCTTTGCTTTAGAAAACCCGAGCCTCTGCTGTGAATGTATGGTTATCTATTTCACATGAATGCAAACTGTGTCTGGCCTTCTTTCTTAATTGTGATAGAAAATAACCCATTTCTAAATCAGTAGCTGAATATTGTAACTGCTGTACTAATGACATTGCAACCAGCATGGAAATTATGATTGGGGCTACAACTGGAGGAACTTGCAGTAGTCTACAGTCATTCTTCAGGATCCATCTGTGCTCATTGGTGTTTGCAGGAGACATATAAGGAAATAAAAGAGGGATATGATAGAACCAACAGCCTTTCATTCTTTACATTTTAAATTGTGACACCATCTTTACCACTCCCTACCTCCCATGAACTGTAATATTGTTCTTGATTTACTCATATACCAGCCAGGGAATTGGGAAGAGTTTCAGAAACTTCTATTTGGTTTGTGAGGAACAGCTATAATGGTGGGGAAGACCAAGACCAGTATGAGGGTTACTTCAACTGCCAAATATATCAATTTCAGTTATATCATAGGTAGTTGGGGAAATGACTACCTAGTGTGTCCATGGATCTAGTAAATTCACCATAAGATGAACTTTGTCCAGGACTCCACTTATTACCTGTAACCTTAATGCCCCCAATTCTAATTGGGAACCATGACAGTGCTTTAGATCTTTGGGTATCAAAAACATTTTGAGGGCCATTAGTTATAGGGTCTGAGCTATGAGAGTATTCTGTTTTCTACAGTGCATAGCTACCTGAGTAAATGACATTGGTCTCCTTGGGAAAAACCAGTGGAATCATGTCAGTATATACTTGTTGTAATGTTTCAGGGTCCTTCATCATGATGACCTGGTCACCACTTTAGTCATCAGGTTATGGGTCTGAAATCTGGCTTAAGTCTGGAAATTTGGCAAGGGATTTAATATTTTTATTGAGGTGATCATCTTAGCTTCCTAATCATCCATTCTTTTTCTTTCTTTTAATTATATATTTTTCAAGCAGAACCCTCATTGGCTGCCTATCTATTTTTTCCCTAGGCAACTATGTCCTATTGAACATCTCTATGACCTTCTATGGGCCAAGCCCCCTTGGATGTCACTATGAGGTTGCTTATTGCTGTGATAATTGAAATATCCTGGCTTCTGGAAGTTAAGTGTGCTACCAACTAGCCTGTATTGCATTGGGGCCCCTTCTTCCCTGTTGCTACTAATAAGTCAAGCTCTGTGACAACTTCTACTATCAACCCTGGCTGAATTTCTAAATGATGTTGGTGTCTCCTCACTAGAACATTCTGATGGTCTTGGTGAATAGTATGCCCTTTCTGTCTTCTCATGTAACGTAATTTGCTGGTGGGACTTTTGATCTCATATAATATTTTAATTCCAGCAATGTCCCTTTTCCTGAGCCTTCTACTTCTTTTTATGTTGTTTATTTTTATTGTGGTAAGAAAACTTAACATGAGACCTGCCCTCTTAACAAACGAGTGCACAATACAGTGTTGTTAACTATGGGCACAGCAGATCTGAGTCTTCTGCTTCTTCACAACTGGCATGAAAACACAGGCATTGCAACTTCACTCAGTGTGGATCATCCTTTTCCTCTAGGTGAAACTCTAGCAGTAATTTATACCATCCCTTCGTGTTCTTCTCAAGGTATAAATCTCATATCCTGAGAGAGTGCTCCCTGAATCAATAAACTCTCCCTTATCCAGTCTTATCTTCGTGCCCCTTAAAACAAGCTTTCTTAAAATAAGGCCCACTTTTATTACCTTGGCTCCTGTCAGTATAATTTGGCTAATTCTTACAAATCTTTGAAGATATCAGCCCTTTCCTCCCTTATAAGGTCTTGCATATGTCCAGCAGTGTTAACTTAACCTGAGTTATTGATCTGGCAGCTAGGAAGGAGGTGACAGGAGATTCTGAGAGGGCCTTCTGTTGCCTTCTGAGTAACAGGTCTCTAAAATATCTTCCCACATGAAGGATTACTTGTTCTTAATAAGGAGCATGGGTACCTCTGCAAGTTCTGAGAGTTCAGAAAAATCTAATGAGCCAAAGCTTCCAGGTACATCCACCTAGCTGTTCTCATCTCATATGTCTCAGCCTTGTGCAGCAGACCTGCTTCTTGGTTGGATATTCATTCTTGAAGTTCTGTGATTTTTTATTATTAAATCCTGAGTTTGGTGTTCCTTCTGATATCTCACTGTACAAGATAAGGCCTTTTTGAAATCTACCAAAGCATTCTCTTTGGCCTTCAACCTTACATTTCATTGCCTTTACCTTTTGTTATCCTTTTGCAGGGCATCAATGAAACTTAATAGTGAGCCAATTCTATTGCCATAGTATGAAATACTCTTCCTTACCTTGTCTTCAGATTTAGAAAGGTTTTATTATATACTGAAAACATGACACATTGATTTCACACAGAATAATGCTGCTTATAAAATACTACATAGAATGCTAGCGAGCTTTCTAAACTAATTTATTAATAAAATTGTATATATTTAAGGTGTAAACATCACGATGGAATATACATAGTAAAAATGACACAGTCAAGCAAATTAACATATCATCTGCTCACAAAGTTACCATTTTTGTGTGTGTGATGAGTGCACGTGCACATGAAATCTACTCTCTTAGCATATTTCCAGTATTCAGTATATTATTAAGTAAGTCACCATGCCTGTACATTAGCTCTCTAGACTTATTTATCCTACAAAACTGCAGATTTGTACTCGTGGACCAACATTTTTCCATTCCCCCTCCTCCCCGCTTCCTACCTCCAGCCCCTGGATAACCACTGGTCTACTCTCTGCTTTTGAGTTCCACTTTTGTTAAAAAAATATTTTTTAATTATTATTTTTTTTTAATTTTATTTTTTTCAATTAGAGTTGACATTCAATTAGCATAATCTCCTCCAGGTTCATCCATGTGATTGCAAATGACAGGATTTCATTCTTTCTCATGGCTGAATAATATTCCAGTGTGTGTGTGTGTGTGTGTGTATGTGTGTGTGTGTGTGTGTGTGTGGTCTTTATCCATTCATCCGTCGATAGACACTTAAGTTGTTTTCATATCTTGGTTATTGTAAATAATGCCACAATGAAGATGGGAATGCAGATATCTCTTTGAGATAGTGATTTCATTTCCTTTGGATATATACCCAGAAATGCAATTGCTGGATCATATGTTAGTTCTGTTTTTAATTTTTTGAGGAATCTCCATGTTTTGATAATAGTTGTACCAATTTATATTCCCATTAACGGTGTACAAGGGTTTCCGTTTCTCCACATTCTCACCAACACTTGTTATCCTTTGTCTTTTTGGTAATAGTCATTCTAACTGGTGTGAGGTGATACTTCATTGTGGTTTTGATTTTGTTTTCCTGATCATTAGTGATGTAGCATCTTTTCACATATCTGTTGGCCATTTCGGTGTCTTCTTTGGAAGAATGTATATTTAGTTCCTCTGCTTATTTTTAAATTGGATTTTTTTTTGAGTGTGTGAATTCATTATATTTTTGAATATTAATCCCTTGTTTGATATATGGCATGCAAAAATTTTCTCTCATTCTGTAGGTTGCCTTTTCATTTTTAAAAATATTTTGCTGGGCAGAAGCTTTTTAGTTTGATGCAGTCTAACTTGTTTATTTTTGGTTTTGTTACCTTTGCTTTTGGTGTCATATCTAAAAACATCATTGCCAAAACTGATGCCACGGGGCTTCTTTCCTTTGTTTTCTTCTAGGAGTTTTGTGGTATCAGGTCTATATTTAAGTCTTTGATCCATTTCCAGTTAATATTTGTGAATAGTGGTATAAGATAGTGGTCCAATTTCATGTTTCTGCATGTGGTTATCCAGTTTTCCCATCACCATTTGTGGAAGAGACCATCCTTTCCCCATTGAGTTTTCTTGGAACCTTTGTCAAATATTAGTTGATCATAAATGTGAGGGTTTATTTCTGGTGTTTTATTCTGTTTCATCGATCTTTCTATCTATTTTAGGTTTACTGCCTACTGTTTTGATCACCATAGTTTTGTAATATAATTTGAAACCAGGAAATATGATGCTTCTGGTTTTGTTCCTCTTTTTCATGAATTCCTTGGCTATTTGGGTCTTTCTTGGCGCCATACCAATTTTAGGACGGCTTTGTTATTTATGTAAAAAATGCCATTGGAATTTTGATGGGGATGATATTGAATTTATAGATGGCTTTGGGTAGTATGAACATTTTAACAATAATAATCCTTCAGATCTGTGAGCACATGCTATCTATACACTTTTTTGTCTTCTTCAATTCCTGTCATCAAAGTTTTGTTCTTTTCATTGTATACGTCTTTCATTTTCTTGTTTAAACTTATTACTAAGTATTTTATTGTTTTTAATGCTGTTGTAAATGGATAGTTTTTGTTATTTTTTCAGATGTCATTAGTGTATGGACACACAAATGATTTCTGCATGTTGATTTTATATTCAGAAACTGTACTGAATTCATTAATTAGTTCCAATAATTTTTGATTGAGTCTTTAGGATTTTCTCTATATAAGATCATATCATATATCATATCATCTGCAAATAATGATAGTTTTACTTCTTCCTTTATGATTTGCATACTTTTATCATTTTGTCATATTTAATTGCTGTAGCTAGGTCTTCCAGTACTATGTTAAATAGGAGTGGTGAGAGTGGGCACTTTTGTCATATTCTTGATCTAACAGGAAAGCTTTCAATTTTTCACCATTAAATATAATGTTACATCTGGGTTTGTAATATATAGCCTTTATTATGTTGAGGTATGTTCCTTTTATGCCCAATTTGTTGAGAGTTTTTATCATAAATGAATAATGTAGTTTGTAAAGACATTTTCTTAATCTATTGAGATGATCACATGATTTCTATTTTTCACTCTATTAATATGTTGTAGCACATTTATTGATATGCACATGTCAAGCCATCCTTGCATCCCAGTAATAAATCCCACTTGGTCATGTTGTATAATCCTTTTAATATGTTATTCAATTTGATTTGTTAATATTTTGTTAAGAATTTTTGCATCTATATTTGTCAGACGTATTAGTTTATAGTTTTTTTGTATGTCCTTATCTAGTTTTGGTATCAGGGTAATACTGGACTTGTAAAATGATTTAGGAAGTTGATCGCTCTTATTTCTTTTTGGAAGAGTTTGAGGATTGGTGTTAATTCTTCTTTAAGTTTTTGATACAATTAGCCAGTGAAGCCATCTGGTCTTGGGGTTTTCTATGTTGGGATGTTTTGATTATTGATTCAATCTTCTTGCTCATTTTTTATTTCTTCCTCATTCAGTCTTGTTTTGTTGTATATTTATAGAAATTTATTAATTTCTTCTAGGTTATCCGATTTGTTGGCCTAATTGTTTTAGTAGTCTTTATGATGTTTTGTATTTCTGTAGTATCACTTGTAATACCTGCTGTTTTCATTTCCTATATATTTATTTGAATCTTCTATCTTTTTTTCTTAGTCTAGCTAAGTCATGTCAATTTTATTTATCTTTTTGAAAAACCATCTCTTAATTTCATTAATTTTCTCCTACTGTTTTTCTGGTCTCTATTTTATTTATTTCTGCTTTGATTTTTGTTGTTTCCTTCTGTCTGCTAACTTTTGGCTTAGTTTGTTTTTATTTTTCTAATTCCTTGATGTTTTAAGTTAGGTTGTTTACTTGAGAACTTAATTTATGCATTTATGGCTGTTAACCCAGAGCTGCTTTTGCAGCATCCCATAAATTTTCCTACGTGTGTTTCCATTTCCTTTTTTTTTTCTGTATCCTGATTATTCTAATAATTGTTTACTTGATGACTTCCCAGGGATCAAGTAGGCTTTCTTTGCTTTCATCTTTTTTTTCTTTGTTCTTCTTTAACTTGGTTATTTCAAAATTCCCATCTACTAACTCCTGTCTTCCATTTACTACTCTACTGCAGATGCTCTCTATTGCATCTTTCATATCATTCATTGATTTCTTCAGCTCCAGGATTTCTGCTTTTTGTTTTGTTTTGTTTTATTTTAAGTATTCTCTCTCTTTAGAAAATCTCTCAATTTGAGCCTCTGGTTTGTTTGCATTGAATTGCCTTTCTGTTCTTTTTAAAAATAGCTTGTTAAGTTTATTCAAAACAGCTATTTTGAATTCTTCATCAGCTAGACCATAAAATTCTATTTCTTTGAGCTCAGTTATTAGAAAATTATTATCTTTTGGTGATGACACATTTCCTTGATTTTTCATGTTCTTTATACAGTTTTGTATTGCTGTTTTCACATTTGAAGTAGCAGACACCTCCTTAAATCTTTGCTAGTTGCCTTTGATGGGTAATCTGTTCCTTGGTGTTATTAACTGAGGTTTTCTCTGCCTTTCTGTGGGTACACCTGTTCTTCTCTTCTTGCTTTTTCTTGTGGCACAATTCTTAAGCTTTTATGTCTTCTCTGGTTCTTACAACTCACTAGCCTGACTAGTGGAAACCTCCCTTTTGTTTTCCAGAATGTGGCACTCTAGCTCAATTTTGTGCTTTCTCTCATATGCACACCTTGGCCTTTTTTCTGAGTGTACTTCCTGTGTACTGGAACTTGCTCTTGCTGCTGCTCTAGGGAGCACGCACAAGGAGCTGGTTGAGAGACTAGGGAAATGTGTAGGTTTTACACTCAGGGTGTTGGGTCCTGGGAGACTGGTAGGGAGATCCATGGTTGTGGGGGTTTTTGGGTGGACTTCCTGCTGAATAGAGTCAGGAAGAGCCAAGTCCCTTTAATGCCCTTTGATATTCTTATCTGCCTCTTTTCTGATCTCCTTCCTCCTCCTAGTCATAGAGGTACTGCCTCAGTACTTTGGGTGCTGCAGGAGAGAAACAGGTTTCTTCAGCTGTGTCTCACACCACTGGGGTAGCCAGTTACTAACTCACTGCCCTCCTTTTCCCCTGTGGGAGAGATAGCTCCTTCTTGATATTCAGCTCCATCCAGTGTTGCCTTGGTGGTTGGGCAGTTGCTGGTAAAAGTCTTCTTATTGTCTCCTCTGTGTCTGAATATTTTGTTTTGTTTTCCTCCAATGATGTACTGTAATCTCCCTTTGCAAAGGCTGGACTTCTGCAATTTCTTGTTTATGGGTTCAGATCAGCATTCTCTAGTTTACTCTGATCACAGCAAGAGGGGTTGGGGCAGGTTCACTGCTCCAGTCATTCCACAGCCTGTACTGAGCTCTGTCTGTCTAGTACAGGATGCACAGGTACATGAGACCTCTTGGGACCCTTGGTGTATAATTCTAGATCCCAGAACTCTTACAAAGTTGCTTTTGTTTGTGGATGGATGTCTAATTCTTGATGACAATGGGGGACAAAAAGGAGAAATGACTTGTGCCACTATAATGCCAATGTCACTCTCTCCAGCTTCTCCATTGAATTGTTCAATTTAACTTGAAAAAAGTGCATAGCACCACACAGTGGATTACCACAACCTAATGGCAGTTGCCTACCCATTAAGGTCCCTATAGCTAATATTCTTTAATTATTGACTCCATCCAATTGGGTAAATACGTGGTAGTCAGAGATTTGGCTAATGTGCTCTATTCAATGCCTATTTCAAAAGACTCTCAGATGCAGTTTGCTTTCACCTGAAGGGACAAAAATCACATTTACTCATTTCTCCATGGAGTACTTCAACAGCTTTGCCATTTCACACAGTCTTTGTAGGCAAGATTTTAACCACATCCAGCATTTCTCCAGGAGAATAGGTACACACTGTACAACACATTGATGACAATCTCAGCTAAGGATTTATTTGGCCCACTCATTCAGGATATACATATAATCACAGAGGACCTCATAAAAGGGAACTGCCCATTGGCCCACACATAGGACAAAATCCTACCACGTCAGTTAAATTCCTAGTAATTATTTGTCAAGCTTAGGAACCCACCATCCCTGAGACTGTCAAGAAATAACTATTGACTCTCTCAGCATCCACAACTTAAAAAGAAGCCCAACATCTTCTAAGCCTTTTTGGGTTCTGTAGGCAACATATTATTCATTTATAAATATTTCTTAAGCTCATTTATACTGTTAGTCACAAATCGACTTATCTAGAACAGGGCTCCATATAACAAAAAGCTCTGGAATTTGTCCAAATTGCAATACAACTGATAATTCCCAAGAGACTCCTGCACCATAGCAACCTCCCCTCACGTCTCCTGGAGATGGCCATAAGTTGCCCATGGATTTCTAGTACAAAAAATGGGTTTCTTGGCTCCATGCTATACACCATTAAAGTGGCAGTTGCTGATCACATGTTGGGCTTTCCTGGAAATGGAGACTCTCACAGGCCCTGAGCCCATGATCCTCTATACTAAGCTGTCCATTATGCCTTGGATCACGGAAGTAGCACCCCACCAGGTCAGCATAGACATTTATGCCTCCTTGCTAAAATGAAAATAGCACCTACAGGATAGAGCCAAACCTGTGCCCTGTGGTACATCCCACCTGCAAGAGCAGTAGCCTCCCTTGTTCTCAATCCCTTGCCAGATGTCACAGTGTTGAAGGATGTCACCCTTTTTCTAGACACTTTGGATACTAGGGGATTGCGTCTGGGATCAACTGAGTGAATAGCAAAGGGAGTTTGCACACTTTAGAGAAAACAGTGTTACTATCATATGTAATGTAGGTCACTGGAGAGCTGCTGCTCTTTATTCCTTAACGGGGACATCTCTAATAAAGAACAAGACCCAAGGGTCACCGCACCATATCGACTGATCTTCAGGCTATCATCTCCATACTGGTTGTTGTGGCCAACAATTATCCCTCTCTGTACACTTTTACATATTCTTGGGCCATTGCCAATGGTCAGGCCATCTTTCTGGCCAATGGCAGCAACAATAATTCCTTATCCAAGGTTCCCCCTGTGGGTAAAAAACTGGGAATCTCTTGCCTCAAAGGTACCCCTAATATAAATCAACCTAATACACATCTCTGCACATAGTAAAGCCACAATTCGTGGCTTCATCAAGACAGTTATTTCCTTCGAAGGTCTATACATTATTGATAATCACCAAGGAATACAATGTCACTTCTCAAAATATTCAATGTTGGGCTTTGGAATAGGGTAGTAATAGAACTTTCATCTACTGGCTTCAGGCTACAAGGCCTCATAGAGTGCTAATAATAGCTGATTTAAGTTCAAATTAAATTAAATGAAACATGGCACATTTCAGTCATCAAATATTAGGGTAAGTTGTAATCAAGAATTGAACTCAGTTTTTGATGTTTGCTAGTAACTTTCAAACCTCACCCCTCCCTTTTCCCCTCTTGTTGCACATCCAGGCAAGCCAATAAGTTAGCCCAGCCACTCTCTTCTTTGGTGCTAGTAAGAAATTCAAACCACAGAAGGGCCAGCTTGTGTATTGAAATCTTCACTCCAGCATCACCCTCTAACCCAGTGTAACCCAAGCCAGTCTCTCCTCTGGCCTGTGTCAAGCCATTTTTGGAGATGCTTGGGGTCTTGCTTGGCTCTCTCCAGAAAGCCTCATTATGTGAGTAATACATTTTTTTCATACCCTCTTGGCTCGTGTGTTGTATCATCCATCTTGACATCCAAAACAAATTTTAAGTGGTGGTGGGGTCCATCCCAGCTCTGAGGATTGCCTGCAATAATCCTCAATCAATAATCCAGTTGCTTAGGCCACTAAGACTTGAGTAAACCATGAGCCCTGGAAATTTTGACACAAACAAAGGGGTGGTCTGTCTTTTTCTCCAAATCCTTTGAGATTATTTTATGAACCATGTGGTCTAACCCAACAGCAGATATCTTCTTGGCAGTGCCCTGCTACACCGACTTTCAAACACAGTACTAGAGAAAGTTTCACCACAAAGCTTAAGAGCCATTGGACATAATTTTAGAGCTGTTTGCAGTATTCCAGTGTAGGCAACCCATACTGTGCAAAGCTATCGCATTACCTAGGAGGTAAAATGGACTAAATCCTGCGATAATTAGATGGTTGTAGAAGCCTGTTGAATGTAAATGACTGACTGGTTGACTTACCCAGATATCTGAACGTAGATGCATTTGTACATTTCTACCATGGTTCATTTAAGATGTTGGTGGTGGTCCTCAGGGATTCTTGGTGGCATCATAGCAAGAATGGTAATTGTTATTATATCACTATCTGTGGCACAAACACCTGGGCCAAGGAATGACCCAATATATTGCTTCAGTGTAACATCAAGGAATAACACAGGATACTTTTTCCCCCCTACCTTGCTTCATGTAGTCAGGGCAGTGTATCACTGCATCAAGATGGTGCTCTCTTCTCCTTCATGGTTAATAATAATAATAATAATAATAATAATAATAATAATAATAATAAAAACATGGCAGAAGCAAAATACACTCACACAAGCACACATCAGGATTTTGTTCCTGCTGCTTCCCCATCTGCAGCAGTAGCTTGTCAAAAGTCAGTGATTTAAGCATCATCCCAGGGTCCTAGTGGAACACACTTTTCTAGAACATGCATATTTTAATTAGGGTTTGAAAATAAAGCAAAGGAACATTAAGTATTCCAAGAGGATAGCAGGTTCATCTTCAAAAAATGTCATTTCAAAGACATGGCACCATTCTTTTAGAGAAATATTGATTTCCTGCCAGAACATACCCTTGTAAGAAATTATGAGGTTTTTCCAAAGGAATATCCAACCTGAAATTTCCTCAAAAAAATTTTTTTTTCTTATAAAATTTTGTATGGCCCTTATCAGTATATGCTTCAGTTTTAGGGTAAATTTTTTAACATAATTTACAAACTGACCTTAACACTCTCATCAGAATTTTCATTTTAAATATATTTAATATTATTGTTAAATGCTACTTTCTGAGTAGAATTTTGGATTTCAAAATCAGTGTTTAGTGTTCTTCCTGTCTCCCCTGACTGCTAACTTTTCGTTGTTGAGACTTTGCTAGAGAACATATCAAGATAATAGTAACCTCCTTCATGAAGTATTCTAATGGAATGAGAAATTAGACTACCTTGAGAGTTATATTTACTCCCGATCAATTTTTCAGGTTTTCTGAATTTCTTTGCACAAGAGGGTGGTTCTAAAGGGGAATCCGAGGAAGGGAAAGAACAGAATGAGAGGTAGAGGGAAGATGGGTGTAGCAGATGTTAGCTGGATGAGCACTACAACTTTCCTGTTTAGTCATCAAGACAATTTACATTCACTTACTAAGGGAAAGATTTGTCAAGTTGCGACGCAGGCTGAAAGGCTAGGCATGATGTAGGATGGGATGCCACTCAAATCAACTGTATAAAGAGAATCTTCCTGTGGAATTGATTAATCTGGCTTATTTATATAATGTATGGTATTACCATAGGACAAAGGGTGTCTGGGAGACCGTTTATGGTTATGGAACTAGCTAGTAAGGTGTTCGTAATGGAAGCTATCATATACCACCCAAATCCCCCTATAGAAACAAAAGACTTATTACCCTAGCTTCTAGGAGTGTTGTGGGAAGACAGTGCATCCTCAGCTATCAGACCATATTGACATTGTCTCACCTGAAGAGAGCTGCCTTCTTGAAAGTCATGCCCTCTTCCTGGGGTAGACTGCACCCAGTGGATCACTGATGTGAAGGTATAAAGCTCCAATTTAGGAAAGCTTTGAAGTATCATCCTAGGTTCAGAGAGCCTTACAGTTTTGGGTTCTGTCATGATGGCATCGCCGGTCAACTTCTATCTCTGCCGATCCTTTTCATTCCCTCCTATAGGCATTGTTCCCAAGAACTTTCTAAGAGACCTGCTGCACATTAATCTGTGTTGTAAGTTGGAAGCTGACTATTAGGTGACATTTAACTTCTGATTCCAGTTTGGAGGGCTGGGAGTCCAGATGTCTTTAGGATGGTGATCTTTTACAAGATACAACCTTGTTCAGAGTGAGTCTGCTGATCCAAGGAAGTTGTGGGAGTGCAGAAGAGCTTTGCTTCCACTATGCTCTAGTTCCCCTTTGACCAGCTAAGGGAAAGAGTAACATTCATTTCTTTGAAGTGGAACTGACACATTTCTGAGGTCAATCTCTTTTACTTTCAAATACTCCTCACATGAAACTCTTTTCGCCTTCAACTTTCAAAGCCAATTTGTACCTTTGTGGCCCCTCCTGTACTAGTCTCTAGGGTTCAATCAACACTGAGGCAGAAAGAAAATCTGGTTTCATACCGACTGTAATTAGAGCACAGGTTGAGATCCTTTCAGGCCCAAACCAGCCTTTACTGAATGAAGGTGCATGGTGGCACACATACACAGAGACAACGGATGGCTCTCCTAGTGTGAGCTGCTGTCCTGGGGGAAATGCCAGGGGGAACAAGCTATGAATCATTGAATTAATGTTCTGCCCTTAGACCCAGATTTTGTGACTGTTGTGCATTGAAGTCAAATCTTAAATTTTGAATATTTTCTCTTGGCCCAGTAGAGTTCATTATCTTGGAGATCCTAATCCACCTGTGAATGTTTCACCTCAGGACCATGAAAGTGGGCCAGGTTTTGTCGTGATGTCATCATCTCAGTCACCCTTAGAAGGATGAATCCACTATGAGGGATGAAAAGCCTTTGCCTAGATGAGGACCAACTTTTGGGACATGATCATGTTTCATTGGCTTGTGGGGAATGAGGTGGTTAATTGGCTTTTTTGTTTCTGTTTGAGGGCCTAAAAAAGAGGTAGTTGAAAAGCAGTTTAGCTGGGAGGATGAGATGGAGTTTGATATGGGAATCTAGGAATAGATGGACTCTGCCATTTTGGAGGTCGTGGTGTGTCTCACCAATTACTTGAATTGGAAATAAGATTATTATCCCTTTAAAAATATTTCTATCTCTGCCAATTGAAAAGCACCAGCTAAAGACTTTGAACAATGCAGTAGTAATAAGTATTCTCCATTGTCCAGTCTATAGTCTCTAAGTATTCCAGGTCCTTTTTTTTTTTTTTGCCTTAGAATAAGACGGGAATCCTTCCCAAAAGTGGATTCAGCTATTTTTCCAATGAGTCATGTATTCTTTAAGTAGGGGAATATCTTCACCCCAGAAAGCAAGGAAGTTGTCTATAGTGGAAACTGTTAGTGCTCCCTTTGGATTCCTTTTGCTTTTTCCATGAGCCCCTCTCCTGGTTTTGATGTGTTCTTATATCCCACAGCTTGTGCCTGCAGCTCTATTAAAAGAACTGCCATCTGCTAGTGCTCAGAATGCAGGCACAGAAAGTCAGAAATGCCTGGTAGTTTACTCCCTCATCCCCACGAAGGTCTTTGCTTAGTTATTTCTCAGCATTTGCCCTAGCTTGAAGCAAAAGATCTGGGCTTTCATAGTCCTGCAGCTATCAGTGTTCCCTGCCTTAGCTTATTCCCTATCCCTAACCTGCTACCCCACTTCCTTACTGGTTTCTCTGGTAACATTTTTTTTTTAATTAAAGTTTATTGGGGTGACAAGTGTTAGTAAAGTTACATAGGTTTCAGGTGTACAATTCTGTAATACATCATCTATATGTCACTTTGCGTGTTTACTACCCAGAGTCAGTTCTCCTTCCATCCTGCCATAAGAAAAAAACAAAATAGTGCCATTTGGGAACATTTCCTTAATAAGTCACTTACACATGAATTCTAATCTCAGGGTCTGCTTCTGGGAAATTTGGGAAAAGTCCTGGGTACTGCAGGCTCAAAAGCACAGAAGTTTTTGACAAGTTTTTCCATTTTCTATACATACCTTATAAAATTCAGTAGGGTCACATGTCAGTTGGTAACTCAGAAACTTAAATCCATTACCACAAATACAGGATAGAGAATGATTTACTTGGAAGCCATAATAAATACTTCCGAGAGTTGTGAGTAAAAATTTGTAATCAGAAAATACTAACATGGGATCTAAAATAGTAACTCTGGACTCTGTTCAATGAAATCTGATATTAGACTCCTTATGAAGTCTACAATTTAGGGGCTTTTGGAAAATATCATATGGTGAATCTGGAGATATTCCAGAAAAGAAGGGACGTGGTTCATTTTAGATGTAAATTAGAAGGGATTGGGATGCTATAGAGCCTTCTCGTTCTCTTAGTCATCCCTACGTTTCTGGACTGGACGTGATGCCACACCATGGGGCCTGGGAATTGGCTCCCCCTGGCTGCAGGGGCAGGGTAACAACCTGAAAGTGTGCGAGGGCTAGCTCACCCCATGGGATGAACCCTCGCTACAGGAAAACAGGAGAGAACTGGGCACACAATTTCATACAGACACTGTTCAAAGGTACGTTGTGTCCTTGCAAACTTTCCAGAGAAATTTGGCTCACACCTGTTGAGACAACTGATAATTCTCCATGGCACACTGTGAGCCGGTGGCTAGCACAGTAACCTGTCACATTGTGTCTTGGCTTACCTCACTTCTCTTTTTTTCCTCATTTTTATTGCCCCGGCTCTGCACCTTTCAAAAGATGTCATCTGTTAAAGATTAATCTCTGACTCCAGCTCTGCTTTCTAGAAGATGCAGGTTAAGACATTTATTATTTTCTTGGAGGCAATCAAAAGATACTAAAAACCACACTTCTAAGGAAATTGCTAAGGGAAAATTATCGAGTCTAGAATTCTATACCCACATTATTTAAGTATGAAGATAATGAAGATCATTTCAGAGATATGACTTAGTTTTAGTTTACCCCATGTCTCACAAATTCTGAAGGATGTATATGTATATTTTTATTTCTTAGTTTCCAGGAACAGTAGTGAAGGAAAAAAAAACAAATCAAACTTAGTATTTAAATACTTGTGGATAATATGGTTGCAAAGTTTACTATAATCATTACAAAAGAATTCCTAAACTAGTAGATCTAAATGTGAAGAAGAAAAAATGATGTAATAAGACCCTTTAAGTAAAATGACACAGAAAGAATTAAAGTAAAAGGATATAAAAAAGTATCAGACAAATAAACAAAAACTAAGCAAATACTGTCACAAGAATATAAATATTAAAGGAAGCTAAGAGGTAAATTTAATATTGATAAGAGGCATATCCCACCAACATAAGTCAAATATTTATGTAGAGAACATGCCAAAATATATGAAGCCAAAACTTTTAGAAATAAAAAATTGACAAAACCAATCACACTGGAATTTTAACATATTTCTCTTGGAAACTAGAAGATCAGAGTAGGCCAAAAATAAGGATATACATGATTTAAGCAATTAACAACCTTAACTTACACAATTTGATTAAGGAAAGTGAACAATAAAAAAAGTAGAAATTACAATGTCACATTCTAAGTCTATTGCAATAATAAGTAGTTAACAAAGTAGCAAAAAAAACACTCCTAGAAATCCACTACCCTTATAAATAACTTAGGCTAATTGTTTTAATTTAAAAAAAAATTCGTTCAGAAAGTAACAAAATGAGAACATGTTTTAAAGATGCAGTTAAAGTAGTACTAAGAAGAAAATTTTATGAAATATTTTTTATTTATTCAAAAATAGGAAAGAGGGACAATAAAGCAAACATTTCACTCAAGAATGTAGGGGAAAAATAACCCAAAGAAAGTGGATATAAGAATTAATACAGACAAAAGCAGAAGTTTCTGAGGTTGAAGGGATTAGGGAAACCAATATATGATCAATAAAACCATAAAAGCTGCTTCTTTTAAAGTGACAGTAAAGAGACAGTTTTGTAGCAAAATCAGCTTTTTGCCAATGAATTTGAAAATATAGATAAAATGCATAATTTTCTGGGGTGAAATGGACTCAGGAAAAGATGAAAAGTCCCTGGCAGGGCCACTAGTGGAGTGATGGGTTGACATCACACCTGATCCAAGCCTGCCTGACATTGGGGTCCTCTTTGGAAATTACAGGCTTAAGGTCAGTGTGGACTGTGTGGTGCCTCATGTGCAGTGACCCCCAGTCGTGCGACAACTCTGGACCAATGCAGAGGTGAGCTTGCGTACAGATCTGGGTCCTACATGACTAGAATGGTATAAAGTGCTGTGGGTAATAGAAACGGTGGCTTCTATATGTCAAGGTGACCCACGTCCATCTTGGGTCTCATTCAGGGCAGTCATACACACCACATGTGTATGGAGGGGCAAAAGAAATCATAAAGGTAGGTAGCTGTTGGTCCTTTGGATGAGGTAAAAATGCTGCATTTCCTGAAATGTATCCTTCCATAAGGCTACGTAAACACAGTATTAAATTAAAGCTATTGTGTCTCCTGAGTCTGATTGCAGATTGGAATCTGTAACAGCCACTAACTTTATTGGTAGTTAAAGCATGAGGCCTAGATGGTTTTAGTAACCTGGTTTAAAGAACCTCAAGGAACAGATTTTTTTTTTGGTTCCTGTTATTTAAATAGTTCTAGAGCACAGAATGAGATGCAAAGCTTCTCAATGTATTTAATAGGTCTAGCATAAACTTTTTTACCTAAATAAGACAAGTTGAGCACATAAAAGGATAGGGCAGTTTCACTTTTAATGAGACAGAGAGAAATACTAATAAAAAATAGTAGTAAATTTTGCTAAATCTTTCAAAATTAAAAACATATATAATCTATTTGACCAGCAGTTCTAATTCTAAGAATTAATTCTATAGGAGAACTTGTACATGTATGCAAACAAACCTGGATAACTCATTAATTATAGCATTGTAATTATGACAAAAAATGGACTCAACCTACATTCCTACCAACAGGGAAATGGTTAAATAAATCACATTATTTCCATTCTATGGAATTTCATACAGTTCTTAAAGAGCTACAAAGAGTTATGAGAATTAAATGGGAATGTGTATGTATGTATGTATATACATACTGCATTTAGAGCATGGGGTGTGCAGCTGGAAGACTCAAGTTTCTGTCCAGGTTATGCAACCCTGTGCAAATCTCGTGACTCTTTTAATCCTCATGTTCTTTGACTCATAAGTATTTCATGAGAACCAATGGAGAGTTTTTTATGCAAGTATTTTTAGACTGTAATATACTCTCAAGATTTTAAAGATCAGAATATTCAGAGACAGTAAAGATGATGATTTAAACGATGGCAATTTCCCAGGATTACCTTGGATCCAACTGACAGTGAGGTGAAAGAAACATTATCCATGCCAGCAACACCAAATAGAACAGTGGCTGGCACATTAGAAAGTACTGTTAGCATTAACTATTACATCACCCATGTTGCCTTTATAGACCATCTTCAGATATCGCATACATTTATTTGCGTTTTACTTTCACCTAGCCCTTCTCATTATCCGAAGAGAATGGATGTAAGTCTGGTCTAGACCAATAGTGATATCCTCCAAGACTACTCTCTAAAGCTGTATTTTGTCTGATTGTGTTTTTTCCTGGGTTCCGTAAACCATCTTCTCTTTAAATTGTGATAGGGCAACTTAATTGGTTTCCTAGTGGAACATTAGAGAGATGATTGAAAGACATCAATATTTACAGTCTCGAGTTAAACTAGGGTCAATCTGACAAAACATAATGATAGAAAAAACTACCCAGCCATACAAGAGAATACCAAAGATGCGTGCTGTAACGAGTGTACTATTAAAGTGAATTTTTGAGAGGATGGAGTAGTTAGATTGTGATCTCATTTCTGAAAGAGTGTTTTGAAATGCTCTCTGTGCTACGGTTACAGGATTTCTTGAGTGTAGGAGATATAACTAGTAACTGGTTACAGGTCTGAACCTATGACACTGATGTGATTCAATTAGGAAGTGGATGTCAGAGATAAAGCCTTACCCCTTACAATGGCATTTAAAGAATAAAAATGCTTTGTTAAACCTTTAAGGAAACAGTGGCAGGACCAGCAAGTTCACCACATGGCTGATTCTATGATTTGAGCAAGTTCAATGTTTCACTTAATCTCATTCTCTTCTGATCTGAATTATCTGAGTGGCTAGAGGTCATCTCTTCTAACACCCTAATTTTAAAGAGTGGGAAATAAGAAAAGAAGCCTCTTTAAAGTAACTTACTTCTACCTTTAATGAGCTAAACTTCAGATTAAGGTTTTCTGATTCCTAGTCCGTTTCTCTTTACACTGTATTAAAACTACTCTCAGGTTTACTTCTAACCACATCTGTTATAGGTTAAATTGTGTCCCTCTCAAAATGATATGTTGAATTCCTAACTCCCTATACCTATGTTTGTGACCTCATTTGGGAATAAAAACATTGAAGATGTAATTAGTTAAGATGCGGTTTATACTAGAGTAGGGTGGCCTCTTCATCCAATATGACTGATGTCCTTATAAGAAAAAGAAAATTTGGACACAAACAGAGGAAAAATAGCCATGTGAAGACTGAGACAGAGATTAAGCTGCCATAAGTGAAGGAACACCTGAGGCTCCCAGAAGCTGGACCAGACAAGGAAGGATCCTTTCTTAGAGGCTTTGGAAGGAGCATGGCCCTACTGACACCTTGATGTTAGACTTCTTAGCCTCCACAATGGCTAGAGAGTTTATTTCTGCTGCTTTAAAATTTGTGGTACTTTGTTACAGCAGCCCTAGGAGACTAATACAACATCCAAAAATTGATTTTGTGACCTTGTATGAAGGCACCATATTTATGCCATAGCCGGTAGCTATAGTTTCAGCACTATGGGCAGTAGATAATTTACAGTTAGTGTTGGGTTTAGTTGGTTGAACCAGAAGGTCTGATGCTTAATAAACTGAGCCTTTGAAATCTTCATGTTAGAAACTTTTACCATCTCAATAATATCAACACACACTTCTAAGTACTTATACAATGCATTCTAATGGATTATAATAAAATGGACACAACTTGGTTGGTACACATATTGGCTCAATGTTTGAAAGGTCTGATTGCTCCAGATTGTCTAACAATCATGCATTCCACTATTATTCACACTTTGAGAGCTGCCAACAAAGAAATAGCTCTTCCATTATTATCATGACTGTTTTCAGAGTTAAAATTCTCCACTTCTATTTCAATAGCGGTATAACAAAATGATTAGAAAAGGTGTACCTATGTATGACTGGCCAGGTGGACTTTAACATAGGGAAGCCAACTGCAGTTTAAGCCCAAGTATCTGATGAGTGCCTCAGGTGCCTCTGTGTTCAGAATAGAGTGTGGGACAGGACAGACACTGGCCTTTCCTGTAAGGGTATAATTTAACACGGGAAATAAGTTTATCAATAGAATAATTCCTGTTCAATCACAGTGGTGATAAGCGCTCAGGAGGCGCATACGCGAGGTGGTACACTCGTATATAAGCGGGGAAAGCAGAGTTGGTTGGTAGAGAAGGACAGTCAGAAAGGCATCTGAGGAACTGGCACAAGCTTCGGGAATGAGTAGGAAGCTCACAGCCCTCAACCAATCCATCAGTAAGCCCTGTGAGCTTTCCCTTCAAACTGTATCTTTAATCCAACCATTTCATTGCCTGCATTGCTAATGCTGTGATGGCCATTTTCTCACTACTGCCTTAGCACCTGGTCTATTCCAGTGTCTTCCTTACTGGTCTTGCTTCCACCCTTGTCCCCTTCAGGCTGTTTTTATTACAGCAGCTAGAGTCATTCTTTAAAAACATGATTCAGATCTGCCAATTATCTTGCCCCAAACTCCCAAACTGGAGAAAAATCCAAAACCCTTACAATGGTCAATAAGCTACCTTTCTGACTTCATCTTCTTCTGCCCTCTGCTTCCCTCACTCTGCTCCAGCCACACTGGCCTCCTTTCTGTACTTTGATGTCCAGCGAGAGCCTTAAATTTTGCTGTTTCCTCTGCCTGGAATGCTCTTACAAAGACAGCTGATCAGCTCACTCTTGCTTTTCAGGTAGGTCCCTGTCAGTTGTGACTGTTTTAGCAAGGTCTTCCCTGATCATTTAGTATAAAATGATAACACCTTCCTTTCCCTCAGTCATTCCCTGCCCCTGTCAGCCTGTCTTATTGTTTTTGTTTTTTTTCCTATAGAATTTAGCTCCATCTGATCAGCTTTCACTTACTTTGTTGCATTTTAAAAGGGGTTAGGATAGGCATGATTGGGAAATCAGTACAGGCAATTGTACTATGTGGAAAGAAACTTCACTTGAAGGAGTTGAAAGAAGGCCACTGTAAAGATAGTGCATTGATCCAAGGGAAAATGGCAAAGGAAAAGGAGGGGTAGACAGGACCAAATCAGGTGGGCCACAGAGGGCAAATTAGGATAAGGGCCCAAGTCTCTGAGAGAACAGGTAGCTGCTGGAAGTTTTAAATGGGGGAATGATGATATATGTACATGCTACAAAGACCACTCAGTGTGTGGAGAATGATTGGGAAATGACAAGTGTGGAGCAGGATAAGAGGTGATGTGTCGAAGATCAGTGGGGTAGGGGTGTAGAGACAAAGGGACTAGGGACAAGGTCAGAGATGTTTGGGAAAACTGTTAAGACTTCCTTTAAGGAAGAAAAGATGGAGATGCTGCCTCTTGCTGAGCCTGGGAATCTGGAAATGGAGTTGGTTCATGGGTATTGGTAGTAGGGCCTGGCAGAGCAGGTCATGAATTCTAATGTAGACATAGTGTCTTTATCCCAGGACTCTGCTGACAGCCAGACCTACTTATCTAATCACCTGGATGACATTTCTACTCACATATTTATAGGCATCTCAAAGCTTAATATGGAGGCTGTAGATGGTATTTGAAATTGTGAAAAAGCTCTTCAAAGGAGATGTGTAAGAAGCAAGTAAATGAGAGCCTAAGACTGACTCCTGAGATATTCCTACTTGTAGTAGAGATCAGGTAGAAAAGAAAAATCCAAGGAGATGTCCCCCACCCCACAGAGATTCATTCTCCTCAGTTTCTGACAGATGAAGAAACAGATGCCGAGAGCAGTGAGGCAACTCCCTGATCTCATGGGTAGCTGGGCAGTGAGATTAAGCAAACTCTGGATCTGGGTAGGGTGGAAAGAGTAAATAAGTCAAAATAAGAGGTCTTTGAACTCGCAGCAGAGTGCCTAGTTCATATTACCACTGTCATTTTGGATAAAGGGCCTTGGATATGTTCCTATCTTCTTTCATCTGAAATCCATGTCCACCCCCATTAAAAAATCTAGAAAAGATACTTCCATTTATCTCTTTTCCAGAAACTACCCCATCTCCACCCTCATCAGACTGAAAACATTCCTATGTTACAAAGCTCCTTTTAATTTTTAAATATCTATATCTATATCTATCTATCTATCTATCTGTCTGTCTGTCTGTCTATCTATCTGTCTATCATCTATCATCTATCTAATCTGATTTCTCCTTTTCTTACATAGGAATATATTAAGCTCAAGTGTCTGCAACTCTTAACACTGTCAGTACATAATAAATTGTTGATAGACATGTATTTAAATAGAATATGCAGAATATGACAGAAGTACATGTTTTAAAGTTTAATCCCAGAGACTTTTCAATGTGTTCTAGGGGAGCTGTAATTCTCACTGTTCTGGATAAAGAACAGATTCAGATCATTAGCATTCGGCTCCTCACAGTAGGGGAAACTTTTGCAATAAGTTATGCTCATCAGAACTCTCATAGACCTTTATAAACAAGGTCTGCTGCGCTTTTGAAAGCTGCTGTTACTAACTTTCTAAAGGATGCAGAAACCAGTTAAGACAAATCACCAACTACAAATGTAAATCCTAGAGAGGACTTGCCAGGTCAATGCTAGCAGACCCCCCTCAACCTCCTCAAAAGAACCTTGTTGTCTCTCGTCTTTATAGTTATCACAAAATTATAAGTTAGTACTTCAATGCCCTTTACAAAGAATTTAAGTCCCTTGCTCTTCCCCACGAACAACATTTTAGTCAAAATGTACTTGAGCTTCAATTGCTTGGTGAAAAATAGGTCACTGCTAGTCATGTTTAGCATTCTTCTTTCTTCCCCTTTGGGATAGAATCTGCCTTCAGACTATTTTTCACACAGAATAAGGATTAGTGCCTCTTTATCAGTGTTGTCCATATCCCCACTCAATATACTTTATTATCACTGCTAGAAGGTGCTTCTCAAAGACTGAGTTGTAGAGTTATAAAAAAATCAAGCTCCCCAAAGCCAGGGAAAATTGAAATGTCACTCTTTACAAGGAGTTTTAGGAGGGAGACTAAGCATTTACTTCAATACAGACCATCCATCCTATGGCCTAGTTTAGAAACTTTCAAAATCAATTTTAAATCTTTTCTTTATAGCTTTCACATCCCCTCAATATCATCTCTTTTTTATTATGAAATGGCTTCACTTAGGCAACTCAGGCTGGGGCGGGGCGGGCTTGGGGAGAGTAGGAGGGAGAAGGTTGATTGATTTGTTGTCCAGGCTCTGTCCCTTCATCTGTCCTGCTATCCTCAGCACCACACACCAGCCTGGCTGCTGGCCTGGGCGCATGCCCCGATGCATTGAGCCTGCCTGCTGTTTGGCAGTCATTTCCCTTTGTTTGTGCTCCTTGCGCTGCTCTAATAACCCTCCTCAAGGCCAAATTAGATTTATATGGAAGGGGAAGTCAGCTAGAGGTTTCAGAATGACTATGCTAATTAGAAACCAAAATATAAACAGCAACTCCACATGGATACATTAAATAGGCCAGCATTCTCCACAGCAAATCAAATTAAGAGAAATCCCATTATCTTACTCAGGGCTTCTGCACCTTTTTTTTTTTTTTTCCCTGACCGCCTGTTTTCATGTTTGAACAGAATGAGGGTTCAAATATATTTTATTACAGATCTGGTTCTAAATTAAAGCCTCTTTCTCCCTTACCCCAAATTACAATGCTACCAAGCCATTATTCACAATTAAACCAAACTCATTTTTTTAAATCCATCGAAAGTTTATGTATCACCCTTGAACGGGTTTAGGTTTCATTGCAGCCTCAAATATTTCATTTATCCTCACCAGCTTGGCTTCAGTATAAACTACTTACCACAAAGCATTCTAAACAGCTCTATGAAAAGCCCCATGTATCCTATGAGAGTTTATGTTTATGAATATCTGCTACAGGAAATGAATATTCCATCCATTAATCTCTAACCTTGTGCAGTCAGGCTGATTCTGCAAGGGAATGTAAAATAAAAGTCTCCTTCTTTAAAAGGAAGCAGCACTAGTGGTCAGGGACTTTTTAGGAACTTAATATTAGGGGTGACAAAGCGGTTGGGAAGGGCAGTCACCTTTGCAGCCAACAGGCTTTGTTTGAAGACTTGTATCCAAGTTAAATGCAAAGAATGATACTGTATGGTCAGAAGGATTTGTGTAAAAAAATCAAGAGGAATAGTTCAAAATTATTCTTTAAGCTTTAAAAAGGAGGCAACAGTAATAATATCCTTAACATATTAGACACAGAGTTATTGAATAAAACCTCAGTGATGCAATAGATATTCCTTCTTTTAATTTTATCAGTTTGCAAAATTCATGAGGTTAATAAGTATTAAAATTCTCATTACTGTACCATATCAGATAGGGATGTAGCTCGAGGGTGTAATAAACTGGTTCTATTGTCGAAACTCCCTCGAAAAGCAAGACAGCACTTATCCAGCATTATAAAAACCTCTATATGTCTCTGCATACAACTTAATGTAATCAAAAATATTACATATGGGGTTTCTGAAAGCTCACAATTCAAATCTTGAAACTCATTGACTTCGCATATAAAGTTATCGCAGGTGATTATTAGAGTTTGCAAGAGATTCATTGTCAGCATAGTGTTCTTGGTCTAGCTGTAGATATACTGGGCAGTTATATCGATAGCCATATTTTGCCTTTTTTGAAAATCTTGTGGGACTTTGCTGAAGCAATACTAGTTCCAAGTACTTTGCAGGATGTAACTGTTACCCCTCCTTTCTGTAGAAGTTATAAGTCAGTATCGATAGGGTTTAATAGCTGCCCACTCCCTTCCAGGAAGAAGGGAAGAAGGTTTTCTAGCATTCATCAATAATGACTCTTCTAACTCCTTTTCCTATACTTTTCTGCCTCCCACCCTCCAAGCTCACCCTGGGAGCCCACATCACTCCAGCTAGCCGTCAACTACACTAATGCCCTTCTCAAATGTCACTCTGCTTTAATAGATAATTTAAGACAAATTACTATTAGAGATTCATCTGGGGCCCTTAATTGTAAAAAGCAACTGAATAGGGGAAAATCCTATATAGAAAGTTAAGCTACTTTGACAGCACATGAGATATTTGCTCATCAGCCCCTAGGTTATTCTAAGTAGAGCAGGTAGAGAAGGTAGGTTTGGAAGATGTATTGCCTCCCTGTGTGCATCTTTTTGTCTCGTAAAGAACTCCTAATTTTCAGGTTGCAGATAGGGCTCCATCTATGATCTCAAGGAGGATAAGCTCTTATTCCAGCTGATAAATCATGATTTGTTTAAGGCACTCTTGGATATTTGTTTCCTCAGATTGATGTGAGGGTGAGGAGAAAGGCAGGGAACGTGACTCAGTTTTGACAAATGAGCTATAGGGGATCACTGTCGTTTTTTATTTAGAAAGGGAAGCCATCTTCAGCAAAGCCTAGAAGGGACAGGCCTTTTGCTCCTTCCTCATTCTTTTGGCCTGGGAGTCAAATGAGATGCATGGAGATCATCTTGCTATCACAAATTGAAAAGCTCGTGAACAAAAATCCAACATTTAAAAAATGGAAGAACAAAGAGCCTGGGTCTATGACATCAATGTTGCATCTAACTCTAAAATTCTTATGTGAAAAAGGTAAACCTCCATTTTTAAAATACCCCAAGCTGGGCTTTCTTGTAGCAGGATGCATTCCTAGGTAATATAGTAGCTGACAGGCGTTAACATTCTCAGACCACAGCGTACTCTCAATGACCAGTGCAGTATTTTTAGAACTCGAATCCAGTGCTTTCCACCACAGCTGGGGATTAGTAGACAGCAGATAAACTTGTCTGGATCATTGTATCAGTCAGCTTTGGCTGCCACTATAAAATACCACAGACTGGGTGCTTAAACAACAGAGCTTTATTTTTCCATGGTTGTGGAGGCTGAAATTCTGAAATCAGGTTGTCAGCATGGTCAAGTTCTGGTGAAGGCTCTCTTCCTGTGCTTGCAGATGGTAGCCTTCTTCTTGTTCCTAACACATCAGAGAGAAAGAGAGAGTGCATGCTCTGGTGCCCCGTCCTTTTTTTTGTTTTGTTTTTAAATGGCATGAATCCCATTATGAGGGCCCCACTCTCACAACCTCATCTAAACATAATTATCTCCCAAAGGTCTTATCTTCAAATACCATCACAATGGAGGTTAGGGCTTCAATATGTGTGTTTTGGGGGCACACACTTCATTCCATAGCAATATGCATTTACACTATTTTGTTCCTCAGTTCTCAGATGGTCTTGTATTTGTGAGATATATATGAAGATACACACACACACACACACACACACACACACACACACACGGTGCCAAAAAATGTATACACATTTTAAGAAAGGAAAAAACTGTATTGAAATTGTAATACTCAATATATACCAATAACAAAAGATGAATACAAGTCATGTTTGACTTCTGCAATTACAAGAGGCGCTCAAAGTGGTTACCATCAGCATAATTTTAATACAGTTTTTTCCTGTCTTAAAATTTATATACATTTGTTGGCACCCTTTTTATGTATATCACTAAAATGGTAAGGCTATTCCTTGTGCTGGCTTCACAGACTTGTTGGAGCTTATATGATAAGAGGAGACCTGCTTGTGTTTACTAGGTTTGCACTCGTCCAACATGTTATCATACTATGTTACTTCCTTTTGAAGGTCAGTGGCCAATATTTTCTTCCTGGCCTCTTGCATTGTTCACTTAGTTCCTTCCTTTATTCCTCCTATTCATCTGCCCTGTGTCTAGTCACCTTCCCTAAGTGTAACAGGTACGGATTTCATAGTCCACAGCAAATTTGAAAACATTCAACCTTATGTCTTTTTAGAGCTGACCTCATCTAGTTGAGTTCCCACTAGGAATGAATCATAACATATTCTAAACACTTCAAACTCCAAGAAGTCATCAAATTAGTCACTTCAGGTTTAAACAAGGATAAAACCAGGATTTTGTGTTTCTTCTTTTCTTATTCCCTGGGGCTTCTGACACTGATGACAATAGTGCTGAAAGAAATGAATAAACTCCTATCAATATTTGGAGACACCAAACGGATGAAGCGCCTGTGCCCTGGTTAGGTCAATAGTGCACTTCTGCCTTCTACATTTCTTTCCTGGACAACTGCAATGGTATTTTTACTGAAGCCACTCACCGACTATTTTTAACATGTGCATATATTGGCTCACTATTCAAACAATACAGAACAATATATAAATATGAATTTCAAGTCACCTTCTCGAGCTCCAGTCCTATTATTAAGAGGCAATGATTTAATATTAATTCTGTGGTTTGCATCATTACTTTAAAGCTGACAAGAAATAAAACAATGAGTGTTTAGACAGAGTTTATTGTCTCTGCTGGGAAAGATGAAAAATTTACTAAATTTACCGAACGTCTTACTTCTACCAAATCTGTTAATTATAGTTACAGAAAAGATTGTAAATGTCAATGCTTAATTTAAAAATATATTATAACTAAGTCTTCCATTCTTTGGTTTAAAGATTCAACCCATCGATAATGAATGACATTTATCATATTATGTAAATGTCCTTTTAAATTCAATTAATATGAATGGATTCTTATAGAAGTAGACAATCCTAGATTATTGAAACATTGCTGTTTGAAGGAGACTTTTTCATGTGTTAAGGTCTAATGTGTCCTATTAATTTCCTTCTATCTAACTTTTCTGATTTCTTATAACTATTATCTCCCTTTGACCTAGGGTTGGAATGTTTCTCTGGATTGCTAGACCCAGGGATTATTGCACATCCTTTTTTGTTTGTTTGTTTCCCTGTACCCTGTACATAGTTTGAGAAATGTTTAACAAAGGAACTATTCATAGAATACGTCACTAGGTGTGTCAACTTGTTCTTATTAGGACCTTGACTTTTAAGTCTATAAACATCCAAGGTGTAAATCTAAGATTTGCACCCAGGACTTTGATTTACTGAATGGAAAACAACAAGACAAAACAAAAACTATGGATAAATGTTGTTGCTAAAAAGTCTGTAGGATTGTTGCAAAGGAAATTTATTCTGAAAGCTGGTAGAATTTAGAAATTCTAAGGATGATGAAGTTCTCAATGTGTGTTTAGTATGAGTCATACTTTGTTCATCCTATTTAGTACTCGGGGGATTCCCTTCAATCAGAATGTCTTAAATTAAAATTAATTCATAAAGCATTAATCAAAGTAACATATTAATAGAGTTAAAAGTCAAATAGTGCTAAAAGACTTAAGAAAAACAATCACCCCTTTCTCTAACGCCATACTTCCTACTCCACTAGTACTTCCTAGAGGGACTACTCTCCCCTCTTAGCTGTTTTATCTGGAATTTACCTACGATTGATAATAATATATGTTTTCTTCTATTTCTTTATCAGTTGGGATATTGCATTCTATTATTGATGTTGATGATTTATTTGAACCTCCTATCCCTGGCTTTAGTTTGCCTACTCCATGGTTTTCTCAACATATTTATCATAAGTTTTTGTCAAATCAAGCTGGCATCTACAATATGACTATAGGAATTTTGTTTTCAGCTGAGCCAGGTAGTATACTATACTTAAGATTCTCTTCTTGTACAATGTTTAGTTTTCTATGTATCGATTTTTTCAAAAGGTCAGTGAGCTGTCAAATACCAACTGATTTTTCTAAATGCCAAAATACAAATCCATCAGTTCTCTTTATTTACTAGGTAACTTCCTCTTGCAGCCTCTGTGCTCTAGCACAAATTGGGATTGATTATTCTCTGGACATGAGTTATTACTCATCTAGGACTTTGTCTTCTCACCAGTGTTTGAGCTCCCTTTTACTGAATAGTACATCTTATTGTTTATGTTGTTATTGTCATTGCTTAAAATCTTGATTTGATGGAATCCATCCTCCAGTAGCATCTGAGAAAATGTACGTGAAAGGTATATTTTAGTTCTATATCTGAACATGTCTTTTTCAACTTGAATTTCTCTGCCTATACAAACTACTCATCAAATGTGAGGGTAGAATAATAATTTTTTCTCAGAATTTTGAAGGCATTATTTATTGCTTTCATTTAATGTTGATGTTGAGAGTTCTGAAGACACTCTGATTGTCATTCCTTTTTTGTGACTTATTTTTCCCACTCTGGAAAATTTCAGAATTTTAGGATCTATTGTCTCTGTTGGGTTAGTGACGTAACTTTGTCTAGCTCTTTGTAGGCTTTTAAGTAATTTTTAAAGTGTAGTTGACTATGTTTATTTTTTTTTCTCTTACTAAAATTAGAACTAACATCTTCAGGATGAAATATCAATTTTGATGTACAAAAACAAAGGAATGAACCTGTGGATATAGTCAATACCACACTTATATCTCAAACAAACATATTGGCTTAATCCTATATATGTACAAACTTGTGATCCCTAACAGCATTGAGTTTACAAATGTACCCCCGTCTAGTATTAAAATAAATATGTTATTAGTTATTTTTCTTAACGATGACAATTAATGGTCCATCATATCAAATTCCAAACTATCAAGTTGGCAAGTGAAAAATTTTCTATGTGGTTAGTAATAAAACAATTTTTAAGCCAAAAAAAATACATTACATTAATGTTGTCAACTACCATGTAATCGTGTGTAAGTTTTAGAATTAATTTGTAAATTTGCTTTGGTTTTATAATTGAATAAGAAGTCTTCATTCTAGTATTTTCTAAATTCCTATAATGTGTACGACACTGCTTTATCACTAAATACCAAGTATGTAACACAAAAATCTTCTTAGGTTTATGCTCACTATTGTAAGTGTTATAGACTGAATGTGTCCTCCCAAAATTAATATATTAAAACCTAATCACCAAATGTGAAGGTACATGGAAGTGGGGCCTTTGCGAGGTGATTAGGTCATGAGGATGCATCCTCATGAATGGGATTAGTACCCTTATAAAAAAAGACCCCACAGAATTGCCTCATTCCTTCTGCGTGTAATGCTATAGCAAGAAGATAGCCATCTATGAACCAGGAAGTGAGTTCTTAACAGACACTGAATCTGCTGGTGGCTTAATCTTGGACTTTCCAACCTCCTAAACTGTAAGAATTAAATTTCTGTTGTTTGCAGGCCATTCAGTCTATGTGGTATTCTTGTATAGCAGCCTGAACTAAGACAGTAAACTTTATGAAGGAAGTTTTTTCTTTTTAGCTAAATTCTTAGGATATTATGTATATCACATATAAAATGTATATGTACATCTTTAAAGAAATGTAAGTTAATGCTGGGTGACTATAAGAATATTTCCTGTTAATGGGGTCCACTCAGGTTTGAGAAGCACTTTCATTCCTTATGTTCCCACCAGCACTTTCTTCAAATTTCCCTGCTGACTCAGAGTAGAGAAGAACCTTAAACAGTCACTAATTCTAATTCCTCTTCTAGGCATTGATTTTCTTATTGATAGAATGAAAGGATGCAGATGAATATTACAAAAGATAGGGCCAACAGTATGAGAGAAACATGTTCTCAGAGGCATGATATTTAATGCCTCTGAGCATTAAATATTATTTTAATATTTTCATTGCTTACTTAGAAATGGACAGAAATATCGTCCCGATTGAAATGTCCACTGTAGCTCTCATGGATGACTTGGCAGTGCGTATAGTCTTCTGCACTTGGGGAATACAAGGACATAGAGGAACATGCCTGATTTTTTCCCCCTACCTTAGCAAGAACAAAGTTATGAATAAGAACTTGGTCCCTTTAAAAAAAAAAAAAGTTACTACAATGACTGCTTCTCTTTTACAGATTTCTGTGACCTAATTTTTTAATGATTTCCTTACCTGTAGATGGAAGATTGAGGCAAAACTTACCTGGTTGCCAGAGAGAACTCCCAGGGCATAATCAGCTCTCAATATAATACTTATGTCAAAGTAAAAGAGACACAGAAAGTGACAAATGCAGATACAAATGCATTCTGGATGAACATAGCATGCTTTTCTTAAAACAGAAAGGATGTCTCCTGGTTGCCTATTTGTATATGCTTCACTTCAATGCTAAGAGTAAAGACAGATTGGGGACCTTTGGAAAACGGAGTTCAGACTGTAAGAATGCCTACTGGCTGTGCAATATAGAGTTAATGACTACTGTGGATGGACGTAGTGACCAGCCTCCATTTCATCTTCCCATTGTCTGCCAGAGTAGCGTGTAATCTATTCCAGGCATCAGCAACTGCAGGCAAAACATGCCAATTATTTTTATTGATCTAAAACCTTCATAGGTGAGACGCCTTGCCGAGGCAGCATATGGAAATTTAGATAAGGAAATGATTGCGGAGACATGGAAAGGGCTTTGCTATTTGGAAAGAATGTGTAGGCCTTAGAAAAATGAACAAGCACTTGGTATTCCAGAGCTTAAGAGTGCCAAAGACGAATTATGCAGTCGCTGCAATGGAAATTGATTACTAAGCCTTTGATGAGTCACATGCCTTAGGAATTAAGTACTCCAATCTATTATTGTCAGTATCCTGATGGGTCAACCAGGCTGTGAATGGGAATTTGCATTAAATTGATTTGAGTGTTTTTTCTTGAACTAACATCACTCAATCAAGGGACACATTCAGACAGAGCTAGATAAGTCTGACTGAATTTGATTTGGAAAAGCAGAGTAGCAAGGGATTAGCAGGCAGGATTTAAAAACACCATAAATCTGGCACTACAGGCTGGGCTGGGAGAAACCAGTGAGCAGTCTCTGTGCCACAAATAGGGTATACAGTCAAAGCAAATTTATTTTGTAGTTCTGTAGCATGTTGATACAGTCATGGATTACAAAAATCATCATTAGGTAATACAGAGGACTCCTTCTGGGGGATTTCAGAAGATCTGATGCAGAAATAAAGTATTTGCCATCTGTCTCAGGATTGAGTCTGTATTTCTAAGGTATGGTTGCCATGCAATGATCTTGACCTCAGGGAAGTCACTCACTATACATGTAAAGAGGGTAAGTAGATTAGTGACCTCAAGTCCACTCAAGTTGGACATTATATGAGTCTGGGAGCAGAAAATATCAAGTGCCAAATTTCACTCAAACATTTGATGTTCTTTGGACTAGAGGCTGGAATTCACAAGGGGCCTCAGGTGTACCAGGCACTCTGTCCTGACACACAGTTGATGGTTTAGGGAAGGGATGAGTCCCCCCCAGGGGCTATGATGGGTTGCGAAGTTTTGAGATGGACTTGTGATAGGTACTGAGAGATGACAATGTTTGAATGTTGAGAGGATAGGTACTTACAGCTCAGGAAGGAGCATCTGTTTAATACTCAAAATGATTCTGACTCATTAACAAATTATTAAATAAGTAAATGCGTTCTCTTTTATCTGCTATTAACCACTGACATACATACACTAATAAGGATCCAAATATTTGCTTTGAATGGTGGGAAAGAACGTTAAGAACTTGTCAGATAGTCATTTAAAGTAAGAGAAAAATGTGACTTCTCAGAGAACATATAGTATCTTTACATTTTAACCTATTCCAGCTAAATAACACCAGGTTGAAATTTTATTCCTTCATTAAAAAAAACCCAACACATCTACCTTTGAAGTATTAGCATATTCTGGTTGAAAGATACTTAGAAGGATTATAACTGACTAATATTCATCTGTACTAATCACTAAGCTGAAATTTTGGTAAAGATGTAAGCTTACTGATTTATTGATCAAGTGGGATTTGTGGGAGTAATAGCTGACCTCTTATCAATGTGGAGAGTCTCTTCCATTTCCATTTCTTGTCTGTTCCCAGGGTTGCCATGGTAGCACTATCAGAGTATCCTTACTGTTGATTATGCTTGCCAGAAATCTGAGAGGTATCTTAGAATGTAGGTGTCTGTATTGCCACCTGCTCTGTCATGGCTCTTTCTGCCATTGCAAGGAACAGGAATCAGTGACACTGCATGAGTGTTTAATTATGCTAGTATCCATAGGATATGCATCTTTAATGTTTTAGTCTATGTCTTTGTTTGGTTTGATTAAAATAAAAGAAATACTTCTTAAAGATCAATATATTGAAACTTACTAATTTTGTCCCTTGAAATTTACTTGTAAGCAGAAATTGTTGAAGTTTTGCAGCTAAGCCATTTGCACAAGAAGTGCTCATTGTTTGAACATGTTACCATTTGAAGATATAATAATCAATATTTTTGCAGCATTATGCATCAGGGGTGTTCAATCAAACTCCATTCAACTTGAACCATGGGTTCTGTTGAAATTCTAGCTTCAACTGGAAAGTTGAAACCATTTAAGTTGAAAGTTTGAACTATTTAAGTAGAAAACAGATCACCAAAGATAAAATTACCATATTATAATGCTCTAGTGAATGTATGGGGCGTACTGAGCCCAGCATGATGAAAATTAGGTAGAAGCCAAGGAAAAGAAGCTGAGAATCTATTTACAAGGAGATGATTTTAAAGTAGTATTAAATGTGTCTATTATCCTCACCTATTAAACCTATAGAAAGGGCCTAGGAAAATAAACCTAGAGGGAGCACCATTTGTGTATTTCCAGTACAGAGGGGAGATGACCCTAAACTGTCCATATTTAGTAGGTCTAGGATGCAAACTGCAGCACATCCCAGGAGTGTGCAGAAGATTTGTACCACAAAGGTAGGAATTTGAATGGAAGCAAATGGTAAGGATCCATGAAATAAAATATGGAGTGGAGACAGCAGCCATCTCCGCCAACATTCTATTAAAACTGGGAGAAATTCTACTGGGAAAGAAGTTGGGTAATGTTTTCTCAGCCACTAGGGGACCTGGTTAAATTACATGTGATATGTATCTGAAGGCCCTTCTCCCTCATTGTGTCCTCCCTGGCATCTTCTGACCTTAGAGGAAAGAAAAACAGCTGGTCAGTGTTTATATAGATGTCATGGTCTGAGTTTCCTGTTGTATTTACAGTGACCTTCAAAGAGAAGGGACAGAAATAGGCAAGAACACAAGCTTATTTTGTGGTATCTCCTACTTAACACGGACCCTTTTTCTGAACAATATAACCCTATAGGCTACCTTTAAGTGAGGTGCTGCAATGTGAAAAGTCATAACATTTACAAATGAATAAATCCATGTTTATACTTTTACTATTAACTTCATGTGAAATAAAGAGATTCATAATAAATCTAAAAATCAGCAAAAGGAAGTCAATGCAATATTATGTTCTAAGTTCTAGAATATATAGAATATATAATAACCATATTCATATCATAGGCATTTAAGTCTTACATAACTACCATAAAACATTTACTATTCACAGATGACACTCTGAGTGTCTGAGTCCCTGGTCACCATACTCTCCTCAGGCTAAGGTTGTAGTACCTACCCATTCATAGTCACAGGTGGGCAACTGAATCCCAAGCAATGCCCAGATGAGTTGCTTGTATAAAAGCAGTCCTACCTCCTCCTGATGATCAAGGTCAATTTCCCTTGTCAATGCTGTGACTTCTGTTTTTTTGCTTACTAGTCCCTCCCTGGATACAAGGAGGCCAAAGTGCCATAAACCAACTTTAGTGTACAATTCAATGGGACGCTTGGTATGTCCTCGGTGAAAGTGTTAGCCCTTTGAGCCACAGAATCCCTGTGACTTTTCATGAGTTTCAGAGAAAAGAAGTGTAAATGAAGGCCCCCAGTGAGTCATGGAGAGTTAGGATACATGGCTATGATTAGAGCTATTCCTGGAGCTTTGGGTAGTCAGTAGTCATCCCAAACATCTATCTGTCTGGGTTTGGTAGGGACTAGATGGTGAATTACACAAGGATACAATGGTGATCATCATCCCTGTTCCCTTGAAATCTTTAAAGGTAGCATTAATATCCACTATCCCCCTCTCTAAGATGTGATATTGTTTTTGATTTGCTGCTTTGACCACTGGTGGGGACCGTTTTAGAGGATTTTATTTAGCCTGTGGAATTACAAGTCTCACAGTAGGGAGGGCCAAGGCCTCAATATGGGAATTGCAGTATTTGTCAAGCATGCTAATTCCAGCCATACTTTCTGGAAATGAATAAATATCCAGCAGATCAAGCTGACCCTTGGACTTTATCTAGGACCTCATTTATTATTTGGCCTTCATATGCCTCAGCTCTAACAGGGGTCATGAAAATATGTTGAGTTTCCAGGTTTTATTATCAATTTATACCCCTTTTCCAACAATCCTCAAAATATTGGGAATTCTCTTTCCCCCAATGTATAGTTTCTTTAAGTTAATGGCCGAAACAATCTGTTGGGGAAGGAATCATTACCACGTGCACATGCTATGGCTACAGGATCCTTTATGCTGGAGATCTGGCCACCTCTAATAAATGCATTCTGAGTCTGAAAACTCGTTGAGGATGAGAAACTGCACAACGAATTGTGATTTTTTAATGGGGTGTCCTCCCTCAGACTCCTTGTTATCATCATTGATTTCCTTTGTTGGTATAAGTTGAACAGTATTCTTGGCTGCCCACATATTTTGCTCCTAGAGTGGCCATGTTCTATTGACTATCTCCATACTTTTCTATGGGTTAGGTCCCTTTGCAACTCCAGTCTTGCTACTCACTATAATATAATTGTAGCCCTTTGGTTTGGCTTAGATTATTTGGGGTTCTACTCTCCCCATCATGCCTGACCATCCCTGACCTATAGACTAAAGCTACTAGTAATACTTCACATCTCGGTGATACTGCTGCCCTTCTCAATAGCACATTCCTTCTGGCTTTGGTAAATGGTGTTTGCCGCAGGCTTTCCTATGGAACAGAATCCCCTGGCAGTTCTTCCAAGTGAATGTAGTATAGCCATCCTAGCATGCTCACTTCCCTAAGCCTTTTAATTCATTCCTCCACCATCTTCCATAGAAATTCAAGCATTTCAACCTCTCCAGCATGGGCCATTGCTGTTTCCATATTTCTAGGGGTCATCATAGTAGCAAGTTCACAGCATTTTCTGGAATTCTTGTGAGACTGTTAAATCATGTATCTTAGGAGAATACTCCTAAGGCAACATCTTTGTTCTCCAATTTTAACTCTCCAGAAATAGGGTAAAGAGTTTATTGTCTTGGGAATATTCTGGCCCCTTTGAACAATCATGCTCATAATCCAGTTCCATGTGTACTCTCCTGGTTCCTGCTCGTACACACTGACTATGCTTTGTAGCTCCTTGTTGGCACAATCCTTTTCTTCCCTCTTCAAACTAAGCATAACCTCAGCTGAGCTATGCTGCTGGCTTTAACAACTGGACTGCCACCTTGTTCTATGGTCTGTTTATGTGTTCCTTCTACTACCAGTAATGGGGTCCTCATTGCCAGCCAGGCAGCCAGTAATGATTCAGCTCCAAAGTCCCATCTTAGCACCATTCTCAGTACTAGCTCTCTTAAGTTTGGTTCTCTAGAAGCAAATACTGAAATGAAGCTTGGGGTACATTGTATTTATTAGGAATCAATACATGTGAAAGAGATGGGGGGAGACAAGACTGGACAGAAGAAGTGTCATACAGACTCCATAGAGCTTTGGCCGCCCTGGCAGGGAGCTTTGGAACAAGTATTGTTCATCTGAGTTGTCACAACTCAGAATGGAATTGCCATGCTTTATACTTCTCCTTTACTCAGTCCCTAAATGAGGGCTCTTCAGGGAAAGGAATGACTTTGGGCAAGGCAACTCTGCTGCTGAGGCAGACTTTGACGGAGCTCACAGCTCCTGCATTATCTACTGTGGCTGGTAGGCATGGAAATGTACTTCCCATCTTTCAAGGGAAGACCTGCCCAGGTTGCAGTCAGCAAACAACCACTTCTGTGCCAGCATTTTCTTTTGAAAAATTGATGGCAGGGTCACATTGTAAAGGGCAGTGTTGAGGAATAAGGGATTTTCTTCCTAGTTGAAATGTGATGGGGTAATAAGATGAGTATGTTTAGAGAAAGTAATTAGGTCCAGTTCTGGCTCAACTCCATCCTATTTCTATGACTTTTTCTAAGATAATTTCTTCTCCCCCATTTATGGTTGAAGGAATAAGTGCAAAAATACTGGCCTGGCCCAGCCCAGAAATCAAGCTCACACATGTCAAATAACCTCACTTGAAGTGCTCCATAGAAATAGGAGAACGATTAGTCTGTGCATGGGAATTGGGAGGCAGTATTGTTCCATCAACAATGCTTTTTCAGCTCTGAGTTCTTATAGGGAGGAAAGAAGTTGGTTTCATTTCTTCCTTCTTCTGGTCTTTCAAGCTCTTAGGTCCAGAACGCTGTACATAGTGGTTTGCTCTCGATGGTCATAGCAATTCGGCAGGGCCCAAAGCCAAGCAGTTTGCTTTGGCGACAATTAGTTCTAAGGTCATAATACTTTCCAGAGTGTATAATAAGAACTAGTATCTTGGTGTGGGAAGACTTGGTATTTTGACATAAAAAATTTATATATTTCATGAAAGAAAAATCTCTGCATAAGCTTCTGTCCCAGATGGCTTCCTTGTTTATTTTTTCTGCAAAGAAGCTTATATATATATGGTTATCTACACAGCAAATCTATAAAAATATGTACCAAACATTCTACTTGAGTTTTTTTAAAAAAAAAAACATAAATGTTCTCACACCGTGTACCTTACTTCCTCCTTCCTCCTTTCTGCTACTTACTGTTTAAAGGACTATTCATATTTACTTATACAGCATATGTGTCTGTGTACATGTATATACATATATGCCCACATATACATATACATGTATGTATGTACACACCAACATACATATGTATATCTCCTGGGGGATATACTATTATGGATTGTTTATCCATTATTTATCCAGACAGAAAGCCCAGTTTATCCATTTGTTAACTGACATTCGGGTTGAATCCCATTTCGCACTATCATAAATTTTGCTACAGCAAAAATCATCATACATGTTTGAAACACATACAATTTTCTAGAGAATGTTCCTGGAAGCATAGATGAATATACCCTGTAATCCAGAAATAACATTGGGGTGAGTGCTTTGGCAATGTTTCCTAACAGGCTGTGCCAATTTACAGTTCTATGAGCAATTTGGTAAGAAAGTCTGAAAATTCTAACTCTCGACCTGATGACTGACTCTCTGCATCTTCAAATTTATTTTGAATTTCTTTGATTGTTAGTGGAGTTGAATTTCTTTTGTGGCTATTGGCTGTTTTGATTTTCTCTTGTGAATTTTTCTCATAGTTTCTGTCAATTTTCTATTGGCTGTCTTTCCTTATCAATGTCTAGGAATTGAATATAATTGAATATAGTCTTTTGCTGTTCTTGTTGCAGTTATGTTCCCTTGATCTCTGGCTTGTAAGTTTTACATTTTAATATAATTACATTTATTACATTGAATAAGCAAATAGTTTAAACAAATTTCCTTTATTAGCTTTGTCTGCTTGTCTAATAAATACTCTCCTACTGTGAATTCATCAAGATATTCTCCTATATTGTTTTTCAATTTTACTTTTTACATTCAGGTCTCGTGAAAAAACTGCTTTTTAAAGAAAATTTAGTCTGTCTCAAAAATTATTTTTATACTGGGAGGTAAGGATCTGTTATTTATTGAGTAGTTCTCCACTGTTTACTGAATCCACCTCTGTTGATACCATATGTTTAAGTCTTTTTCTATGCCTTATATTGGGTGCCATTGGTCTATCAGCCCCTCCCCCAACACACGCATTCTACGTTCAAACCACATAGTTTGGTTAGTGTAGCTTTATAATAAATCTATGTTGTATGGTCACCCCTATTTTTCAAAAAACAAATTTGCTATTTTAATGAATCCGTATGAATTTTATTATTAGCGTGTCTAGTTCTATGAAAAATCTTCTTGCTCAGAATTGATTAAATTACATTTAAAATATTAACTTTGGTGAGCAAACTGACCATTAGATTCCATATTCATGGATGGAAAGAGTCAAAATCCTCCCTCCTATTACAATTTTAATAAGGACAATAAGATCAATATAGTTTTCCCCTTAAAATTCTTAGGAGTGAATCTAATAATATGTATAAGTCCTTATTGGGGTATTTTTTCTATTTCAGTTGTTCTAATTTGTATTTGTTAGAATATAGAAACAGTTAATTTTAATGACCTTTGAAGACAAGCTGATAGAACTAATAATATTCAGCTGAGTCTCTTGGTGCTTTATGGCGATAACACGTAATTGCTCATATTGTTTCTTCCTTTTCATTCTTTATACGGAGCTTCTTTTGTCTTATTGCACTAACTAGAAACTCTAGTACAATGTTGACTATCAGACATGTGGACACCATTGCCTTCTTCCTCATTTTAGTAGAATCTCTTCTAAATTAGTGTCACCATGAATAATGAAATTTTCTGTGGCTTTTTGGTCGATACTCTTTACCAAGTTAAGTTCCCTTTTATTCATAGTTGTTAGAGTAGTCATGAATATGTATTATATTTTACTAGAGTTTTTTCAATGAACCTATTGAAATAAGTTTTTTCCTTTAAAATCTTAGTTTAATGTATTTCTTCATGTTATCTGATATTTAAGTTTCTTTGCATTTTGGGGGTAAACTTTAGTTGATTATGATGAACTATTTTATCTATGCATAGTGTACTAGTAACTAAACCTAATATCTTTGATTCCATGTTTATAGAAATATTTTATACATGTTTACTTTGACAGCTACAAAAGAAGGAATGCTACTCATTTTAAGGACTAGATCCTTGTCCTATACAAATTGAAGTTAGTGTAAACTTGATACTAAACTGAGCGAGAACGTTTGGTAAAGCTTGCCTGTCAAACAGTCTGGACTTGGTGAGATATTGTTTCCTTTCCACGATCCTACCTTCATGCCAAATTTCCTACACATACACATTTCCTACCACCAAATAAATAGCATCTTATTTATTGCTATTTTCATAAGACTTTCAAATCTACATGAAAATTTATCATCGTTGGTTAATTCAGGTTTTAGGTTTGAAAACATAGATGATAAGGACAAACTCATTCACTATATTCTTATAATGGGTCTTAATCTCAATTATGTTACCCTTTTTCATTTCCATTTGGCTAGAAGTTTGTCTATTTTAAGAAAAAAAGGTTTTATTCCGAATGTTTACTAATAGTTTCCTACATACAATTAAGAAGCATTTCATTTAAGTTTTAATTTTGAAAATAAACAAGTTATCTTTTGAATACTTAAAAACATTTATTAAAAAAATTTCAGACTAGCAAAAAAACTACTTGAATAAATTAGAAGGAAAGAGAATATTTTAAAAAGCAGAAATCAATAGAATGGAAGTTTTCTTTGTTGGGCATACTTATTTCTTTGTTTCTAAGTCATCACAAAGAACAAAAGAACTACAAAAGCAAACTTGTAAGATATAAAAATTTGAAACACCCTATAGGTTAAAGTGCTTACTTATTCATAAATATTTCAGTGTGTGTTTCCAAGGGCTGATTTATTAGATTTGCTTCAAAGTAATGTGGGAGTAGGGAAGTAAGTGGAGTATAGATGAAACAAAATTGTCTCTGAATTAATAAATGAGGCTGCGTGATTTGTATGTGGGGGTTCATTAAACATAAAAGTAGGCAAATCAGTAAAAGCTCTTTTACGTTTATTGTAAAAAATTTCATTGACTTCTTATTTAATTGCACTGCAGTCAGAAACCATGGTCTGAATATCGATTGTTCAGAAACCCAAATTTTTTCCCCCTCATATTTATGAATAAAAATAAATAACATATATCACATATATAAATAAAATTTTATAAATGTTCTATTTTTGTTAGTTGTAGGGTTCTTCTAAATATGTTTATTGAAGTAATCTTATTAATAGTTCATATCTTTTCTATACTTACTATTTATTTAATTTATCAATAGGAGAATTATAATGGAAAGGTAAGGAGAAATTAAAAAATCTACAATCATGATAAAAATCTGCCATTTCTTGCTTTATATTAAGGTTATGTTATATGCAGACAAGTTCATGGTACATTTTCCATTAGTAAAAATGCATTGTTAGAGATAAACACCATGTATTGATATATGACTACTCAATCTTACATGAGTTTTTGACATTAGCAATCTTTTAGTTAGTATTTGCTAAGTGTATGTCTTCCATTAATTTACTTTCAAACCATGACCCTGGTAAGCCGATAAACAATTTCTTAGATATGTTTAATCATTACATTTGATGATTCCACTGTCTTATGGTTTTTGGTTTTTACCCTTTTACTCCCCTCTTTTGTTGTCTTCTTGGATTGACTGAATCTTCTATTCCCTTTCTCATTTTCTGGTTTGGAATTTATCGATTCTATGTCTAGTATTTTAGTGCTCACCTTTATGCGTTAACATTAATGTTGACTTACAGGAAGATTGATCTTATTATAGATTGCGAGTTGGTCAGGAGGAAGATAAAGATCGAAAGAGTCCTAATGCATCTTCCCCTTCACCTTCCATGTTATTGCTGATATTTTAGTTCTATATTGTTTAGCCTTCTGGTCAGATATGCCTCATGCACCATTTCACATCTCAGCTTATTCGTCTTTTTTTTCAGCTGCTACTGCAATAGCTAGCTCTGTGTAGACCTTGCCAGACTTTACACAGGTGTAGTCTGACAACATCTCATCTTGTGCCATGTACCTCTTGCCTCCCACTTTGGAACCCTTTTTGGGGCCTTAACATATTCACCCTGTCACGTAGAAAGTTAACACCTTGAAAAGCAAACGTTTGCTCATTCCCACTGATCCAATATTTAACCACTAGCTCCACTTTCTCCCTCCTCTCATTGAAGGTCCCTAGACACTTTTATATGGCTTTTTGGGGGAAAGTCCCATGAGCTTGAGCAATCAGTCATATGTTTATATTGGGTCTTCCCCTTTTCCCACTTCATTCCCCTTGTCACTCCTTCCTGCTCTCTAGGACCATCTTCTCCAATAAAGAAGTAGTATATAAGGTCTTTATCTTGGCTCTGATAATTAAAGATTAGGTCCCTGACATCTGAAATTGGGATTATGGAATGGATGAGCCTGAGAAGCCTAAAACCTTGAAATGGCAGATACTGTTCAAGCCCTGTCCCATAACCTCAAGCCCTGAATTCACCTAGAGAAGTTCTGGATAGTTCCTATGCTTACTGATAGCTTATCATTTCAGTACTTGTATCTCTGTTCCTTTGCCTGAAGTCCTTCTCTAGTGCCTCGGGAGCTGGCTAAACACCTGTGCAGAGCAGCCCAGAAATGCTGGGATGAAATGTCCCCAGGATAACCTTCAATCAATGAGGAACAGGACTTGGTAGATAAGTACTCCAGTTCTCCTGCCCCCTTGGTGGGCAAGTGCATATTCTACAATGATCCTGAAAGAAGGATGCAGCTCTGCTTGCTTAGTGGTAACCCACTCAGTAATGTATTCTTTATTGCATCTTCGCTGTCTCACTCTCCACACTACTTTACTAGGTATAGGTAAAGTATTTGGGAAGTGATCCCAAGAAACACAAGACTTTGCCTTAGTCTATGCTTAGGGAGGACCAAACTAATATAACCCGGATTCCCTTGCATCCACCAGAAAGGCAAAGTAGCTCCCTCCTCCTTGCCAGAGGAGAGCAACACCCTTTAGCCTGAAGAAAACTGAATAGTCTCCTTTTCTCTGAAGACCATGCAATGACCTTTGGAGGCAGGTACCTTATAGGATGATGCTTGTTTTTCTCAAGAGCCACATCAGGCCTCCAGGCCAATATCCAGGGCCAGGTCTCAGCACAGTCTGAGCATGGAAGCACCATCCCTGCATCAGGAGGAAATAGTTCACCTGCCAAAGGAATTGCAAGACCTGGCTCATTATGTGCTCTAGGAACCAGGAAAGCTCAGGGAGGAAAGTATCTTGAGGAAATTCGACCAAGAGAAGAAAGAATAAAGGCTGCATAAGGGGAAGTTTATGGACATACTTTCTCATCCATGACCTGGGAATCCATGTACTAGCAAGAACATCTGCAGCCAGTCCTAAGAGTCTGTTGGGAAGGCTCCTTTAAGTTTCCCTCTGTGTGCTGTCGGAGTGGATTCCCTTTGACATCCCATGCTGTAATGTCTGAGAAAACCTAAGGCAGGAAAGGAAAGGGACATCATGAGGTGCAGTAAACTTGCAAAAGTGATAAAAGCCTACATGGAACTGGCGCAGGGACTGGAGTGAGAGGTGAGGCTGAAAGGATCTGAACTGATGCATAAAAGATGGTCCACATACCGGGGTTTTCTTCCTAGGATATGTAGTAGAGCCCTAAACCAAGAATTTGAGCTTTAATGTGAGGAAGTCCTTCACTTTGTTTTTAAATAAACTATTTTTTAGAACAGTTGTAGATGTACAGAAAAATTGCAGAGGTATTAGTGTTCCCATGTGTCTTGTACGCAGTTTCCTCTACTATTAATATCTTACATTACGTAGTACAGTTGTTACAAGTAATGAGCCGATATTGATATATTATTATCAATTAAAGTCTATAGTTTATTCAGATTTCTTTAGTTTTTACCTAATGTCCTCCATTTTTTTGTTTTGTTTTATTGTTGCTGTTCTAGAATCCCATCAAGTTTACCACATGACATTTAGCCATCATGTGTCCTTCTTCATGCATCATTCTCTCGGCTATGGCAGTTTTTCAGAATTTTCTTGTTTTTGTTGACCTTGACAGTTTTAAAGAGGACTGGTCAGACATTTTGTAGAAGCATGCTCATTGAGATTTGTCTGAAGTTTAACTCATTATTCGACTGAAGTTAGGGGTTTTGTAGAGGAAGACGACAGAGTTAAAATGCCATTTTCATCACCTCATGTAAAGAGTATATACTATCAACATGGCTTATCATTGCTGATATTGGTCTTGATTACCTTGCTGAGATAATGTTTGTCAGTTCTCTACTATAAAGTTACTACTTTCTCTCCTCTTAGTGTCTGCCTCCAGGAAAACTGAATATAAGGTATATGTCTACTTAGTGATCTTACAGTAAAACCTGCTACTTTAAATTATACCTAAGCTAATAAAAAATAATTTACAAACTTGTCTTATTCAAATTGCTACCAATATTGTTCTCATTCTTACAGATGAGATAGGTAAAGCCTGGAAACTTTAGTCAGCTTGTTAAGGACTCAACTTGCAAAGACAGAATGAGTGAATGGGAAGGTAGTGTTCTGCCTGGGTGAGTGGTGCCTCTTTTATAAACTACATGAGTAGAGCTAAGCCAGGAACTGAAGACACACAGAAAGTGATCCTACTAGTCAGTGATCATTTAAAAGTCTCTCTTATAATCTTGGTTTGACTTTTAAAGTGACATCTTATCTGACTAGAATTGGCAGGGGACCAATATTCTAGCACATTCAATTTTGGAATTCCCAGAGATCAATTATTTGTTCTGAGGTGGTGTAAGTCTCTGTTTAGTCTTCAGGACTCTTTGCACTGTCATCACTATGAGAATCCATTGACTAAACTATCTAATGGTTCAATCAGTTTATGTGTATTGGTAATATTTAATAAGCCTGTATTAGGTCATAACCTAGCTGACTCTTTGATTTTCAGAAAATATGTTTCCACATTATAAGGAATTATAGAAATGCAAGGAGCAGATGCCCAGGTCTTTCTCTTCTGCCAATTCTGTGGCAAGGGGTGCTGGAGTACTGATGAAAAAGTCTGCCTAATCCACATGGCTTTCTACCATATACTGTTAAGCTACAGCTCTGTAAAAAATGGGCCAAGAAGCTCAAATAATCTAATAACATTTGAAAAGATTCATTATACTGACTGTGCTAATGTCGTGGGCTATATCATACTAAATAATATAATTCATAGATTATTTTAGTTCAGATTCTAAAGGACTAATCAGGGATAAAGAAGACTGACATTTCCACATAGTCATCTTATATCTTCCCCTTCTAGTCTCACTGATGCTAATGTGGCCATTGTCTCATGCCTGGACATCATATACTTCTTATTAATCTGTTTTATTCCCTCTTCTAACTTATCCCATACTATGTTGGGTTTGCCTTCATAAGACACTGCATTTGTCAAGTAAGTCTCCTTCTTAAACTTTTGGTATCATTTTGTTTTGGGGACAGAGAAGATGACAATCTGGTCTCAGCCTCTTCCTGTTTCTTCTCTGCAACCAGGCAGCTCTATTTATGTCCCAGTAAATTCTGAGCATTTTGAGTTTTGCTTTTGCTTATAGTATTACCCTGTCTGTCCTGTCTCCCAATGGATTTCATGCATCTCCCATCATCTTGTCAAGAGTCTTACTTCTGAAGTCTTTCCTCAGATGTTCTCACTGATTTCTCCTTATTTTAAAACTAAGGTGGCCTCTACTATTCATTTTACACTTTAATATTGCCAATCGTGAAGCATGTCCTTACTGATCCTTCATCCCCACTATTCCTCACTAGTTAGAAAGGAGACATCCAGCTATCTTAACATGACAATCCATGTGGAAGCAGTGTCTCTCTTTACTAGCTCTTCTCTAATTATGTATAGAGTGAAGGAAATCATACCTAAATGCTAGTGAGTTCCTCAGAAGATGATTTTAAAGAACCATTGAAGTATTTTCCATTTTGAATAGATAGGTATGGATAATAATGAATATTCTTTCCTTAAGAGTATATATGAATGTAAAAGGATTACAGCTGCAGTCAGGATTAAGAGATCATTTCCTTTTGGTTAATAATATTCACAAATGTTTCAGCTTGTATATGGACATGAGGTACTTGTCTCAGACTACAAGTTCAAATCTATGAGAACTTGAGAACAAATCTCTCTACAGGTGTACATTAAGCAGCATGGTAGCTTCTGTGATATGTTGCTGAGATCCTCACTCAGGAATTAAGGACTGATTCCCAAGCTGAGACAGCTTGCAGCTATCAGCCTTCTTGGGGTTTTCTCAGTGGCAGAGAACAATCTTGTCCAAGGTCATGCCTCTTTCCTGGATAGACTGCATCCAATGAAGGATTATCCCAGGACTGGGATCCCAGCCTGACCCTCTGGTCCCAGCTGTGGGCAACTCTGAGGTATAAATTGATCTTTAGATCTCCTTACAGGGGTGGATGAAGTATTCCATCCAGACAGCATGGCAGTTTGACTTGTTCCTCTGCTGAGTCCTACTTACTTCCCTTCCTTTCCCCAGTTGAGGATTACAAGAGAACTCTCTAAAACCCTCCTGCTACTACTCTCCACCTCAGAGTCTGCCGATTGCAGATCGAGTTCTTAGAAAGCAGGGAAACAGATACGTGTGCAATGAACACTATGATCTCTCCATTTTGCTAAGTTATCATCTTTTCTTACGAAAACTCAACGCTTTTATCCTATGGAGTACGACACAAGGGGACAAAAGGGAGGCATAAGCTGAATCTGAAGTTTGGAATATAGTGTGACCTAGAGGACTGAAGCCTGCAAGATCCAAAAAAGACATTAGGTGCTCACTACATGCCTGGTATCATAGTAGCAACATCCATGTTTTCCCCTACTTCCCCATTTGATATTTTTTAAAGAAGACTTCTCCCCATTTTACATTTAACCTAGCCATTTGTAAAGTATCTGGATTCTTTTTTAGAGAACTTTTATGCTAAGGGTTAGAAGTATGCCTGCTTAGAGAAAATCTAAATGACAGAGAAAATTAGGTCAATCATGTTTCCAGAAACTGATTGCACCAGGAGGCTGTGTGCTTGTGGAGTCAGGGAGATATAGCAATGTTTGAAAGCAAGCCCACAGAGTGGGGGCCGTGAGTTCAGATGGGGTTAAGTGCGTTTTCTACTTCCCTAACTGCACCGTTGTGGGCGGTAAACAGGAGAACTGATCTTTTGTACTTTTGTAGAGATAAATGGTTGGATTTTCTCAAAACTATTTAAAATGTCCCAGCAGGCATGTGCAAAACAGAAGAAAAGGAACATGTCAATTTGAGCCTGTCTTGTACATTCACCCCAAAGTGGGACTTCTGCGGCTCTTAAGGATGATGGGCTCAGGGGTGACACATTTCCCCACCCCTAACAAAGCCTCACTTAAATAATCAGAGATGAAAACAAGGAAAAGCCTGTATTAGCACTAGAAGGTGAAGAAGAATACCAGGACATCTGGTGTATTTCTTGCAGTTGTTGATAGTATGTAACCAGTGGGATGGGATGGAAGTCAAGAGTGGCCACTGCTTTACGATTGTGGAGTAACAGCAATGGCTACTTAGGAAAAGGGAAGATCAGTCTTAAGTCTAAACCAGCAAGGCTTTTTCCTGATAGGGATGCTTGCTGGCAAGGAAGAGAACTGTGGATGCCTCCTCAGAGTTCAGTGAAATTGGATTAGGAAAGCTCGTCACCCTGGTAGCAAATACAAACAGTGGAAGTCACACAGTCAAAGCCAGTTTATACGCTCACTTCCCTCATGCTAAAGTGCTAATGGAAACGTCAACAAAAGAATGTTAACAGATCTAAAATTCTGGAAAATATAAAGGCTTAGATCTATTTAATCCAAAAGATAATAGTCACCTATTTATCCTGCAAAATTAGTTGGACTTTTCTAAGGTCCTAATCTTATGCCCTTAAAATTACTTTTGTAAGAGCTGTTAACAAGTAGTTTATCATTTCTCATTGACTCAGGATTTAGCAGGAAAAAATTAGCAATGAGATTCGGTGAAGGTAAGGGTTTGGGGAAAGAGGTATTTGAATACAGATAAACAAAATCAGTGTGACTGTTATCAGAATTAGAATTGATTCTGAAACCCATTGAGCTCAGATATTTAGGTTATTAATAATAGACTATTTTGGGGGAAAAAACCAATTGGTCTGTATTTATATCTTTATGAAGAAAGCCTGTTTCTTCCCTCAATTATTAAATATTGAATAATCTAAAAAAAAAAAAAAGAAAAGAATCTACTAGTTTGACAATAAGATACCCTAACTCACTCACACATCCACTTAAGGCCTTCCCAAGAAGGTGAAGTGTGACTCCCTAGACTAGATTAAATCCTCTCTATGGGCTCCCATAGCATTTCGAACATCTTTTAATATCATTCATGTCTCTCATTCTTATAATTAGTAATTGCTCTTTATTTTTCCTGCTAGGCACTAAAATCCATGAAGTCAGAGACTGTGTAATGTCTCGCTAGTCTAGAACATAGGTAGCATACCCCTTGTGCTACTTTAAACATTTCCTATGATTCTCTTCATTCAAGATTAGACTTTTGAGAAAATAGGAACTTTATGGAACAGTATACCATCTTTAAGAAAAGAAAGATGGTATACAAAATGAAGCTGCAAATTGAAAAGATCATTAGAAGTAATAAAGACTAGCACGGAGACTGAAGGCCATTCCTGAGAAGCTCTCGCAGATTGTAGATGATCTGAGATTGTAAATTGTAGGGAACCCATCTTAAGCTGGAGAGCAGCGCAGCTCAAATCTTAAGACAGTGACTTGTTCCAGAGGCACAATTTTAGATTCAAAAGTAACTAGAAGGAATTCCATCCTTTATAATAACTCTACTCTTGAAAGACCTTAAATGAAAAGCCCTGGTCCATAGCAACACTTACTGAAATCTTCTGCCTTCAAACTACCCATCTCTCTGACACCTTTCCACACTTTCAAAGGAAGCTTTTACCCTCCTCCCTCTCTTTGGTCTTTGATTCTTTCCTCTTGGGGGAAAAGGTTCAGTTTATCCCTATAAAAATATAATAAGCCTTTTCATAAAGTTCCCTTTTCTTTCCCGTTAGGCAAGAGAATTTACACAATTCTCTTTGGTGGGCTGGTGAAAGAAAAAAGGAGGAAGTCTTTCTCTCTGGCTGTTAATTTTTATATTGTTACAGATTGAAATGTGTCTGTTTGCTTATTACTTCTGTTCTCTTATTATAGTGTCTTCCTGAACATCTGTTCTGTCCCCCATATCTATATTTCATCCAGATAATATATCCTCTTTGATCATTTATCTGTCATGTATCTAAGAAGTGGGTAGTTAAGAATCAGGCAGGGATATTCTGTAAATCTATAAATCCTTTCAAAATCCTTGCCCCCATGGTGTTGTCTCCTGGATTTCTGTAGCATTGGCACTTGGCTTGCAGCTAGGCATGGAATGCAACAGCTTTTATATTGAGTTCCAGCAGAGAATGATCAGGCCCTTGAGATGAACTGGTGTGGATGCCTAAGCAGGCAACATGGCTAAGCTAAAAAGAAAATCCGTGTGTCTACATTTACATCTCCAACAAAGAACCAGTGCTTCTGACCTGAGGCTTGGTTTCATTTCTCCATAGTATTGGTAAAAGGGGTGTATCATGGACTGAGTTTATCTTGCTTCAGAATCTACCACCAGAAACACCTCTGGACTCCTGCAGAATCAGGTCACGGTGGACTCCAGAAATCTAAATTTGTAGGCCTTGTAGTTTACAGACAGACTTTGTGGGCAGCACTGATGGGATCTGTTGTATATGGGCAGTGGGTCTCTCCAAGTGGCCACAGATCGTATTGCTTTACAGATGATCGTTCATGTTATATAGTCTTTGGAATAGTAGGTGGAAAGAATACTCAGGGGCAAACTGAACTGTTGGCTTTATGCCAGCAGTCTTGGATAAACAGTTTCTTCCCTCTTTGGGTCAGCATTGGAATTAAAACACGGTTCATCTGCCTTATGGCAGATTCTCCCATTCAGTTGGGTTAGACAAATCAAGAATTCACAACTCTGTTATTGTTGTTGTTATTATAAGACAAGGACCAGTCTGAAATTTGTCTCTATTCCCTTTCACCCTGCCTACAGGGTCAATTTCAAGGGGTCCAGATTTTTTAAAAAGTTGGATTTTCAGTGAATTCTCAACCTCATTTGGACTTCTGAATATCAAGCCATACGCTGTATATTTCAATGTCATATTGGAGACTGGCATCTATAGTGCTGCCAGAATTTTGTAACATTTAATGAATTACCTTCTCAAACATGGCTTAGAAGGCAGTTTTCCCTCTAACAGTGGGCAGCCTACTACAGCAAAAGGCTCATAGACCTTGGAGTCACGCTAGGCCCAGGTGTTGATCTTGGTCTCTACAACATTCCCAATATATCCACGATATACGATAGAAGCGAGTTTTAATGTCCTCACTTAAAAAACAGATATACCAAAAAGAAAAGGTGATGGGAATATAAAACACCTAGGAATTACCACGTATTGGTAATTGTACTCACTAAACCATGATTCTCCCTTCTTAGTCCTTGTCTTGGGAATATCAAGTTCAAATTGTTACTCAGTGAATGCAGGAAGTAATTCCCATTGACCCAATGGTTCACTGGTCAAAGTTCAGTTACCTAAACCCAGTGCAAACAAATTTCTGGTGTGTCTTTCTCCGTGAGATGTTATCTCAACATCCTCTACAATAGTATCAGTTTATAGGATTGCATTGGCTCAGCTCAATTTTCATTACTTCTGAATGCCACTCCAGGTAATAAATACACTTTTCCATTACATACCTTTTCTGGTTAAAAAGGGGTACATTAGAAAATGACCTAGCATAGGACATTGACTCCAAGAGATATGAAACCTTCCTCTCCACAGAGGAATTGGCATCTACTATCTCTACATGCACTGCACCATCCTATTATACTGCGTTCTAACTTGGCAAAGAAAATCCAATGTGGCTAGACTGAGCTCCAGACCCACAGTCCTTAACAGAAAGGACCAGTTGTGTGCTGGGAACGCTGTGGTCAGCAGTGCTTGATTCTCTCTAGATGCTTGACAGTAGAATTAACCCCAGACCTCTTGTGTTAGGGGAACCAGCTGGGCTATAACTTGTTCCGTTGCTCTCTCAGCTTCTATGAATATTCTCACTAGTAGAAAGAGGAGTGATTTGTGAAGATCTATAGGAGGGTTTAGCATGATGAGAGATTTCTTTTGACGGAGTCTGGCATGGTGTGCCAGCGTGAATGGGACAGCCTCATTTCTTTTGCTTGAATACTGATTATTCATCGAGTTCTGTGTGGGTCTCAAGAACAGCACGTGGGGCATGGTTATCACCTTCAAACTTGGTCGGTGTGTCATCACTAGAACTCAGAAAAACCTCCTGGTATGTTACAGGATTTTTGCTATGTTAAAAAAAAATTAAGGGCTTTATTGAGGTATAGTTGATATGTCATAAACAAACTTTACATATTTAATGTACGTAAGTTTTGACATGTATATATGCCTGTTAGACTATCACAATGAAAATAATGAACGTATTCATCATTGCCAAAAGTTTCATCTCACCACTTTATAACTCCTCCCTTCCACTGCTTTCCTGTCACTATATATTAACTTCCATTTTCTAGAATGGAATCACGTAGTACATATTCTGTTTTTAAAATGGCTTCTATCATTCAGCATACTTATATTGAGATTCATCCATACTGGTGAATCAATAGTTGATTCCTTTATATTGTTAAATAGTATTCACTGTAGATATACCATCATTTATTTATCTACTCACCTCTTGATAGATATTTGGGTTGTTTCTAGTTTGGGACTGTTGCCAATAAAAATGATACGAATGTTTGTATACAAGATGTTGTGTGGACGTAGGCTTTCATTAACCTTAGATGAATATGTGGGTATGGAATGGCACTGGGTATAGATTGTGTAGCAAGTGTATGTTTAACTTTTTTAATGAAACTGCTAAACTATTTACAAAAGTTACTGTATAATTTTACCTTCCCACGGTCAGCGTATGAGAGTGAAATTTCCTCATCAGCACTTAGTATGGGTCAGGAGTAGCAGGCAAAAGTAAGCTGCACAGCATTTCTCCAGCTTGGGCTCAATTCCACATGTATCATTTCCATCTTATACGATTGGATAAGCTGAGCAATAACCCATTGTGACATAACGGGCCAGATATAACCCAGCTTATAACAGAGGAGACACATAGTCTCTTGGCGTTCCCACAGGCAAGCATTCCATCTCTACCAGGCCCTGGTAACACCTCCAGGAACGGTTTCTCAGAGGTTTCTTTGTTGCAGGTGACATGGCCTTGCTTCAGAACCCCAGGGGCTTTCCATAAACTCTGCAATGAAACATTTCCCACCACTGACACCACCAGGTCTGCTGAATCATCTGACTGAAAAAATAAAGTTGCTTGCATCATAGGTTGGACCTGCCAAAGAGCACATTTCTGCTCTAGGCCCCCCTTAAAATTGGCAGCCTTTTGAGTCACCTCATTTACAGGCCAAGTATCTTAGGTGAGGGATTTGCTGTCCTCAGAACCCAGAGGCTGATCAGGCATTATGCTTCCTTGTTTGTGGCAAGGCTTGCCAATTGCAGCAATTTGTGTTTTACTTTGGGGATGTCCAGGTACATTTCTGGTCACTAGATCTGTAAAAACTTGCTTAGGCCTTTTGAGTCTCTTCTTTTGCTCGGCTTGCTCCAAACCCTTTGGAGTGTACTTTTTCTCCTGATAATGCCACCTTGGGCCCTTGAGCCATTCTCTACTGCTTGGGTCCATTTCTATTTCTTTGAAGTGTACTATCTCTTCTAACAAACTACTCTTTCACCACTTAAAAAAACACACAAAAAACTAAAAAAAATCTTGATTAATATTACAGATTTCTGAGTCGTAGAAGGGTTCCTCTCTTGCCTTCCAGAGAACATGGCCTTCAGTACACTAGCCACCTCTTACACATCCCGCCTCGTCAGCACGTTTTCATAGATGTCATGGATCAATGTGATGTTCTTTACATATTGACATTGCCTAGATCTCGTCTGACTATTTTATGACAGCTAGAAAGAGTTATAGTTTATAAATTTATTTTCTTATCCAATCCATGCGAATGAATTTGATCCCAGGGCTGTTTTTAATATTCTTTCCTGAATTAGATAGGAAAAAAAAAACCCACCCACATTCACCTAATCAATGGCTGTAAACAATTTACTCATTAATCTGCTCTCGCAAAGATACCACCTCTAGTACAGTGGCTGCAATTATGGTTTCTACTTGGCAGAGTTTGCAGGAATATACAGTCATTTTCAGGATTCATCCTTGCCATAATGTAATGAGGCACCCTGTGGTCTACCATGGAAACTCAGGCATTTTAACTATGCTCAGCATGGGTCATCCTTTTCTCTAGGCTTCTAAGTGCCACTCTAGTAGTTTGCCCTACCCCTTAGGATGGGGAGGGGAGGGATTTCAATCTTATGTACCAAAGTCAATGAATTCTTGCTTATTCAGTCTTCTACTCCAGTCTTCTTGATCAAGAATCTCAAAATCCAGTCTGACAGATACGTCCCTGGCCAGCACATGCTGACTACTTCTTACAATTTTCTATGCTTATAATCTCTTTCTTTCTTATGGCCCAGATGTCTCTAGCCATGTTAAAATGGGATAACCATAGTTATACATCTGAGGAAGTTTCTGATGGGAGCTGCTCCTACCTTGTCTGGGGGAGGACTATACAATATCTTCCGACACAGTGGGGATGGAAGTGAGGTGGGTACTAGCTCTAAAAAGGAGTGTGACTTTAGTTCTACAGGCTCTGAGGGTTTAGGGAAGTCCAAAGAGCCACAAAATCTGGGTGGGATCACATCCATCCAGATATGCCTATTCCATGTCAGATTTCTAGGATTTTCCTAACCAGGGCCCTAACCTTAAAACAGCAGATCTGCCTTGGCTGAGAGTTCAATCATCTTTGCAGCTCAGCCACCCTAACTATCAGATCTTTAGTCTGTCCCTTGGCTGGGTCCACTCTTCTACTGCAGAAGGTAAGAGACTCTTTGAAGACTGTAAGAGAAAAACCAAGTAATGAACAAAGAAAACAATGAAAAGATGGCAATACTGTAGATTCGATTGCACTTTCTCCTAGCTCCCAGACTAACAATAGAATATTCTTTGCTCCATATAGGACCCCTGGCTTGCAGTCCTTTTATCTCAGAGAGAAAAAAGGAAGATATAATCTCAGAATTCAGGCACATCTACTGATATCACACATTTACTACATCAGAGGAATATTTGAGAAAAGATTCAAACCACTGAGCAAAAAGGGAGACCCAGATGAACGAAGGTCTGGAAAGGAAACAATGGTGAATAATAAACCTTGAAATAGAAATAAATCTGAATGGACATTAGATTACCTGGCAATGCATAGCATAACTGCCAAATTAGGACACACTGTAAGGATAATTCCTATAGATTATCATTAAAATTACTAAATCTCAGCAAAATTGAGATAATTTTAGAGGGGACTGGAGGAAAATGCCTACAGTGAAAAGGTAAAGAAAAAGCATTCAAAATTAGTAGGGGGGGAGGCAGTCAAAAAGAAGGTGAGGGAAAGAACTGAAAGTATTCTGTAGATCTTGTCTTACTGGGGCGGGGGTAGCAACTATTTGCTCTACTAGGTTATTCTTATTTTCTTATTAGTTTGATTGTGAGAATAAAGAAAGGAGTGGTAAGCATTAATCAAATGGGAAAGTACTATATAATAAGTAGCAAATTGATCAAATCAGAAAAATATTATAAAAAAATATAAAGATGAAAGAAAAAAATGAGTTAAATATTACATATTATAGTAAATTTACTGGACTAAAATCTCCTTCTAAAAGATAGACTGTCAGACTGACTTAAAAAAAACACAAAACAGCTATATACTTTCTACAAGAAATGCTTAAACCAGTGATACAAATTAAAAGTAAAGGTATAGGAAAAGAGAATCCTGGCATGCAAATAAAAATAAATCAGTGGGCAATATTGATTATAGCAATTCCTAGGATAAAATACATTAAAGAAATAGCATGAGTCATGACATCATAAACCCATATTATGAAACATACATATAAAGCAAAGAATTATTAGAAATGAAAGAGCTTGATACAAATGTATTTATATAAGATATAATTTATATGTTATAATTTTCAAACTCAGTTTAGTTACATCTTTGTTGTATCTCTCATAATTGAAGAGACCTGGAATATAGTAAGGACATAGCAACTAAATTGATTTTTGTAACTATTCCAAGGATATGACATAACAATGTGTATGCACTGAGCAACTTTTAACCATGGTGAATTAACTTGCAGCTGATAGAATACTCCTTACACCACGGTTAATGGGAATGAGATTGCCTGGCTCTTGGAGCTTTTTGTCCTTCAAAACAAGATTGGTCAGTGGGCCCTAATACCCTTAACATTGAAGGTTCCCAGGGAGATGGAGCTCTGGTTGCCCACACAGCCATCTTTCATTGCTTCTCTCTCCGTCCTTGTCTTATATTCCCTGCTCCTCCTCTTTAGATATTGGGATTGTTTCCTAAAACCTGAATCCAAGTCCCTGTCTCAGGATCATTTTTCGATGCCACCCAAATTAATCTCCATTGCACTCATAATGCCCATGACTCTCTTGCTTTTCTGAGAAATTACCTGATGAGTCAATAAAATTAAACCAGGCCTTATTTAATTTGTGACTATCCTGCGTTGCTCCTTTCCTTACTTCTGGCTTCCTGGCTGCTCTGCCAATCTTCATTTTTGGAAACTCAAATTCATGTTACAAGTTCAAGCTGAAATGAGTACTGGGTCACAGATAAGATTCTCAGCAAAAGCACTGTGAGGAATAAAGAGAAATTGTCGATTGGAAGATGTGTTTTTAAACTGAGCTTGTCTTTGCAGACTGGCTGCATGTACCCTAATAAGCCACTAGGGGGGGTACCCTTGATTCACTTACAGCTCAGTCACTGCCTGTTTAACATTCACCTCTGGTTATCTTCAATTTTTAAAAATCTATTCTACTTTCATTTTGTTTTCTAGGTTTACTAATCTTTAAAATAAGCCTACTTCTTTGCCACCTACAACTGGGATTCTACACCCAGGACAGTTGATGGCATTGTTCTTGATGAACCAGATGAGTTTTATCTTCCCAACATATAACTGAGTTGAACAGAATTCTCTTAGATAAGGCTCAGAGTGCCGGAGAGGTAAGGAAACTCCCCGGTGAAATTTGTTGCCAATCAAGAGATTAGAGTTCTTAACTAAACTGGGATGCCCTTTGATATTCATTCCCTGATCACCTTTGATGTATAGTAGGCATCGGTTCACATGTCTATCACATATATAAGCCTCCCCAATATACACATTATTTCCAAATGGTTTTACATTATTACAGTACACTCACGAGTAGAGAGAAGACACAGTTCATTAAACTTGCTTCTCAAATGACCACATGGCCTTCACATTTTTAAATATATATTCTATGTCCTGTATAATCAAATTGAAGTGTATGTGTGTTAATTTCTTGACAGTAAGTACTTAAATTTTATTTATTTTTCTTTTAGTTTTATTGAGATATAATTGACATGTAGCACTAAATAAGTTTAAGGTATACAGAATAATGACTTCACTTACATGTATTGTGATGTGATTACCACAATAAGTTCACATCCATCATCTCATAGATTAAAAAAAAAAAGAAAAAATGTTTTTTTCCTTTAGATCTACCTCTTAGCAACTTTCAAATAGACCATACAGCAGTGTTAACTATAGTCATTCATGTTGTGCATTACATCTCCAGTACTTACTTATCTTACATCTTTTCACCACCTTCAACCAATTCTCCTAGCCTATGCTTCTGGTAACCACAAACCTGATCTCTTTTGTTTTATTGAGTTTGTATTTCGACTTCTGTAAAATATGTATTGTAATCTTGATAGGGATTGCATTGAATATAGATGGCGTTATTTCATTGAGAGAGTTTTGGTTACTGATTCATTCTCCTTACTAATAAGTGGGCAGCTCAGATTTTCTATTTCTTCCTGATTTAGTCTTGGTAGGCTGTATGTTTGTAATAATTTTTCTATTTCTTCTAGATTATCCAGTTTGTAGGTATGTAGTCATTCATAGTAGCCTCTTATGATTCCCTCTTTTCTGTGGTATTAGTTATAATGTTCCCTTTTTCATTTATAACTTTGTTGATTTGGTCCTCTTTTTCCTTTGGTTAGTGCTGCTAATGGTTTGTCACTTGTTGTTTATTTTTTAAAGTACCAACTCTTAATTTTTAGATTTTCCTTTTCTCTATTTCATTTATTTATACCCTATTACTTCCTTCTTTCTACTAACTTTGGTCTCAGTTTGTTAGTCTTTTACTGGTTCCTTGAGGTATAGAGTTAGGTTGTTTGCTTGAGATCTTTCTTGATTTTTAATGTATATTTATTGGTCTAAATTTCCTTTTTTGAATTGCTTTTGCTGCGTTCCATAAGTTTTGGTATGGTGTTTCCATTTTCATTTGGCTCAAGATAATTTTTTATTTCCCTTTTAATTTCTTCTTTGATCCATTGACTGTTCAAGGGAGTGTTGTTTAATTTTCTGTATTTGTGAATTTCCAATTTCCTCCAGTTATTTACTTCTAATTTTTTACCATTGTGGTCAAAGGAGATCCTTGGTATAATTTCACTGTTTTTGAATTTGCTAAGACTTGTTTTGTGGCCTAACATATGGTCTATCCTAGAAAATGTTTCATGTGTACTTGAGAAAAATGTATATTTTGCTGTTGTCAGAATGTTCTGTATATGTCTGTCTGTTAGTTCCATTTGATCTATAGTGTTGTTCAAATATGCTGTTTCTTTAGTGATTCTCTGTCTGGATGATCTATACTTTGTTGAGAGTGGGTTATTAAAGTCTCCAACTATTATTTTATTGCTATTTCTCTTTTTTGCTATGTTATTTTTTGGTTTATACATTTAGTTGCTCTGATGTTGGGTGCATAAATATTTATAATAGTTATATATTCTTGATACATTGACCTCTTTATCAATTTAAGACACTCTTTGTCTCTTTATACCATTTTTAGTTTAAAGTCTATTTTTATCTGACATAAGTACAGCTACTCTTGCTTTTTTGGTTATCATTTGCTTGAAATATCTTTTTGCATTTTTTTCACTCTCTGTGTCTGTAAAATGAAGTGAGTCTTTTGTAGGCAGTCTATTGTTGGATTTTTTTTTTTCCATTCAGCCATTCTATATCTTTCGATTGGCGATTTTAATACATTTATGTTTAAAGTAATTACTGACAACAGTATTCCTTATTTTATAAATTATTTTGTGGCTTTTTTATAGATCCATTGTTCCTTGTTTCTTATGCTACTCTGTGTGTGTATGTGTGTGTGTGTGTTGATATCTTTTTGGGTTGGCATGCTTTGACTTCTTTATCATGTTCTTTATGTAATTACTACAGATTGTTCCCTTGCAGTTACCTTGAAGCTTATATAAAATATCTTAAAATTATCACACCCTATTTTAACTGATAGCACTCCTAAACTTTTCCTTTTCCTTCCTTCACATTTTAGTTTATTGATATTACAACTGATGTATTTCTATTGTTTATCCAATAATAGATTATTTATGGTTATTTTTATACATGTTTTTAACTTTTAAACTAGAGTGGTAAGTGAATTATGCACCACACTTACCTTACTATGGAATCTAACGTGTGCTATATATTTACCATTAGCAGTGAGTTTTACACTACCTTCTCATGTTTTCATGATGTTATTTAGTATCCTTTTACTTTCACTCAAAGAACTCCCTTAAGTATTGTTGGTAGGCAAGCCTGGTGCTAATGATCTCCCTTAGCTTTTGTTTGCTAGGAAAGTCTTGATCTCCTCTCTCCTTCATTTCTAAAGGACAGCTTTACCAGGTATAGAATTCTTTAACAGTTTTTTTTTTCTTTTAAATATATCAATCAATTTTTCTTATACTAAAAAGTTTCTGTTGAGAAGTATGCCCTTAGTCTCGTGGGGGTAACCTTGTATGTAACTTGTTTCTTGCTGCTTTCAAAATTCTCTCTTTGTCTTTGACAATTATAATACGTTTCAATGTAGCCCCATTTGGGTTCAACCCTTTTGGGCCATATTGATCGGGATGTCCATTTCTTTCCTCAGGTTTGGGAAAAATTTCAGACATTATTGCTTTAAATATACTTTGTCACTTTAAAAAATCCATAACGTGGATATTATTTCTTTGGATTGTGGTCAAGGCCTGTGCTGTCTATTCAATGCCACTGTAAGTGGGGCTGTAGGATAGGCTTTGTGCCACCCGCACTACCCAAGCAGGAAAACTAGCTCATAGCCCTGCCCACTGCTGAATATAGCCTCCAATCCTGCTAACCAGGAAACCAAACCAGAGCTCCTGGCAATCTTGGTAGCCCATCTTGCAATTCCTAGTACAGTGGCACTTGAGTGGAGAGCCCTGGCAGTGACCCTCTCTATCTGCCGAGCTAGGAGAGTGGCCCCTTAGGCCAAAGAACTTGGTGCATAGTTCTGTCTAATATAATCCCCAAACAAAAGCCTTGCCAACTTTGGCGCCTATATAGGTCCCTGCCTGGGAAAGTAATTTGTATCCCAACCTCCTGCTGAATACAGCCTTCATCCCACCTGACTAGGGAAACTAACCAGAGTCCTTGGGGAGCTAATCAGGCAGACCTGTTCACCAAACTGGGTTGCCAGCTTATCACTGCAGATGAGCAGAGCCACTAGACAGGCTCTGTGCTCGAATGCTGCTGGGCCAAGCAGTTTTCCAGGTGCTCCACAAGGCTTCCTGGTCAGTCAGGGTCAAAAGCTACCCTCAGTAGCGGCAAAGTTATGAATTAGCTCCCCTGTCCAATGGGGCAGCAGAACTGTCCAATGGCTGCAAGGCCGGAAAGGCTCTATGTTTGGGGTCTCCTCTCAAATAGAACTGTGCCCCAATTTCTCTGGCTAAATGGGGCTAGCTTCTTTGCCCTAAGTTGGAAACTACAGGGAGAAAAATATCTGAAAACTATTTTGATGTGACCAACTCACTCTTTAGTCTCCTCTAGTTAATGACCGCCATGTAAACCACTTCATCAGCTTTTCCAGTTTATCCCATCGTATACAGTGAATCCTGTTTGTTCATGTTTTCCCTTGTAAATTAAACAAATATTGTTTGACTCCACTGCAGAACATACCTAAAGATGTATATTATAGAAGTCTTCTAAAGAAATATTTTCATATAGCACCAACCATATTGTTCCAAAAATTAGTCTCATATGCCTTGCAAGCTTCAATGTGCAGTTCTTTAAAAAGTCACTAGAACTCATCCATGACTACCTTTAATATCAACGTGAGCCCTGAAAGGGAGATAAGTTACATGGGTACACGTGACTTTCATGTGGAAGGGCTAATACAGTTGGGAAAAGTTTCACCTTCTGATCATAGACCAGTGGTACTCACCCCCCTGCATATCAATATTAAATGGCTCCAGTTTGTAAACCATATCCAGTTATATACCTGTGTGTCCTGGATATTTTTCTGCAGGAAAATGACATTTTTATAATCTCATGAAGTTACAGAGAGGAATATTCAAGTTAGATGTAGGCACCAGGGGGCAAAAGGAAATTTTCTAATGGAATATATCTAACAGAGTGCCTTCCAGAGTCCATGTTTATAGTAGATTCCAAAGTCACGAGTTAATAGATGACAGATACGATAGCAATTTGGCTGTTAGTTCAAAGATAATATTAAATCTGATAATTTCTGAGATTCTAGTTCAAGATGGTGACATAAGAGAGACTCCTGAACTTATCTTTTCCCACAGACACACAACATGTATAGCTACATATGGAACAATTCCCTCTGAAGGAAATGCAGAAGCTAGCTGAGCAACTCCTATATATTTGTTGACAAGAAAAAAACCTCTTATCAAAACAGTTAGGAGAGGCTGATACACAATTTCACAATAAAACCCACCTCTGGTGTGGAGACACACAACTGGGAGGCAACTCCCAGCTTCTCCTTGAGGAGTAAAGGCCGCACATCTGGTGCCGCAACTTTTAAAACTCTCACTTAGAGATGGGCCCTCAAAATATCTAGTTCTGAAAGCCAGAAGGGCTTGCATCAATGAGACCCATAAAGCAATAATGACCTAAGAGACAGTTCTTAAAGGACTCATGTGGACGTACTGTCTTTCCCCGAAAATAAGACCTAGCTGGACAAGCAGCTCTAATGTGTCTTTAGGAGCAAAAATTAATATAAGACCCGGTCTTATTTTACTATAAGACCGGGTCTTATATAAGTATAATATAACATATTATATTTATAATATAATATAATATAATATAATATAATATAATATAATACTGGGTCTTATATTAATTTTTGCTCCAAAACATGCATTAGAGCTGATTGTCCAGCTAGGTCTTATTTTTGGGGAAACACAGTATCATGGCTAACCCCTCAGGACTCAGCACAGAGGCAGCAGACTGAAACATGACCAGTCATTCCATGAAAGAGGCCTCTTTGCCTATTTTAAGTTTCAACCTGTGGAACAGACTTCTAATTTTACACACATGTAGGGTCTGACTGCAATACTTTCGGGAAGCTGTTATATGCCATCTTCGTGCTCTCCCTCTGCCTTACTGCAGATCACAAAATATATTTTATGTAAGTTTCATGTTAACCACAAATAAAAATGCTAATAGTAACTCCACGCCTATCAACAATGACATTAAAAGTGAATGGACTAAAATCTCCAAACGAAGACAGGGTGATTGATGGATTAAAATAGAAAACCCAACTATATACTTCCTATAAGAGACTCACTTCAGCTTTAAGGACAAACATAGACTAAATATAAAGGTATGGAAAAAGATATTAGGCAAGAAAAAGTAATAAAAGGCATCTGACTCAGAAAGGAAGAAGTAAAACTGTCTCTATTGCAGTTGACATAAATAGAAAATCCTAAAGACTCCACCAAAAAAAGTGTTAGAACTAATAAATTCAGTAAAGTTGCAGGATACAAAATGAATATACAAAAATCAATTGCATTTCTATACACTAATAACAAACTCAAAAAGAGAAGAAAACAATCCCACTCCCAACTGCATCAAATAGAATACCTAGGAATGAAGTTAACCAAGGAGAACTGTATACTAAAAACTATAAGACATTGATGAAAGTAATTGAAGAAGACACAAATAAATGAAAAGATATCTCATGATCATGGATTGGAGGAATTAATATTGTTAAAATGTCCATACTACCCAAAGCCATCCACAGATTCAGTGCAATCCCTATCAAAATTCCAATGGCATTTTTCACAGAAATAAACAAACAATCCTAGTAAGTCCTAGAAAATTGGAATCACCAAATACCCCAAATAGCCAAAGTTATCTTGAGAAAGAAAAACAAATCTAGACACATCACACTTCTTGATTTCAAACTATATTGCAAAACTACAGTAAGCAAACAGTATGGTATGGGCATAAAAACAGACATACAGATCAATGGAACAGAATGGAGTGTCCAGAAATGAACTCTCACATATATGGCCAATTAATTTATGATAAAGGGGCCAATGACATACAATGAGGAAAGGACAGTCTCTTCAATAAATGGAGTTAGGAAAACTGGACAACCACATGCAAAAGAAAGAAGCTAGACAACTATGTTACACCATACACAAAATATCAACTCACAATGGATTAAAGATTTGAATGTAAGAGCATAAAGCTCCTAGAAAAAAACATAGAGGAAACTCCTTGACATTGCTTTTGACAATGATTTTTTTTGGATTTGACCCCCAAAGCAAAAGCAACATAAGCGAAGATACCAAGGTGGGATACATAAGACTAAAAAGCTTCTGCATAGCAAAGGAAACCATCAACAAAATGAAAAGTCAGTCTATGGAATGAGAGAAAATATTTGCAAATCATATATCTGATAAAGGGTTAATATCCAAAGTATAAAAGGAACGCATACAACCCAATAGCCAAAATCCCAAACAATCCAATTAAAAAACAAGCAGAAAAACTGCAGAGACTTTTCTAAAGACATATAAGATGGCCAACAGGTACATGAAAAGGTGATCAACGTTATTAATCATCTGGGACATGCAAATCCAGACCACAATGAGATATTACCTCACACATTTTAGAATGGCTATCACCAAAAAGACAGGAGATAACAAATGTTAGTAAGGGTATGTGCACTGTTAGTGGGTATATACATACAGCCACTATAGAAAACATTATGGAGGTGCTTCAAAAACTTAAAAATAGAACTACCATATTATCTACCAATTCCACTTCCATGTATTTATCTGAAGTAAACAAAATTACTATCTCAAAAAGAGATCTGCACCCCCGTGTTCATTGTAGTATTATTTACAACAGCAAAGAAACAACCTAAGTGTCCATTGATGGATAAGTGGATAAAGAAAATGGTATATACACAATGGAATATTTATCATCCATGACAAAGGAGGAAATCCTGCCATTTGCAACAACATTGATGGAACCTGAGTGCATTATGCTAAGTGAAATACGTCAGACAGAGAAAGACAAACTTTACTGCATGATCTCACTTATATGTGGAATCTTAAAAAAAAACTTTACTGCATGATCTCACTTATACGTGGAATCTTAAAAAAAAATATCTATTGATACAGAAGATTGATGGTTGCAGTGGTGGGCAAAATGGATGAAAAGGGTCAAAAGGTACAAACTTCTAGCTGGTTGAGTTGAAAGAAACATTCCTCCTCTGCCCAAACTGCTGCTCTTTCAAAAGCTGAAGTTTCATCCTAGTCTCTTAGAATTGTAAGATTTATGGTAAATTAGAAAGTTTCCTTGACCTGAGATGAGATAGGGAACTTGGAACCTGGGTACTTGTCACCATAAAGTGTCATAAGCTGTTGGGGACCTCAATATCTGTGCAGCAGTGAGAAAAAAATAGACCCCATTCAGAGCCAGGATGTTTTCCTTTGAGTTATATCTTCTACCTGCCCTACTTCAGCATGAGCTGGGAAAAACAAGAACTGGGAAAGAAGCTCATATCGCTGATGTGGCTGATTGAACTATTGTTCAGTCCATCATTTCCAACTTTTAGAGTTGAGGAAAACACCCTCACCTTTGCCATTACTAACTACTTGATATTTTATTGTCTGAGTCTGGTGGCTTGAGAGACAAAGATTAAGTTTCCCTCCCACCCTGACATTCAAAGTCCTATGAGGTTGTCTGTACTGACAAGTGGTCTTGTGCATGTTTGCAACAGAACCCGAATTACCTGTAATACGTTTTCTATAGGAAACTCTGAAGCAAGTGGGTGAGCAGAAGGAAAACTTGTTCTCTTCCCTACACATTTCTTTTTCTGCCCACTCACAGAGGGGGTCTATGATATTTCACTAATCCTAGGATACCAGGGACAGACCAAGGAATCATCAGAGCAGGAGATACAAACCTTGTTGAGGTTTGAAGGGATTCATTAGCCACTGGACTCTCTCCCCCTCACCAAGTCTCTGGGGAAGATGTGTCCAGAACAAGGATCCAAATGGCTTTAAGGCACTGATGGCTGGGATAAGTGTCATTCTTTCCCCCCTTGTCTTTTAAGGCTATTTTCAGGAGCCCCAGATACTTATTGTACTATATCCAGGAAACAGATACTTCATTTGTTCTCTTGATGATGGGAAAGGGTAACAAAATTGGAGGTCAGAGGGTTTTGTGTAGTATTCATATACTGAGAAATCCCTATTTAGAATGTAGTTGTCATCTCCTTTTCCTCATCTCCAGACTATTAGACATCAGTATGTGTTCATATACTTGCACACAATATGTTGTAATTACCAAGGTGTCTGAAGCAAGACAAACCAACTGCTTGTCAGATGGATTACCTGGTAAGAGTTTCAGCTTCTCTTCCTTTGGTCATTGCAGTCCTTAGAGAATTGGATATCTGCTACATTATAGAAAGAAGTTGACTATGAAGCCTAGCACAGAACTTGGTATATGGCATTTGCTCAGTAATGTAGTGCTGAATTAAACTCTAGAAAGAGAGCATATGTTAAGCAGGCTGTACTGACTTAAGCTGATGCTTTTCTATTAATTGGGTGATCTAGGCCTCTGGGAAAAGCAGGAGGTTTGTAAATCCAGAATGTCTGCCAGTTTTAGTTTTGCTGTTATTATCAGAATCTCAAGTTCAATCATGATCTGGAGAGTCTTTGACACCCTGAAGGGTGTGGTTTATCTTTTCAGCTGATATTTATGAGATGCCTCAAGGACAGACCCAAGATACTTTGCCTAAGAGATTATCCTTGCAGCCATAGATATGCCCTGGACACTAGAAAGACAATTAATGGGTCTTATAGACTTGTAGACCATGTTTTAAAGTAAATGCTTCAATTGCTGTATGGGTTACACAAGTAAACTGTATTATATTTGCTTAAACTCGTTACACTTGACATTTTAATCATTGAAATAGCCTCTTTCAATAACTGTTTTGGTATTTGTTGTTGTTTTAGAGGTGCTTGGTGCCTCAAATGTTACCCTCTCTCCACCAATGGACTCTGTCCTCAGGCTGAAGCATTAAGGGCTTCATCCACACAAACAGATCTGATCTTGCTCAGGGAATCTTACAAAGAAAAAAACACTACCTAAGACTCTCTTCTAATCATGACATTCTCTTCTGTCAGTTTCTCCCTCACATTGGTCCTTTCTGCTCAGTTATTTACTTCAGTAAAATTTTAAGACTCGATCACTTTTATACAAAAATACAGTCACTGTAGGCATCTGTTGACTATGGTCAGTTGAGATGACTGGATAGTATAATCCTGTTCTTGGGGGATAAGAGGATCCACTAGTCCATTTGGAGTAGATGTGGAGATGTACCACCCATATCCCTCTTCCAAGAAGGACTTTCTGCAGCTACCCAGAGTGTGGTCCCAGCCAGCCTCCAACAGTCAGTTTCTTCAGGATGTGTCCTAATTGCTGAGTGTTATCTCACCCAAGCTCATGCCCTTCCTGGGGAAGTCCATAGTTGGAGACTGAGTGGGGCACAGCTAATGTGTCCCAATGTAGGATGCATCTGATAGTCAATATTTGCTTGAGAGCTTCATCAACAGGTAGGATACAGGCTTTGTTGCACCTGTATTGCAACGAACATTTTCCCTCTGCCCAATCCTGCTTCCAAGCCTTTCTTTCACAGATGTCAATCCCTAATAAACATTGTATACTCTAAACTCCATCTTTGCCTCTACTTCAGAGAGTCTAATTTGTCAGCCCGTTTATTCTAGATTCTTCTACCTGACGACAGGGCCAATGCCAGAGTAATTAAGAAAGCATTAACTTTATATCTTTCACCTTCCCATATCCATATTTCATCTTTCATACTGTTCCCTCTCTGCATACCCCAATCTAGAATTTACCAATTACTGTCAAAGCTGACAAAATGGTCTTTTGATGATAAAACTTTAGCTTCCTCCATGATAAACCGGAAGTACCACCTTCCAATGCATTGTTGAAATAATTTAAAGGGGGTCATAAAAATGGCGGCATGAGGTAAGCCTCTTGAAATATCACCTGGAATTTACAACAAATTGAACAACTATAACTCCACAAAGGACTCCCTGCGCAGCAGACAGGCAAAACTAAGAGGTGCACTACTGAAATCATCTAAAGGTAGGCAAATGGCACAAATGGGGGTGGGAGCCAGGAGGAGGGAAGGCAGAAGTGTGGAGATGGGGCCGCAGAGGTGCAGGACGCAGACCTAGCTTGGTGCTCTCAGCTTGCTGCATTCCAGAACTACTGCAGTTGTGGGAAAGGGAACAACTTGGACTGGTATGGCTCCGCTTATGGTCCACAGGGCTGAGAGGACAGCATATAAATGGCTGACCCAACACTCATGGCAGAGACCTCGGAGCAAAGACTGAGGGAAGAAGGCTGAAGACGGTTGTTTAAGCACACGCTGCCCAGCAGAGAATGTAAGCCATAGGCACTGAGACTAGCTGCCACTTCCCTACCACCCAGAGCTCACCCCGCACCCACCTGTCCAGGGTTAGAGGCAGAACAGCAGCAGTGTCAGATCAAAAGAACAGAATATTTGCAGTTCCGAGAACTGTGGTCCACAGACATGGAATTGCAGCCCCACTAGGTCCAGCAAAGAGGAGGGAGCTGTGGAAGCAGGACTCGCTATGGCCATTACTCTGGGCCACCATTCACAACCACCCCGCCCCTATCCCCACCTATCTGAGTGGATCTCTGCAGGAGTAAACAGAGCTGCTGAAACACATGGGCTCTGAATCTGGTGCAGGAAGAGCTTTGGAACTTCAGAAGCTCTCCACATCCCCCGACGGAGGCGGTGCCGTATGACCCAAGTGAACTGTTCACAGAGGAGAGGCCCGCTTCCAGGGAATCCCCCCATTGTGTGAGAAGCCAGAATAGTGCAGAGAAAACATAACACTACAGTGTGAGAGAATAAAAGGCTGCAGTCGAAAAGAAAATAAAACAGTCAACCAACACCTACTGGAAAATGAAAGAGAGACCTCTTTCTATCAACCTGTTGCAGAACCCACTCCTGTAGATGTCTAGGAAGAGACATGATAAATCATTAATTGCCATGAATAACCAAGGTAACAAGACAACTCAGAAAGAAAATGAAAAGTCTCCAGAAAATGAACTTAAAGGAAATATGGAAATATGTGACTTAAATGACAGAGAATTCAAGATTGCTGTTCTGAACAAACTCAATGATATGCAAGCAAACACAGACAGGCGATTTAATGAACTCAGAAACACAATCAAAGAACAAAGTGAATATTTTACCAAAAAACTGAAATTTTAAAAAAGAACCAAATAGAATTTCTGAAGATTACGAACTCAATAAAAGAAATGAAGAATGAAATAGCAGGCTTAGGTAGTAGAGTTGACCAGATAAGGAAAGAATCAGTGACATTGAAGATAGAAATCTGAAAATGACAGGGATGGAAGAAGAGACTTGAGTCTTAAAAGAAATGAAAGAACTCTATAAGAATTTTCTGACTCCATGAGAAAGAACAATATAAGAATAATGGGTATACCAGAAGGGGAAGAAAGAGAGAAGGGAACAGAGAGTATATTCAAACAAATAGTCGATGAGAACTTCCCAAACTTGTGGAAAGAACTGGATCCTCGAATCCAAGAAGCAAATAGAATACCTAATTACCTCAACCCCAACAGGCCTTCTCCAAGGCATATTGTATTGAAGCTGTCTAAAAACAATGACAAAGAAAGAATCCTCAAGACAGTCAGGGAAAAGAAGACGGTAACCTACATAGGAAAGCCCATTAGAATATCATCAGATTTTTCAGCAGAAACTCTACAAGCCAGGAGGGAGTGGAACCAAATATTCAAACTACTGAAAGAGAGAAATTATGAGGCAAGAATAATATACCCAGCAAAGATGTTCTTCAGACATGAAGGAGGAATAAAGACCTTTCCAGACATACAGAAGCTGAGGGAATTTTCTGACACATGACCTGCACTACAAGAAATACTGAAGGAGGCTATTCGAACAGCATAAATAGGGATAATTTGTGACAACCAAAACATAAAAGGGGAGAGAATAAAGGCCTGAACCAAAATATGGGAATGGAGAAAATAAGCATGCTGAAGAAAATGGAATACTCTAAATATCAAACTTTCTTTTATATAACCTTAATGGTAACCACTCATAAAAAAATCCAGAACTAAATTATACAATATAATAAAAGAAGAAACACAGGGAAAAATCATAGAATACCACCACACAGAAATAACAGAAAACAACAAAAAGACAAAGAAACAACGGAGACACAGTCTTACCAGAAAACCAAAGATAGAATGATAGGAAATCCTCACATATAAATAATCACCTTAAATGCAATTGACTGAACTCACCAATAAAAAGGTACACAGTAGCAGATTAGATCAAAAAACTAAACCCAACCATATGCTGCCTCCAGAGACACATCGCAGCTATAAGGACAAATATAGACTCAAAGTGAAAGGGTGAAAATTGACATTCCAAGCAAATGGCATCCAGAGGAAATCAGGTGTATCCACACTGATATCAGATGAAACAGATTAAGGATAAAAAAGGTAACAAGATACAAAGATGGATATTTCATAATGATAAGGGGGACTATACAACAAAAAAGATATAACTGTCATCAATATTTATGCTCCCAGTCAGGGAGCACTGAAATATATCAAGCAACTACTAACAGAACTAAAGGGAGAAATTGACCAAAACACAATTATAGTATGGGACCTAAATACATCATTGACAGCTATGGATAGATCATCCAAAAAGAAAATAAATAAAGAAATTGGAACCCTAAATGACACATTAGATTAAATGGACGTAATTGACATTTGTAAATCATTTCATCCTAGAACATCAGATTATACAATTTTTTTTTTTTTTTTTTTTAGTGTACGTGGAACATTCTCAAGGATAGACCACATATTGGGACATAAAACTAGCCTCAGCAAATTTAAGAAGATTGAAATCATACCAAGCATATTCTCTGATCACAAGGCTTTGAAATTGGATATCAACTGTAAAAAGAAAGCAGGACAAATTACAAATATGTGGAGATCAAACAACATACTTTTAAAGAATGACCGGGTAAAAAAGAAATAAGAGGAGAGATCAAAAGATACATAGAAACAAATGAGAATGAAAATAAATCCTACCACAATTTTGGGGATGTGGCAAAAGCAGTTTTAAGAGGGAAATTTATATCATTACAGGCCTATCCCAAGAAATAAGAAAAATCCCAGATAAATAACCTCACGTTATACCTTAAAGAACTAGAAAAAAAAGAACAAATGAAACCCAAGGTCAGCAGAAGAAAGGAAATAATACAAATCAGAGCAGAACTAAATGAAATAGAGAACAAAAAGACAATTAAAAAAATTAATGTGACAAAGGGCTGGTTCTTTGAAAAGATTAATAAAATTGACAAACCCTTGGCAAGACTCACTAAGATAAAATGAGAAAAGACACTAATAAACAAAATCAGAAATGAAAGAGGGGCAGTTGTCACAGATGCTACAGAAATACAAAGGATCATCCAAGAATACTATGAAGGACTATATGCTACCATATTTAATAACCTAGAAGAAATGACAAGTTCTTAGAAACATATAGTATTCCTAGGCTGAATCACGAAGAACTGGAAAATCTAAATAGACCAATCACCAGTCAGGAAATTGAATCAGTCATCCAAAACCTTCCTAAAAGCAAAATTCTGGGACCAGATGGTTTCACTAGTGAATTCTACCAAACCTTCAAAGAAGAGCTAATACCTGTTCTACTCAAACTCTTCCAAAAAATTGAAGAAGAGACAATATTCCCTAACTCATTTTATGAGTCCAACATTACCTTGATACCAAAACCTGGTAAGGATAACACAAAAAAAGAAAACTACAGACCCATATCTCTGATGAATACAGATGCAAAAATCCTAAACAAAATTCTAGCCAATCGACTGCAACAATGCATTAAAAAGATTACTCATTACGACCAAGTGGGGTTCATTTCAGGGACACAAGGATGGTTTAACATATGCAAATCCATCAATGTGATACATCACATAAACAAAATAAAGAACAAAAATCATATGATTATATCAATTGATGCAGAAAAAGGATTTGACAAGATACAACATCCATTTATGTTTAAAACACTTAATAACATAGGTATAGAAGGAAAATAGCTTAACATAATAAAGGCCATATATGACAAACCCTCAGCTAATCTCATAATTAACAGTGAAAAACTGAAGCCCTTTGCTTTACATTCAGGAACACGACAGGGCTGTCCCCTATCACCTCTGCTTTCAAGATAGTGTTGGAAGTCCTCGCCAGAGCAATCAGGCAAGAGAAAGAAATAAAATGCATCCAAACTGGGAATGAAGAAGTTAAATTATCACTCTTTGCAGCTGACATGATGCTATATATAGAAAACCCTAAAGACTCCACCAAAAAGCTATTAGAAACAATCAACGAATACAGTAAAGTTGCCGGCTACAAAATCAACATACATAAGTCTATTGCATTCCTCTATACTAACAATGAAATCTCAGGAAAAGAAATAGAAAAAAACAATTCCTTTTTCAGTTGCAACAAAAAGAATAAAATATTTAGGAACAAACTTAACGAAGGATGTGAAAAACCTATATGCTGAAAACTATAAAACATTTTTAAAAGAAATTGAAGAAGACACAAAGAAATGGAAAGACATTCCGTGCTCATATATTGGAATAATCAACATAGTTAAAATGGCTGTATTATTCAAAGCAATATACAGATTTAATGCAATCCCCATCAAAATCCCAGTGGCATTTTTTAAAGAAATAGAACAAAAAATCATCAGATTCGTTTGGAACCACAAAAGACCCGGAATAGCCAAAGCAATACTAAGGAAAAAGAACAATGCTGGAGGTATCACATTCCCTGACTTCAGCTTGTACTACAGGGCAACAATAATAAAAACAGTATGGTATTGGCAGAAAAACAAACACACAGATCAACGGAATAGAATTGAGAACCCAGAAATAAACCCACATAAATACGGACAGATAATCTGTGACAAAGAAGCCAAAAACATACAATGGAGAAAAGAGAGCCTCTTCAATAAATGGTGCTGGGAGAATTGGAAAGCCACGTGCAAAAGAATGAAACTGGACTGCTATCTGTCACGTGGTACCAAAATTAATTCAAAATGGATCGAAGACCTAAGCATAAGATGTGAAACAATAAACTGCATAGAAGAAAATGTAGGTACTAAGCTTATGGACCTTGGGTTCAAAGAGCATTTTATGAATTTGACTCCAAAGGCAAGGGAAGTAAAAGCTATAATAAATGAATGGGACTATGTCAAACTTAAAAGCTTCTGCACAGCAAAAGAAACCATTGACAAATAAAGAGGCAACCAAATGAATGGGAGAAGATTTTTGCAAACAACGCCTCCGATAAGGGGCCAATATCTAAAATATTCAAGAAACTCATACAACTCAACAACAAAAAAATCAAAGAACCCAATTGAAAAATGGGCAGAGGACCTGAAGAGACATTTCTCCAAAGAGGACATACAAATAGCAAATAGACTTATGAAAAAATGCTCAACATCACTAATCATCAGAGAAATGCAAATAAAAACCACAATGAGATATCACTTCACCCCAGTCAGAATGGCTATCATCAACAAGACAAATAGTAACAAGTGTTGGAGAGGCTGTGGAGAAAAAGGAAGCCTGATACACTGTTGCTGGGAATACAGATTGGTGCAGTCACTATGGAAGGCAGTGTGGAGGTTCCTCAAAAAATTAAGACTAGAATTACCATATGACCCAGCAATCCCTCTCCTGGGTATCTCCCCAAAAAATCTGAAAACATTTATCCATAATGACATGTATGCTCCAGTATTCATTGCAGCTTTATTTATGATGGTCAGACATGGAAACAACCAAAATGTCCTTCGATAGATGAATGGATAAAGAAGTTGTAGTACGTATACACAATGGAATACTATTCGGTGGTAAGAAAAGATGAAATAGTACCATTTGTGACAACATGGATGGATCTTGAGATTATAATGCTAAGTGAAATAAGTCAGACTGAAAAAGTAGAGAACCATATGAGTTCACTGATATGTGATATATAAAACTGAAAACCACAAAAGGTCAAGAAAAACATCTGAAAGAATAAAAACTCAGACAGAGACAATAGTTTAGGGGTTACCAGAGAGTAAGGGGGCAGGGGGGAGCGGGGCTCTAGAAGAGGGTAAACTGGTCTAATATATGGTGATGGAAAGAGAATTGACTCTGGGTGGTGAACACACAATGTGAGATATATATCATGTATTACAGAATTGTACACCTGAAATCTATGTAACTTGACTACCAATTGTCACCCCAATAAACTTTAATTTAAAAAAAAAAGAAATGATCGAAAGGAGACAATTAAAAGAATACGTATTGCGGTATGTGGCAAACAGATGTCTTTAGTCACCATTAGATTTAATCTTGTAAAATCAGTAGTTTGAGGTGTCTTAGGCATATCCACATTGGGGCTGGCATGCGAGATTTAATATTAAAACTGAATCCCCAGAAATGGCTTCAACCGGAATATATTACCCCCCAAAATAATAAGATACTTTCAGGGGTAGGGAGAGGGGAGAATCTACATGTGTTGGTTCATATGGGTTCTAATTCATCTGTTGGTTAATACGGTACATGCAGATGGCACAGACATTGGCTGAAATGCTGATTCAGTATTCAAGTTGCATATACCTAATTTGGATGAATTTATTGAATTATACACTTCTCTAAACCTTAGAGAGCTAGGTAGTCCAAAATATGGTATCATGTAACATCAAAAAGCCATTTTTAAATTAAATGTATCAGTTTACTCTTTTATGATACCTACATAAGAGACATAAAAGAAAAAATCTCTTATTGCAAGACAACCAGAGGTAATTTACACATTTAGCACCAGAGTGACTAAAATTTTCCCATAAAGGAAAAATTTGCAGCTGAATTAGCACACAACTCCTCCCTCTCCATCCAAACCAGTTTTTTCCACTGTAAAAGGACTCAACTTTCTTAATATACTATTACCTCTGTTACCACCATTCTGAAGTGGCCAAGGTGTGACATGGAAAGAGCTCAAAGATTAGCTTCGGCATTCCAAGAAGTATACGAGACCATATACGGTAGCACTCTTTGAGGTGAACTGGCTTGGCTAGTAACATAATAGATTTTTATTTGGCCTGCTTTGATTTAACAAGGAACTTTGAGGCAGTATTCAGGACAAACTGAACAATATAGAATTTTATGGCCTCCTCCCTACTTTCCCTTCAAGGCTATTCACACTTTTGTCAAACTCTGACTTGGTAGGTTCCCAACTCATATTATAATTAACTTTGGTACAGATCACGTTAGGTTTTCAAGTCTTGCCCAGACTAGTTGGAGTCATATAGAATTAGAGCTACAGCTTCCAAGGTGGATTCCAAAAGTTCATATCAAATAGCTGCCTAAGAAGAGAAAAATATCCTCACCCCTAGCAGAGCTGAGTGGTTTTTGTTCTTATTTGGTGTGAAAATGTTAAAAAGAAGGGCAAAATTGCTTGACAGGACTTGTTTTCCCTTCAGAATTAAGTAGTCAGTCTTTTTTCTACTCAGAATTACCCTGTTTCTGTCAGGAAACTAACTGAAGTACTTATCAAATGCCAGAAGAAAAAACTGTTGAGGAATGTTACATATAACTAACTTCACATGTATGCAAAAGTACACAAAGTAGTCTTAAACAAGGTCAAATGAAAGAAAAACAAGTCCCAGATGACTCTACACCATGACAATTTTAGCAAGTAAGGAAATAAGCAAAGCTAGATGCATTAAGGCTTATAGGTAATAGTTATTTTAAAAGTAAATAATTCAGAGAATAGTTATCAGGTTTACTGTGAGGATGAAGCAGAGGCATGGGTAGGGATGAAAAACAGGAATATAAAAGATATTTGAAATGTTGATTTGGATGTTAGACTCATTGGTTTGTTGTATACCCTATATACTGAAAAACATACCAAGTGTTGCAACTATTACATAGAAGTAAAAATAGCTTGGCTTTTAGCTGTCATCCAATAGGTCAACTTTGGTTCCTTGAACTTGCAGCAACTTTTCACTAACCATCTGTTCCATATATAATGGCACCTTCTCTTTGGGCAGCTAGATAGATATCTGTAGCCAAGTTATTTCATCCTATCAAAGACAACTCCTGCGAAATTCTAAAATCTTAGCATGGAAACATGTAGCCTTTTATATTACATCTCAGTATGACTGGTGGGGTTTCTTAGTAGCTTCTTGACGTTTGTCTAAGACAGAGAAATTTTCTTTTACCTTCAGTTCCAGCAAAAGGGCTCCTCAGGAACAAGGGAAAGCCTGGGTCCCAACCCCACTGCCCAAGATGATATGTTTTCACCTGATCTCATGTTACAAAGAAATTTGAGCATTACTTAATTCTCTTGCATATCTGCCATCAGAAAGTACTCCAAAAGAGAATATAAGTCAGAACTATACATACTCCCTCACTCTCCACAGTCACATTTGATTGGATGTGTACTGACTCTCTTAAACTATGTGATGTCGGGTTTCATCTGGATACCCAAGCCTTTGTAGGATCAAACTAAGTAAGTATATGAATCTGTTGGTTTGTCAAACATAACACTTGCTAGACTCAGCACGAATAGAACCTAGCGAATGTGATGACTCTTTTATTATAGGCAAAAGACATAAGAATTATCTCATTAATCTTAAGTCTAGATGCTAGGTACTATTACCTCCATTTGGAGGAAGAGGAAATTGAGGCACAAAGGTTAAGTTGTACTATGTAACCTTCTTCAAACCATGGAGCTAAAATTTCAACCTTGACTATCTGATTCCTCAACGTTTATTCTTAACACCATACTCTACTGCTTCCAAAGGTTAGACAAATGTCATGCCAGTATATATGGACTGTTGCTTTCCCTAAGAGGGTCCCAGGGTATCATACCAATGGAGCAGCTGTCTTCTTTTAAGTCACCTAAGTTCTCTTAGAACTGAGGCAAGTCAAAGAATCAAGTACAAAGGTTCTACCTAAACCTTTCATTCATAAGCCCCGCCTAATGATAGCATTGGCTGCGGCCACTAGGGGTGACCACATGCTTTTCTAGACCATTTGCTTAGAATATGAAGTGTCTGAAGAATTGAAGCATTAGAACTGTCCCCATTTAAAAACTTGAAGAGAAGGATAGTATTCTAGTTTGGGACACTTCAATATAGAGTGCCATAGTTTGGACTCTTCAGTGTTGTTAGCAAGACTCACTGTCTAACACATAGCCTCTAATAGCACTTTCTTGACTGGGAGATTGTTGTATATTTGGATAGCATGGACAGGAAGTATAGGGAAAGTGATAGGATCTTAGACAAAAAAGATCAGGCTATTGATTTTGAGCTAGTGAATGTAGGTGACCTTGTCCAGATATTTAGTTTAGACTCCACAACAACAAACCCAAATCTAAATCTAAGATCTCAATAAGTTAGTGATGAATTAAACCCAAATGCAAATGAGGAGGAAGGAGTTGAATATTCCCCAAATAAGAGGCAGACAGGTCTTTTCTTTACCCGAGCCACATTGAGTCTATACTGGGAATCCTTGCTCTGTTTTGTGACAGACAGATTTTAGAACATGATAGCAGCATTACAGAACAGGAAAGGCTGTGGCCCAGTGCCATATGGTCCAAACCTTATCAGGAAGAGGTGTTGGACTCTAACCACTTCTGTTTTTTTCCTGAATTTGAATGGTCCTAATTTGAAAAGCCATAATTGTTAAACTAAAGTTTCCAATCCTAATTCTTCTACTTGAAGGCCCTACTCAAGGTTTCAGCACCCACTGATCCACTACACCAGGAAGTGATGAATTAGCATCTATTGAGGGGACTAGCTGAATGGGCTAGGTATCAGCAATTTCCAGCAACATTTAACTGTTATTTTTGTTATCATTCTGGAGGAGGCAATCCTCTCACAAGTGACTTCGTCTCTTTTTGAAGGCCTCCACCTCAGGGCCCCTCCCACTATGCTACGGGTGTTGGATGATGTGGCGTGGGTATGAGGAAGAAAGAGAAGTAGAATAAGCTGGGTGGGATGGTTAACGACAGTGGTGCTCTAGTGTTGAGAATAGAACGACACTGGCAGTAACTAGAAGAAGGTGTAAAGGAAAAATGGGAGAACGGTAGTAGATGGAAACCATGCAACTATTATCAGGTACTCACTAAAACGACCTGCCTAAAAAGATGCTATTGGTGGTTTTAAGGCACAGGAATGGATGTTCAGCATTTAAACCTTTTTACAGCCATATTTTAAGACCCTTCTCTCTCTATTTTGTGTTTTTCCAAGACACACTTATGCTCTGGAATTGGTGATTACTCCAGTGTGTCCAATTCTTTCCCTCATACCATCCCCACTGTCCAATCCTAGTTTTCATGACCTTCCAGGGTAATGTCAACCTCCTGACAGCCATGTGAGGTCAGACCAGAGCTCCTGACTGTTTTGTTGCTAAAAAGACTGAAAAACCCTAGATGCTGGTACACTTTTCTACCAGATGTTTCCCTAAATAGAAGGAATTCAACTCTACATTGAATAACTTGGAGGGATAGATCTCCAGCTTCTAGAAGAAGAGGTCTTTTTCCTACCCAGGAGAGAATTTATTTACATTTCTTAATGCCCTTCTAACCTCCTTAGAACACACAATCTACTTCACATGGCCCCAAACAAGTGGTAAAGGAATGCTTTACAAAGAGAATAAGACGTTCCACAGCAGTCTAAGGACAAGTACAAGGCCTCAGCCCACTGCGCTTATTCTGAGGAGAAACCTCCGGGTGAAGGGCCCAGCTCCTGTCTCTACAGTTGATCCAGCCGTATCTGCTGCACCGGAAGGAAGAGTGCTTATTACAGTCCCAGTAACAGAACCAATCAACCATCTCCGTTCTTTCCCGTCATAAAAGTGTCTCCTAGCAGTTGTGTGGTAGGACACAAAGGTGTATCATTGTCCACCAGAGCACACGGAAACAGACCCTCCTATGTTCCCACTGCCCTGATAGCAGTAAGAGAACCATGCAGAATGAGAAGGCAGGCTTCCTATCTGCATTCTGTAACCCTTTGCTTTCCCCAAATGACCCCAATGTTAGCTTTCTACCTGGAATATTGGAAACCATATCAGCAGGCTTATAGAAATCATGGAGAAGGGTAACAAAATTATTACTCTTCCTTTACCTTAACACTATTAAAGGAAAGGTTTAATATTGTAAAAATGGCAAGGAGGTTTTTAAAGAAAATTGAAAGAGATTCCACTTCAGATAAAGGCAGGTAGCACTGAGTTTCCCTGACTCATAAGCAGGTCATGGTGGTCATTGTGCTGAATGACACCAGCTTGCATGTTTCTTACATAAGCTCTCAAAGCAAAGGACCTACAACAAGAGTGCTATGTAGTTTCCACCTTTTCCAAAAACTAAAGTGAAGAAAGTTATTTTTAACTGCAGTACTGGTGATGCCTCTTTGAAAAACTTCAAGTAGATTTCTTGGATCATGTTTTCTTCACAACACACAACTTTGCTTAGAAAATGCATCTATAGCTTTCCTTCTGTCACATTTGTCAGATGCTTACTGCTATTTGGATTCCTCTGTGAAGCTTACAATTACAAATTTTGAGAGCACTCTTCTTAGAGCACACCATCTGCTACATGGTGCTACATGGACTCTAAACAAGTAAGCAAAAGAGATCTTTAGGAAGAATACAAGGTGTTCTCCTGTTTCTACCCTGTGAGTGTAAATTGAAATAACAGCTTTTATTTCCAAATTCTATCATTGTTGACGGGCTTACTGGCACAACTTTCTTTGCCTTTGTGTCAGATGAGTGCTTATATCTCAGGTGCCCTTTGGATATTCCACAGTCCATGCCTTCATGTTCAACACCCTCAGAGCACTTCCCAGAGGCTTCCTTCTCCAGAAGCAGAGGGCAACCTCCTTTCCCCAGGTTTGCTTAGTTGATACCTCCTTGACTGTAACATATTAAGGAAGTTCCAATGTGAAGTCACAGTGAATCAATCAGCCTCATCTACAATCCTGTCCATTAGCTGTAAGAATGAGCCTATACATTGGTTTCAGTCAAGCCCCCTGCACAAACATAAGAAACAAACACAGAATCTAGCACTAAGAGAAAAACTAATTTGACCATGTGGACAGAGATTCAAACTATTACTAGAAACAGGACCAGTGAAGTCATGTTCTTCACTCGGATTGAATTGGGTTGTATGGAACTTACAAGGGCAAGTGGCGCAGACATACTGCGCAATAAAGATCCTAAAGGCTGAGACCCAATGCCAGAGGCATTCCAGCTGTCCTGAGTAGATTCCAACCATGAACATTCTGCTCTTCAGATGGTCTGATGAGTTTGTGTTAGTGACGTGAGAGCAGCAGCTTCAACAAGCTTCTGTATATGCAAGATCCCAAGTTTCACATGTGCCAGTTAATCAACATCATTTGTCAGATTGTTCAGGAAATCGACTATTTAAATGCAAAGACCATCATTTACAGAGCCATAGAATTAAACAATATATTTTTCTATGAAGGTCTCTTGATGAAAACTGGCAATTTTGGCTTTGCAACAGAGAGACAGTGGATCTTTGTGGAATTATTGTCAGCAGGTAGAATGGTCTAGTTGCTTTGTTTCCTGAATGGCCCCATAGAGGATCCTAATTGTAAGGCCATCAGCCAATTTGTTCCAGTTCACAATATATTTCTTTGGCATTGTGTTATATGCGTGTATCCTGCAGAAGCTGCCTCTCTCATACAGCTAAGATCAGATAATCTTTATGTTAGGCCAAAGGCACGACTCCTCCAAATACTAGTAAGTTAAACAGTCCCAAAGTAATTCAGAAGATTGTAGCAGACAATATTAAAAACATTAAGAAAGAAAAATCTCACTCCTTCTATATTCTATCGTCCAATACCCTTAACTATCTAATACCCTTTACCAAACATCAACTGTAGGCATCACTGCACTGAGAAGCCCTCACTGATGGTGTAGTACTTACACACTTCTAGACTGCCTCTCCTAGTCTTAACATGCACTTGAACTTACTTGCAGACTGCTAGGGGAAGAAGGATGGGTGGCAGAGACACCACCCTTCTGCTCCATTTCTATAGGACCAGAGGAGTTGTTATAAGGATACTTACAGTTCATCTTCTAGAATATTCGTAGGGCCATAACTTGACATTGCCTGTTTACCCTTTGTAGCTATGGGATAAAGAAGCCATTTGCAATTCTGGTTTGTTCTGTCTTCTTCCCTGTCCATGATCCAAGCCTAATCCACTTCTACAAATGGACACTGAGAAGCACCCATCTGTTAACTAAATGACCATTTTTGGAAAGAAAATAAGCAAAGCACTTGGAGGAAAACTTATGAAGACTTCTAAAGTAAAAGTGGCAACTAATCCTGCTTCTGAGTAGAGTAACACATTTGGAAACAAGCCCTTTCAGGAATGTTTATCATGGAAAGGACTTTGTATCAGGAAAATAAGACCTGGGCACCAAAGAGGAAGTTTTTCACATAATGTACCAGACATATCCAGTCTGTCCAGACTTCTTCTGACTAAAGGAATCTACTTTTGTACCATGGGCACTTGCTTTACAAAGCACTATGAGGGTTATATTAGGATGGTGTTCCAGGTAAACTACTTGACCTGTCTTTCTGTCTCCCTTCACTCAAGAGAAAAGGAGAGTGGGAAGCATTCTGCTTATTTCATATAAGTGGAAGGATGCAATATGTGACTTTTGTGTCTGACTTCTTTGACTTAGCATAACGTTTTCCAAGTTCATCCAAGTTGTAGCATGTATCAGCACTTCATTCCCTTGTATGGCTGAATAACATTCCATTATAGGGATATGCACCACACTGTTTATTTATTCACCAGTTGATAGACATTTGGGTTGTTTCTACTTTTTTGGCTATTCTTAATAGTGCTTTTATGACCATTCATGTACCAGCATTTGTTAGACTATGTGATCTCAATATATAGTTGACCCTTCAACAACACGGTTTAACTGTATGGGTCCACTTATACAAATTTAACAACTATCCATGAAAATGCCTTCATGAGAGGGTTCTGGAATCCAGGGGAGACGTTACAGCACTCAACTAGAGCACAGAAATGAGAAAAGATGCATTAAGAAGATTAAGAAGAACAGTTTCACTTTACCAATATCACCTGTACCCCAAGCCAGAATAGCACATGAACCAAGGGAGCTCCATTCAGCCAATAGTTCTCCAATGGAGAAAAGAGAGAGCAAAGTTAACATCCAAGTTCCTCAGCCTTTTGGGGAGCTAGTTAAGAGGCCTACTTCTATTGTACCTCACCCAGAACACTGAGGGAATTTACATGGCTAGATTGCCTGGGGGCAGCTAAAAACACAGAAAAGGGTAGGGGCTCTCAACTATAAGCACATGGATCTCAACAGCTGGCCTCTGACTCCATGGCAGAAGATCTGCCTGCCCATGGATACTGGTACCAGCCCAATCTGCTCACATAACCTAGCACCAGGACTATCCACTCATGGAAACGTGCATTTGACCATCCCCCTACAGACACTGGCATTGGGCCTACATGGACCCTGCCAGCCAGTCCACCTGCAAACTCTACCACCAGCCTGCCAGAATTTTTTGTCAGTCTGACTAGTGAAGGGCTTTTCATGATGAAGACAGTCTATAGAGACTGAGAGACGTGACTGTTTATTCAAATGTGCAGATACCAGTACAAGGCTACCAGGATCATGGAGAATCAGGGAAACATGATTCCACCAAAGGAACAAAATAAAGCTCCAGCAACTGGCCCTAAAGAAATGTGGATCTATAAAATACCTAACAAAGAATTAAAAATAATCATCTTCAAAATCTCAGTGAGTTACAAGAAAAGACAGATAGACAACTAAATTAAAGTAAGAAAAAAATACATGAATAAAATGAGAAATTCAACAAAGAGAGAGAAACTATAAAAAAGGAATCAAACAAATTCTGGAGCTGAACCGAACACAAAAAGAATTATCAACAGAGAGGTTCTACAGCAGTCTCAATCAAGCAGAAAACAGAATCAGTGAATTCAAAGACAAATCATTTGAAATTATCCAATCAGAGAAATAAAAATAAAGGAGAATGGAAAAGAATGAAGAAAGCTTACAGAACTTACAGAATACCAGTAAGTGAAAAACTATTGGGAATCCACACATTTTGGGAATCCAAAAAGTAGAAGAGACAGAGAAAGGGGTAGAAATTTTATTTAAAGAAAGCATGACTAAAAGCTTTCCAAATCTGGGGAGAAAAATGGACATATAGATTCATCAAGCCTAAAGGATCCAAATAGGTAGAACCAAAAGAGGTTTTTATTGAGAGGAATTATAACTAAATTGTCAAAATTCAAAGACTAAGATACTTTTTTTTTTTTTTTTTGACTAAGATAGTTTTAAAGCAGCAGAAGAAATGTAACTCACCACATACAAGTTAACCCCAATAAGACTCTTAGCAGATTTCTTAGCAGAAACTTTGCAGGCCAGGAAAGATTGGAGTGATACAGTTAAAGTTCTGAGGAAAAAAGTGGATTAAATTCAACAATCAAAAAAATATAGAGTAGATAAATGCATTAAAGCTCTAGCCAACCAAATGCCGTCTACAAGAGACTCACTTCACATTTCAGGATACACATAGGCTGAAAGTGAACGGATGGAAAAAGACATTCCATGAAATATGTAACCGAAAGAGAGCCAGAATTGCTACTTATATGAAGGTAATTACATAATGATAAAAGTGACAATTCACCAGGAAGATGAAACAATTATAAATATATATGCATCCAACCTTAGTGTGTGTGTGTGTGTGTGTGTGTGTGTGTGTATCAAACATTTGTAGATTTGAAGACAGATATAGATAACAACATGATGATAGGAGTCTTCAATATATTATTTTCAATAATCCATACAGAATATCAATAAGGAACTAGCAGACTTGAACAATACTATAGATCAAATAGTCCTAACAAGTATATACAGAACATTTTACCCAGCAGCATCAGAACACATGTCCTCACAGTGGAACATTCTCTAGTATAGATCTCACATTAGGTGACAAAACAAGTCTTAACAAATTTAAGAATACTGAAATCATTTCTAGTATCTCATCCAACCACATGGGATATAATTATAAATCAATAACAAAAGGAAAATAGAAAAGCTAACAAATATATGGAAATTAATTACACTTTTGAAGAACCATTGGGTCAAAGAAGAAATCAAAAGGGAAATAAAAATAATCTTGAGACTAAAGACAATGGAAACACAATGTACTATAACTTATGGGATGCAGCAAAAGAAGTACTAAAAGAGAACATTATAGCAATGAAAGTCAACATTAAAATAGAAGAAAGATCTCAAATAAACTACCTAGATTATTCAGTGAACTATAAAAGAACTAAGCCTAACATTAACAGAAGGAAGGAAATAATAAAGATTTCAGCAGAAATAAATCAAACAAAGAATAGAAAACTCAATAAAATTAAAGGTTTTTTTTTTTTTTTTTTTTTTTTACAGATAAACAAAACTGACAAACCCTTATTGACTAAATAAGAAATAAACAAAGAAGAGTCAACTAAGTAAAATCAGAAGTGGAAGATTTGGTGCCATAGAAATAAAAAAAAGATTATAAAGGACTATTATGAACAACTATACACTAATAAATTGACAATCTAGAAGAAATGGATAAATTTCTAGAAATATATAACCTACCAAGAATAAATTTTTAAAATGTAGAAAAATATGAGAAGAGGTCAATAACAAATAAGGCTATTGAGTCAGTAATAAAAAAACTCACATAAAGAAAAGCCCAGGACTGTATCTAAGAAGTGACGTCATAAAAATGGTGGCATGAGGTGAGTCTCTTGAAATCTCCCTGACATTTACAACAAGTTGAACAACTATAACTCCACAAAGGACTCCTTGCATAGCAGATAGGAAAGACTAAGAGGTGCACTACTGAAATCACCTACAGGTGGTCAAGTTGCACAAGTGGGGGAGGAGGGAAAGGTGAAGTGCACAGACAGGACCTAGTGGGCGCTGGATGGAGACCTAGCTCAGTGCTCTGAGCTTGCTGCATTCTGGAACTACCACAGCTGCGGGAGAGGGAAGAGCTCAGACTGCTAGGGCTCTGCTTAAGGCCCACAGGGCTGAGGGGACAGCATATAACACGGCTGAACCCAACGCTCATGGAAGAGACCTTGGAGCAAAGACTGAGGGAAGAAGGCTGAAAACGTTTGTTTGAGCCCTCACTGCCGCAGGAAATGGAAGCCTTAGGCACTGAACCTAGCCACCCCCTCCCTACCTTCCCAGAGTTCGCCCCGCCCCCACCTGCCCAGTGCTAGAAGTAGAACAGCAGCAGTGTCAGATCAAAAGAACAGAATATTTGCAGTTTTGAGAACTGTAGTCCACAGACACAGATTTGCAGCCCAACTAGTTTCGGCAAAGGGAAGGGATATATAGAAGCAGGAGTGGCTGTGGTGGTGGTGGTCACCACCAATACTCTGGGCCACCTCTGACAACCCACCCCACCCCTATCCCCATCTATCTGGGCGGATCCCTGCAGGAGTAAACAGAGCTGCTGAAACACATGGGCTCTGAATCTCGTACAGGAAGAGCTTTGGAACTTGAAAAGCTCTCCATATAACTCAAGGAGGCGGCACCATATGACCCAGGCAAACTGTTCACAGAGGAGAAGCCTACCATCCAGGGAATCATCCCATTGTGTGAGAAGCTGGAATAGTGCAGAGAATACAACACTACAATGTGAGAGAGAATAAAAGGCTGCATTTGGAGAGAAAATTAAACATTCTACCAACACCTAATGGAAAACAAAAGAAAGACTTCTTTGTATCAACCTGTTGCAGAACCCACTCCTGTAGATATCTAAGAAGAGAATAAATAAATCATTAATTTGCTATGAATAACAAAGGTAACAAGACAGCTCAGAAAGAAAATGAAAAGTCTCCAGAAAATGAACTTAGAGACATGGAAATGTGTGACTTAAATGACAGAGAATTCAAGATTGCTGTTCTGAATAAACTCAATGAAATGCAAGCAAACACAGACAGACAGTTTAATGAACTCAGAAACAAAATCAAAGAACAAAATGAACATTTTACCAAAATACTGAAATTTTAAAAAAGAACCAAATAGAATTTCTGAAGATTACGAACTCAATAAAAGAAATGAAGCATGAAATAGCCAGCTTAGGTAGTAGAGTTGACCAGATGAGGAAAGAATCAGTGACATTAAAGATAGAAATCTGGAAATGACACGGATGGAAGAAGAGACTCGAGACTTAAAAGAAATGAAAGAACTCTATAAGAATTTTCTGACTCCATCAGAAAGAGCAATATAAGAAAAATGGATATACCAGAAGGGGAAGAAAGAGAGAAGGGAACAGAGAGTATATTCAAACAAATAGTCGATGAGAACTTCCCAAACTTGTGGAAAGAACTGGACCCTCGAATCCAAGAAGCAAATAGAATACCTAATTACCTCAACCCCAACAGGCCTTCTCCAAGGCATATTGTATTGAAGCTGTCTAAAAACAATGACAAAGAAAGAATCCTCAAGGCAGTCAGGGAAAAGAAGACGGTAACCTACATAGGAAAGCCCATTAGAATATCATCAGATTTTTCAGCAGAAACTCTACAAGCCAGGAGGGAGTGGAACCAAATATTGAAAATATTGAAAGAGAGAAATTATGAGCCCACAATAATATATCCAGCAGAGATATGCTTTAGATATGAAGGAGGAATAAAGATCTTTCCAGACATACAGAAGCGGAGGGAATATTGTAACACACGACCTGCACTACAAGAAATACTGAAGGAGGCTATTCGACCAGCATCAACGGGGATAATTTTTGACATCCGAAACATAAAGGGGGGAGAGTAAGGCCTTAACTGGAATATGGGAATGGAGAAAGTAAGCATGCTAACGAAAATTGAATACTTTAAATATGAAACTTTCTTTTACATAAACTTATGGTAACCACTCAAAAAAAAAAATCCAGAACTGAAATATATAATGCAATAAAAGAAGAAACAGAAGGAAAAATCATAGAATACCAACACACAGAAATAATAGACAACAACAAAAAAGCAAGGAAACAATGGAGACAAAGTCTTACCAGAAAACTAAAGATAGAATGATAGGAAATCCTCACATATCAATAATCACCCTAAATGTAAATGGACTGAATTCACCAATAAAAAGATACAGAGTAGCAGATTGGATCAAAAAACTAACCCCAACCTTGTTCTGCCTCCAAGAGATACATCTCAGCCACAAAGACAAACATAGACTCAAAGTGAAAGGGTGGAAATTGACACTCCAAACAAATGGTATACAGAGAAAATCAGGTGTATCCATACTGGTATCAGATGAAACAGACTTCATGATAAATAAGGTAACAAGAGAAAACAATGGACATTTCATAATGAAAAGGGGGACTATAAAACAAGAAGACATAACTGTCATCAATATTTATGCTCCCAATCAGGGAGCACTGGAATATACCAAGCAACTACTAACAGAACTAAAGGGAGAAATGGATCAAAACACAATTATAGTATGGGATCTAAATGCATCATTGACAGCTATGAATAGATCATCCAAACAGAAAATAAAGAAATAGCAGCCCTAAAAGACACATTAGATGAAATGGACATAATTGACATTTATAGAGCACTTCATTCTAAAACATCAGACTATACATTTTTTCCTAGTGTACATGGAACATTCTCAAGTATAGACCATATATTGAGATATAAAACTAGCTTCAGCAAATTTAAGAAGATTGAAATCATTCCAAGGATATTCTCTGATTACAAGGCCTTGAAACTGGATATCAACTGCAAAAACAAAGCAGGAAAAACCACAAATATGTGGAGAGTAGACAACATACTTTTAAAGAATGACTAGGTCAAAGAAGAAATAAGAGGAGAGATCAAAGATACATAGAAACAAATGACAATGAAAACACATCCTACCAAAATATTTTGGATGCAGCGAAAGCAGTTTTAAGAGGGAAATTTATATCATTACGGGCCTATCTCAAGGAACAAGAAAAATCCCAGATAAATAACCTCAGGTTACACCTTAAAGAACAAGAAAAAGAAGAACAAATGAAACCAAGGTCAGCAGAAGAAAGGAAACAATACAAATCAGAGAAGAACTAAATAAAATAGAGAGAACAAAAAGACAATAGAAATAATTAATGTGACAAAGATCTGGTTCTTTGAAAAGATTAATAAAATTGACAAACCCTTGGCTAGACTCACTAAGATAAAAAAAGAAAAGACACTAATAAACAAAATCAGAAATGAAAGAGGGTAGGTTATCACAGATGCCACACAAATAAAAGGATCATCCAAGAATACTATGAAGGACTATATGCCACCAAATTTAATAACCTAGAGTAATGGACAAGTTCTAAGAAACATATAGCCTTCCTAGACTGAATCATGAAGAACTGAAAAATCTAAATAGACATATCACTATAAGGACATTGAATCATTCATCCAAAACCTTCCTAAAAGCAAAAGTCCGGGACCAGATGGCTTCACTAGTGAGTTCTCCAAACCTTCAAAAAGGATCTAATAACTGTCCTACTGAAACCTTCCAAATAATTGAAGAAGAGACAATAGTCCCTAACTCATTTTATGAGGCCAATATTACCCTGATACTAAAACCCAGTAAGGATAACACAAAAAAGAAAACTACAGACCAATATCTCTGATGAATATAGATGCAAAAATCCTAAACAAATTTCTAGCAAATCAAATGCAACAGTACATTAAAAATATTATTGGATTAAGATATAGGAATGGCGGCAGCAGGGCGCACTTTCTGAGTTCTCCTCCGGATCTTATTACAAACGGGACCTATAACCCATCAAAGAACTCTTTGCTCATCACACAAAACAGCTAAGAGACTCGTGGAAGGATTACTTGAAGGTGCGCTAATTGGGTGAGGAGGGGAAGGAAGGAAGGGAGCGGAGTGAAAATGCGCGGGCCCGCGGCGGGGTCCCGGTGGCGGCGGTGGCGGGGAAAACCCGTGGTGGCACCCGCAGTTCCGGGCACGCACGGGATCCCAGGGCTGAACGGAGAGCACAGAGACCAGGGGGTGGGCTCTTTCCCTGCGTCACACGGCTGATTTCTCCCGCTGGGAGGGAAGCTAGCGGGCCCTAGGGCGGACAAAGAACACAGACTCCATACCTGGGCCCCTCCCCCACCGCTCTTCCAATCCTACCCCCTCAATTCCAGAGACTTAAACTGGACCCTGAACTGAGGAGTAGTGTCAGATAACAGAGGAGCCGTAGTAGTGCTCAGGCTCTGGGAAGACTGACAGGTAGCCCTGACCCAGGGAAGAGGCTGGGAAGAGTGTGATTTTGGCTGGGCTAGGAGAGAAGAGACTCCTCCACCCTCAGCCACCACATTTTCTGGCCTGCGGGAAGAGGGTGACGCACAGCTGGGCTGGAAGAGAGAAGACCCCTCCATCCCCAGCCCCCACCCTTTCTGGCCTGCCTAGGGCGGGGCAAGTGCAACTGCAGAGACACTCCCAGGGATCAGCAGTAAGCAGCAGACGCAACTCTGGGCTTTCAGCAGCTCAGAAATCTCCTGCCCGCACCCCCCCATACACACACACACTGAAGAAGTGCCCTAAGACTCAGGAGTACTGGACATGGGGCTGGTGGTGCTACTCTCAGTGTGCATATGTGCAGGCAAGGTCAGAAACTGCACTGACTTTGTGAAAACTATCATCCAGACCCCTCAGGCCCACGCATTTAAATCTACAGTCCCAAAGTCACTCTGGGCACCAGGTGACCGGCTCTGCCTGTGCAATAAGCAGGGGGCTCTTTGGTACAGCAGAGGACAACCTGGACACTACTTGGTGGGCTTAAGCCAAGACTGGTGCTGCTTTTTGTTTTGCTTTGTTTTGTTTTGTTTTGCTTTGTCTTTATATCTTTGATATCTTTGCCTGTGTTGAGTGGGGGTTATCGGGTGTTTTTACATGTGAATGTATTTGATTTTTTTCTTTGTTGTTGTTGTTGTTGTTGTGCTTGGTGATTTGCTTTGTTCTGAAACTGCCCTACCAGGGCCCAACTTAAAAGGCACAAGATTCAACATATCCAGAGGCCAACTCCAGACCAAACCAGAGTACTACTGGGTTTGACCTACAAGTCACACACCCAGAGGGAATTCTCTGCAGGCACTAGAGCCCATAGAGGCCAAACCACATTTAAGTGGTCAACCCTCACGCAGCAGAACGCCCTGCGGTTCGCAGAGCCACGTCTCACAACGAGTCAGCCTAGGAGTTAACTCCACCTACTCACAAGTGAAAAGCAATTAAAGATCTTCTTGAACAGGACAATATACACAACACAAGAGTCACCTTTGGAGCACACACAGAGGAGAAGAACGAAGTTGTGCAAGTCAAATATAAAGGACACATACTACATAAGATAACCTAGCAAGAACTAAGAACTCTAGGGGATCTACCTCATACATCAAAGCAAACACAGAGAGTCAGCCAGAATGGGGAAACAAAGATACACGTCCCAAATAAAAGAACAGAAGAAACCTCCACAACTGGAACCAAATGAAGCAGAGGTAACCAACCTTTCAGAGACAGAGTTCAGAAAACTGGTGATAAGAATTTTTAAGGAGCTTAGAGAAGACATAAAGCAGGATGTAGAAATCATAACAAACAACGAGTTAGAACTAAAGAACACAATTACTGAAATTAAGAACTCACTTGAAGGAATTACCAGCAGGTTAGATGAAGCAGAGGATCAAATCAGCGACTTAGAAAAGACAAGGTAGCAGAGATTACCCAAACGGAACAACAGAAAGAAAAAAGAATAAAAAACAATGAGGATGGCTTAAGATACCTCTGGGATAACATCAAGCGCAACAACATGTGCATCATAGGAATACCAGAAGGTGAAGAGAGGAAGCAAGGGATTGAGAACATATTTGAAGTAATAATGTCCGAAAACTTCCCCAACCTGATGAAGGAAACCACCATACAAGCCCAGGAAGTGCAGAGAGTTCCAACCAGGATAAACCCAAACAGGTCCACACCAAGACACATTATAGTTAAAATGGCAAAGCTTAAAGACAAAGAGAGAATCCTAAAAGCAGCAAGAGAAAGACAGAGAGTTACATACAAGGGAACTCCCATAAGACTATCAAATGACTTTTCTACAGAAACATTGAAGGCCAGGAGGGAGTGGCAGGAGATACTCAAAGTGATGGAAAACAAAGGCCTACAACCTAGATTGCTTTATCCAGCAAGGCTATCATTTAAAGTTGATGGAGAGATAAAGAGCTTTCCAGAAAAAAATAAGCTAAAGAAATTTATTACAACCAAGCCAGCATTGCAAGAAATACTAAAAGGACTTCTGTAAATAGAAGAAAGATCAAAACAACCTAACTACAAATTTAAAAATGGCAATAACTATGTACCTATCAATAATCACTTTAAATGTAAACGGATTAAAGGCTCCAATCAAGAGACATAGTGTGGCTGACTGGATAAGAAAGCAAGACCCTTGTATATGCTGTATACAAGAGACTCACCTCAGAATAAAAGACACACACAGGCTGAAAGTGAAGGGTTGGAGTAAGATATTTCATGCAAATGGAAATGAGAAAAAAGCTGGAGTCGCAATACTTATATCTGACAAAATAGACTTTAAAATGAAGAACATATTAAAAGATAAAGATGGGCACTATATAATAATATAGGGATCGATCCAACAAGAGGACATAACCCTAGTAAACATCTATGCACCCAACATAGGAGCACCTAAATATATAAAACAGGTACTGACTGACATAAAGACAGAGATCAACAGTAACACTATCATAGTAGGGGACTTCAACACACCTCTGACAACAAGGGACAGGTCTTCCAGACAGAAGATCAATATGGAAACAACAGCCTTAATTGATACATTGGACCACTTGGATTTAATCAATATTTTCAGAACATTTCACCCCAATGCTGCAAAATACACGTTTTTCTCAAGCGCACATGGAACATTTTCCAAGATAGACCATATGTTGGGCCACAAAACAAGTCTTGATAAATTTAAGAAAATTGAAATCATACCAATTGTCTTCTCTGATCACAATGCTATGAAATTAGAAATGAACTACAGGAAAAAAACTGGAAGACACACCAATTCATGGAGGCTGAATAACTTATTACTAAATAATGAATGGGTCAAGCAGGAGATCAAGGAAGAAATCAAAAGATATCTTGAGACAAACAAAAATGAAAACACGACGACCCAAAATCTATGGGATGCCGCGAAAGCAGTCCTAAGAGGGAAATTCATAGCTTTGCAGGCCTACCTAAAGAAACAAGAAACATCACTAATCAACAGTTTATCTTCACACTTGAGGGATCTGGAAAAAGAACAGCAAAATAAGCCCAAAGGGAGCACAAGGAAGGAGATAATAAAGATCAGAGCAGAAATAAATGAAATAGAAACAAGAAAAACAATACAAAAGATCAATGAATCCAAGAGTTGGTTCTTAGAGAAGATAAACAAAATCGACAAACCTTTAGCCAGACTAATTAAAAAAAAGAGAGAGAGGACCCAAATTAATAAAATCAGAAATGAAAGAGGAGAAGTGACAATGGACACCGCAGAAATACAAAAAGTTTTAAGAAGTTACTATGAGCAACTATATGCCAACAAATTTGACAATCTGGAAGAAGAGGAAAATTTTCTAGAGGTGAACAACTTTCCCAGGCCAACTCAAGAAGAAACAGAAAACCTGAATAGACTGATTACCACCAGGGAAATTGAATCAGTAATTAACAATCTCCCAACAAACAAAAGCCCTGGACCAGATGGCTTTACAGGTGAATTTTACAAAACGTTCAAAAATGAATTATCACCTATTCTCCTCAAGCTCTTCCAAAAAATCCAGAAGGAGGGAAGACTCCCAAACACTTTTTACAAAGCCACTATCACCCTGATCCCAAAATCAGACAAAGACACCACAAAAAAAGAAAACTACAAGCCAATATCCCTAATGAACATAGATGCAAAAATCCTCAACAAAATATTAGCGAACAGAATTCAGCAATACATTAAAAAGATTATACACCATGATCAAGTGGGATTCATCCCTGGTATGCAAGGGTGGTTCAACATCCGCAAATCAATTAATGTGATACACCACACAAACAAAATGAAAAATAAAAATCACATGATCATATCAATAGATGCAGAAAAAGCATTAGATAAAATCCAACAGCCATTTATGATAAAAATCCTTAAGAAAGTGGGAATAGAGGGATCATATCTCAACATAATAAAGGCCATATATGACCAACCCACAGCTAACATCATACTCAATGGGGAAAAGCTAAAACCATTCCCCCTAAGATCAGGAACAAGGCAAGGTTGCCCACTATCTCCGCTTCTATTCAACATAGTGCTGGAAGTTCTAGCCACAGCAATCAGACAAGAAAAAGAAATAAAAGGCATCCAAATTGGTAAGGAGGAAGTAAAATTATCATTATATGCAGATGATATGATACTATATATAGAGAACCCTAAAGACTCCACCAAGAAACTATTAGAGCTGATAGATGAATTTAGTAAAGTAGCAGGATACAAAATTAATATTCAGAAACCAGTTGCATTTGTATATACCAATAATAAAACATCAGAAGGAGAAATTAGAAAAACAATCCCATTTACAATTGCTCCAAAGACTATAAAATACCTGGGAATAAATTTAACCAAAGAAGTAAAAGATCTGTACTCAGAAAATTATAAGACACTGAAGAAAGGAATGCAAGAAGATATAAATAGATGGAAACACATATCATGTTCATGGATAGGAAGAATTAATATAGTTAAAATGTCCATACTGCCTAAGGCAATATACATATTCAACGCAATTCCTATCAAACTACCAACGACGTTTTTCACAGAAATAGAACATATAATCCTAAAATTTATATGGGACCATAAAAGACCCCATATAGCCTCAGCAATCTTGAGAAATAAGAACAAAGTGGGAGGTATAACAATACCTGACTTCAAATTATACTACAAGGCTACAGTAATCAAAACAGCATGGTACTGGCATAAAAACAGACACATAGATCAATGGAACAGAATAGAGAGTCCAGAAATAAATCCATGCCGATATGGCCATTTAATCTACGACAATGGAAGCAAGAATGTATGATGAGGTAAAGACAGTTTATTCAATAAATGGTGCTGGGAAACCTTGACAGGCATATGCAAAAAAATGAAGCTGGACCACCTCCTTAAACCATATACAAAAATAAATTCAAAATGGCTTAAAGACTTAAATGTAAGATCTGAAAACATACAATACCTGGAAGAAAATATAGGAGGAAACTTCACAGACATTACCCGGAGTAAGATTTTTACTGATATATCCCCTCGCGCAAGGGAAGTAAGAGAAAAAATAAACATGTGGGATTATATCAAACTAAAAAGTTTTTTCACAGCAAAGGAAACCATCAATAAAACAAAAAGGGATCCTACTGAATGGGAAAAGATATTTGCCAATGATATATCTGATAAGGGATTAATATCACAAATCTATAAAAAACTCACTCAACTCAACTCCAAAAAAACAAACGACCCAATTAAAAAAATGGGCAGAGGACTTGAAGAGACATTTTTCTGAAAAGGACATACAGATGGCAAACAGACATATGAAGAAATGCTCAACCTCACTAACCATCAGAGAAATGCAAATAAAAACCACAATGAGATACCACCTCACCCCAGTCAAAATGGCTATCATTAATAAATCAACAAACAACAAGTGCTGGCGCGGATGTGGAGAAAAGGGAACGCTTGTGCACTGTTGGTGGGATTGCAGATTGGTGCATCCACTATGGAAAACAGTATGGAGGTATCTCAAAAATCTGAAAATGGAACTACCCTATGATCCAGTAATTCCACTCCTAGGTATCTGTCTGGAGAAATCCAAAACTCCAATTCGAAAATCTTTATGCACTCCTATGTTTATTGCAGCACTATACACAATAGCTAATACATGGAAACAACCGAAATGCCCATCGGTAGATGACTGGATTAAGAAACTGTGGTACATTTATACAATGGAGTACTACGCAGCCATAAAGAAGAAAGAAATCTTACCATTTGCAACAACATGGATGGAACTAGAGAATATTATGTTAAGTGAAATAAGTCAGACAAAGATAAGTACCATATGATCTCATTTATATGTGGAATCTAAAGAAAAGAATAAGTGAATGAACTAATCAGAAACAGTTTTGGAGACAAAGAGGAAAAACTGAGGGTTGCTAGATGGATGGGGGGGTGGGGGTAAAGGGGAAGGTGAGGGGATTAGAAAACAATCAGTAACCACAAGATGGCCACGGGGTTTTGAAAATTAATCTGGGGAACGTAATTTAGTGGTTACCAGAGGGTAAGGGGGTTGGGGGGTGGGAGATTAGGGTAAGGGGGATCAAATATATGGTGATGGAAGGAGAACTGACTCTGGATGATGAACACACAATGTAATTTATAGATGATGTGATACAGAATTGTACACCTGAAATCTATGTAATTTTACTAACAATTGTCACCCCAATAAAAAAAAAAAAAGCAATCCTTTTGCAATCAAAAAGAATAAAATAGCTAGGGATAAACTTTACCAAGGGTGTGAAAGACCTATATGCTGAAAACTATAAAACATTTTTAAAAGAAATTGAAGAAGACACAAAGAAATGGAAAGACATTCTGTGCTCATGGATGGGAAGAATCAACATAGTTAAAATGGCCATATTACCCAAAGCAATATACAGATTTAATGCAATCCCCATCAAAATCCCAATGGCATTTTTAAAAGAAATAGAACAAAAAATAATCAGATTCGTTTGGAACCACAAAAGACCCCAAATAGCCAAAGTAATCCTAAGAAAAAAGAACAATGCTGGAGTTATCACACTGCCTGATTTTAGCTTGTACTACAGGGCAACAATAATCAAAACCGTATGGTATTGGCAGAAAAACAGACACACAGACCAATGGAATAGAATTGAGAACCCAGAAATAAAGCCACATAAATATGGACAGATAATCTTTGACAAAGAAGGTAAAAACATACAGTGGAGAAAAGACAGCCTCTTCAATAAATGGTACTGGGAGAATTGGAAAGCCACATGCAAAAGAATGAAACTAGACTGCTATCTGTCACCATGTACCAAAATTAATTCAAAATGAGTCAAAGAGTTTGTATAAGACCTGAAACAATAAACTGCATAGAAGAAAACATAGGTACTAAACTTATGGACCTTGGGTTCAAAGAGTATTTTATGAATTTGACTTCAAAGGCAAGGGAAGTAAAAGCTAAAATAAATGAATGGGACTATGTCAAACTTAAATGCTTCTTCACAGCAAAAGAAACCAGCGACAAAATAAAGAGGCAACCACCTGAATGGGAGAAGATTTATGTAACCAGGCCTCCAAAATATACAAGGAACTCATACAACTCAACAACAGAAAAACAAACAACCCAATTGAAAAATGGGTAGAGGACCTGAAGACACATTTCTCCAAAGAGGACATACAAATGGCAAATAGACTTATGAAAAAATGCTCAACATCACTAATCATCAGAGAAATGCAAATAAAAACCACAATGAGATATCATCTCATCCCGATTAGAATGGCTATCATCAGCAAGACAAATAGTAACAAGTGTTGGAGAGGCTGTGGAGAAAAAGGAACCCTCATACACTGTTGGTGGGAATGCAGACTGGTGCAGCCGTTATGGAAGGCAGTGTGTTATGAATAGAATAACCATATGACCCAGCAATTCCTCTCCTGGGTGTCTACCCAAAAAATCTGAAAATATTTATCCATAAAGACAAGTGTGCTCCAATGTTCATTGTAGCTTTATTTATGGTGGCCAAGAAATGGAAACAACCAAAATGTCCTTCGACAGATGAATGAATAAAGAAGTTGTGGTATATATACACAATGGAATACTATTAGGCAGTAAGAAAAGATGAAATGGGAATATTTGTGACAACATGGATGGATCTTGCATTATCATGGTAAGCGAAATAAGTCAGACAGAAAAAGCAGAGAACGATATGATTTCACTGATATGTGGTATATAAACCAAAAACAACAAAAGAACAAGACAAGCAAATGAAAAACAAAAACTCATAGACATGGACAACAGTTTAGTGGTTACCAGAGGGTAAAGGGGGAGGGGAGTGATAGATGAGGGTAAAGGGGATCAGATATATGGTGATGGAAGGAGAACTGACTCTGGGTGGTGAACACACAATGTAATTTATAGAGGATGTAATACAGAATTGTATACCTGAAATTTATGAATTTATGTAACTTTACTAACAATTGTCACCCCATTAATCTTTAATAAAAAAAATAAAGAGGTCTTCACTGAGACACACTATAATCAAATTTCAAAAGTCAATTAGAGAGGATTTTGAAAATAGCAAGAGAAATGTGACTTGTTACATACAAGGGATTCCCATAAAACTATCAATGGATTTCTCAGCAGAAACCTTGCAGGCCAGGATAGAGAGGGACGATATTTTCCAAGCATTGAAAGAATAAAGGAAAACTTTCAACCAAGAGTACTATACCTTGCAAAGCTGTCCAGAAATGAGCAAAGAATTTCCCAAACCAAAAGCTTAGAGAATTTGTTACAATTAGACCTGCTCTACAAGAATGCTAAAAGGAGTTCTTCAAGCTGAAACAAAAAGATGCTAATTAGGAACATGAAAACATATGACAGTGTAAAAATCATTCTAAAGATAAGGATATAGTCAAATTCAGAATGCTCTGAATATTGTAATGGTGTGCATAAAACACTTTTAACTCTAGTATAAAAGTTAAATTAAAAAAAGTATTAAAATAACTATAACTACAATAATTTGTTAAACTATGCACAATATAAAAAGGTATAAATGCTGATATCGATAGCATAAAATGGGGGCAGAAGTCAGAGTATGGATTTGTATTCAATCAGAGTAAAGTTGTTTTCAGCATAATTGACTATGACAACAAAATGCTAGTAAACCAAATTCAACATCACATTAAAAGGATCATACACCATAAACAAATGGAATTCATCCCTGGGATGTATGAATGGTTTAACATACACATATTAATAAATATGATTACCACATCAATTAAATGAAGGATTAAAATTATACGATCATCTCAATAGATGCATAAAAAGCATTTACAAAATTCAACATCTTTTTATGATAAAAATTCTCAACTAGTTAGGTATAGAAATTAGCTCAACACAGTAAAGTCTATGTATGATAAGCCCACAACTAATATATTCAGTGATGAAAGATTGAAATCTTTTCCTGTAAGATCAGGAATGAGACAAGGGGCCCTTCACCACTCCTATTCAACATAGTACCAGAAGTAATAGCCAAAGCAATTAGGTAAGAAAAAAAAAAACATAAATAAAAGGCATCCAGATTGGTAAGGGAAAAATAAAGTTACATTTGTTTGAAATGACCTGATCTTATATATGAGTATAGAAAACCATGAAGACCCTACCAAAGAACTGTTAGAACTAATAAAAGAATTCAGTAAAGTTCCAGGGTACGAAATCAACATACAAAAATCAGATTCATTTCTACACACTAATAGCAAACTATCTGAAAAAGAAATTAGGAAAACAATCCCATTTACAATAGAACCAAATAGAATAAAGTATTTATGACTAAGTTTAACCAAGGAGGTAAAAGAGCTGTATGCTGAAAATTATAAAACATCAATGAAAGAAATTCAAGACACAAATAAATGGAAAGATATCCTGTGTTCGATGGGATTAACATTGTTAAAACATTCATACTACCCAAAGTGATCTACAGATTCAATACAATTCTTGTCAAAATTCCAATGGAATTTTTTTTTCACAGAAATAGACAAAAAATCTGAAATTCATACGGAATCATAAAAGACTTTTATAGTCAAAGCAATTTTGAGCAAGAACAACAAATCTGGAGGCATCCCACTTCTTGATTTCAAATTTTATTATAAAGCTAAAGTAATCAAAACAGTGTGGTACTGGATAACAAGACAGAACATTGGAACAGAATATAGAACTCAGACATAAGCCCATGCACGTGTGGCCAACTAATCTTTGACAAGAGTGCTGCAAATACAAATTTAGGAAAGGATAGTCTCTTCAATAAATGGTATTGGGAAAACTGGGTCTCCACATGCATAAAATGCAAGTTGACTGTTATCTTACATATGTAAAACAAAACAGCTCAAAATGCTTTAAAGACTTAAACATAAGACCTGTAACAATAAAACTCCTAGAGAAAACATAGAGAAAACCTCATTGACATTGGTAATAAATTTTAGGGTATGATACCAAATACCCAGGCAACAAAAGCAATAATAAATTAGTAGGATTATATCAAACCAAAAAGCTTCTGCACAGCAAAGTAAACAAATGAAAAGGCAACCTATTGGAATGGAAGAAAATATTTGCAAATCATATGTCTGGTACGGTGTTAACATCCTTTACTGGTTCTCACCGGGCTCTCATACTTCTTCCACTACTCCCTTGCCCTAATCACTCTAGTATTACAACTTCCCTTTACCACAGAACCCACTGAAATCATTCAAACTAGCCAATACTCAGCCTGTTTACCCTGCCTTGCCTTCCTGTCCTGTGGTAACTACAGTAAAGGCTCTCACTCATGTTTTCCCTTTGCTTACTCTGCCTCCTGACCAACCCCACCATTTTCCCATAGCATGCTGTGCTTCCTGCTTCTAGAGATCTGTGAGTATAAAAACTTCTTCCTTTGTGACAGATATTTCCTTGTCTGACTTATTGTACCTGATTAAAACAAATCCTGGGTACATTTAAAAACAATCTTTTTTATAATTTATGTTATTTAATGTCCAGCTCTCACCTAGCAGTGGCCAGAAACTAAGTGGTTGGAATGCACTTGGTTTGCTTACCCCAGTTTCACACAAATGACTTATTGAGTACATAACCATGGCCATTTGATCTACATAAAACATTCCATAAAGAATGGGTGTTTTGATTTTTCAAATGGCAAAAGTGAGATTCATAGAGGTTCATTGGCATGTCTGGGGTCACACAGCTGAAGGTGCAGTGCAGAGCCAAGCCTGTCTGATGGTGGCACAGCAGGAGATCCTACCTGAATGGCCTACCCCTCCTCTGGGGAATAATCTTGCAATGTGCACCATGACCAGGGAGAAAACATAAGGAAACTTTAATTAAATTTGAAGAGGTGAGCAGACATGAGAGGTTTGATTCACATGGTGATGGATGCTGGTGTTGATGTTGTTGCTACTGCCACAGAGCACGATGTATGATATCTTCTGGACCTTTTGTTTCTCATGAAATAAACCCAGATACCCAAGGTGTTTGTGCTGGAGCTCATCTTCTTCAGGGGTACCTGCTCATGCAGCTTCTTCATCCACCTGAGCCCTTCCCATGGAAGTGATGGGACAGTTGCTAGAAGACCTTGGATGTGAGCTTCTGGTTCATCTCATCTACAAACTTGAACTTAACATGCAACTTGTAGCCATCCTTTTCCTCAAAATCCTGGGTGAAACCACAGTACTCTTCTTGCTGGCCATATTTGTCATTGATGACCATCTTGTCCTTGAAGTAGTACAAGGCCAAGGATAGGGGCTCATGGGGCACCCTCACCCTTGCCACCTTCTTGTGCACCATCGTCTCTAGCAGCCCTTTATTCTGACACAGGGGCAGGGAGGTTGCTAGCTTTCTATTCATTCTTAACTTCAATTGGGATGGACAGTTAAGGAAGCTCAGACATTTCTTGCTGACAGCACATTGCCCATTATCTTAAGTATGTGCTGTGCATCTTCCCACTTTGTGTCCCTTGGCTTTCTCATGCCAACTAATCTTACTGTGTACTCAAGCAAGTATAGCCCAGAAGTATATGGTAACATCCTCAGAGGGAACTTTTGACCAATTAGAGACAGGAGCCAGCGAATCAACGTTGTAGCCTCCAATAGTCAAACTATACTGGGATGTATTCTCTGAGTCTCAGGAGATTATATGGCATAGCGCACCTCTTTGATCATGTTGATCACCTTAAAAATATATTCCTACTCTTGTATGGCTTTCCCTTATCACTTTCTTTCTCCTTCCCCAATCTTCTACTCTGGCATCAACTCTCAAATAAAATACTTGTACTCAAGTATTTGTCTTAGTCCACACTTCTGAGAGTTACCCATATTAAAGCAATTGGTACAGAAGTGGTACTAGAAAATAGAAACACAGGAGTGGAAACAGATGTTAAATCACTTGATTGTCAGAGAATAAAAAGAGCCCCATTGCCTGGGGTATAATTCTTGACAACCTTCCAAGCATTCCAATTTGTGAATTAGGATGATGTGAAGGTACAAAGGCAAACAGCAAATCTATCACTTGAATGGCATAGGGGTAAAGTTAACAAGGATTGTGGAGTTTGCTCTTTTTGTTAAGTGACCTACAAGTCTTTAAACGTGATAAAAACATGTTCTTGTGAGCCGACTTTGAACGCAGGAAGTGCAGAGCCTTAATTCCTCATCTCTTGCTGCAATAGACAACTGTGCCAAAAGCAGGTTCGTGAATCACTAGTAAGCATGATGGAGCTGCAAGAGATGAATGCACAATAGACAGCTCTTCTATAGGACCCAAAATTAGAAACAAGACCATCATACATAGGATGGGGCATTTGAGCAGAGAAACCTACGAACCTTGATAGAGAAGGAGCCACAAATGTCTGGTGCATGCAAACATCTCATAAACAGATATTTTGCAAGATAACACTTGCCTTCAAAACCTGACTTTGCTTCTCCACTTGGCTCCATTAACTAGGTACAGGTTTTCATACAGCCTGAATGGGGAAAAAGCCCTTTCTCCATGCTCCAGCTCTAAGTTTTGATAACACTGCATTCCTATGGCCCCCACAGTCCTAATAATAACTTTTCTTCCAACTTGCTTACCTTTGAGTATCTCAATATCCCTTTTTCATTCAATTAAGAACAATCTGTAGGTAGGTCGTTCACTAAATTCTCTTCAGAATATTTTCAGGTTATCCTTCTATTTTCAGCCTAAATTCTTACTGATAAAACATTCTTTTTAATCAGAAAGAGCCCCCAGAAAATAAGCCTTCAGTTGAGATTTTTGGGTTTGATGAGACATGGATATCCTTCTTCCAGAGGGATATTGGGACACTGATCATCTAAAGCATTAGTGACATTACACTTCCTCAAAGAATTATTGATGGGTGTCTGTGATGGAATGTCAGTATAGGAAAATGAGTTGGGAGGTTATGATAGCTACTTGATTGAGTGGAGTAATGGTGAGTATGAAGATTTGTAGACTGGGTGTCTTTGAATGTGTTGAAAAACTTATTAAAGAACCCTAGGTTACAGGCTTAAACATTCAACTGAGGTTACTGGTGGAGAATCTCAGAAAGCTTCTCTAGAGACCACAAAGGAATCCATTACCTATGTAGCCACTGGGAAATATGGTTGAGCATCGATCCAATACTCAGTTGTGCTGGATGTAGAGATGCATTGCTTTGTCAAATCCTATGGTAATATTAGGGCATTGGTTGGAATTGGTTGAGATCTTGAGACTTAGCATAAGATCATTTGATTAGACAGCAGAGGTTGAGGACCATGTTTCTCCAAAATCGCCCAACTCTGTATACTTGGGAAAATACCCTCTCTTCCATATAAAGAAACCAGGCTTCTTCTGCTTAAAGCACTTTAAAGGACTTCACCTAGGGCAGTTGCCTCTAAGCACACACCCTCATTGCTCCAGACACAAAATAAGACCTACACATATATCCCAACATGGTCGTGGGGAAAATTTGAGGGTCTGCTCAGGAGGAGATAGCTAATACATCAGAAGAGTTACAGGATCTTCCTAAGTGTATGGAAGAGACCTTGAGTTCATGTATGAAAAAGGATAACATAGCATTTTGACCAGAGAAAAGAAAATAAAATTTGGTCATGCTAAGTTCATTAATATGGTAGCACTCACCTAAGTTCTACTTAATACAATTAACTCAAACACCTGAGATTTCTATTTATCTGTTCATTAAATATAGCCTGGAGTCAACTCTTGTGTGTATTTAGAAATCTAACACTGTAATTTGCCTAAAATAATAGACAATGGACCCCATTCCTGTCCACAGACAGGAAGATGAAAATGGCGTTCACCTATTAAGTGCAAGGTATGCAATCAAACCTTAATCATATTTCCAGGGAGAGTTCTTCAGTAGGAGAATACCAGAAATCTTGAGATCTGTGTGAATATTCTCTGTATAAGCCAGAAATGACACCGTTAAAAAGACTCCCAATAGGAATGGCGGCAGCGAGGTGGTCTTCTTGAGTTCTCCTCCCGGACTTACCACAAATTAAACATCTTTAACCCATCAAAGGACTCTGCTCATTACACAGAACAGCTAAGAGACTCGTATGAGGATTACTTGAATGTGGGCAAACTGGGTGAGCAGGGGAAGAGGGAAGGGAGCAGAGTGGAGACGTGGCCTGCATCCATGGCTGCAGAGACCCAGAGGGTCCCAGGACCAGAACAGAGACCACAAGAGCCAGGAGATGGGCTCCCTCCCTGCATCCCACAGCTGATCTCCCTGCCCAGAGAGAAGCATATCCAGCGTTTGAGGCAATAACCTCAGCTGAGACCTCCAGCTGGGCACTAGGTTGAACAAAGGAAGGAAACACCATACATAGGCCCCTACCCCCACTCTCCCAGTCCTATCCCTGCCCTTCCAGAGACTCATGCTGGCCCCTGAACTGAGGAGTAGTGTCAGATTACAGAGGAGCAGTGGTATTCAGGATCTGGGAAGACCCGGTTTGCAGCTGTAATCCACACAAGAGGCTGGGAAGAGTGTGACACTGCTGCGGTGGGAGAGAGAAGACCCCTCCATCCCCAGGCCCCACCCTTTCTGGCCTTCCTAAGGCAGGGCAATTACAGCTGCGGAGACACACCCAGGGGTCAGCAGCAGGTGTCAGAGGCAGCTCTGGGCTTTCAGCAGCTCGACTCTCATGCTCTCTACACACACTCTGTTACACACACACACACATGGAAGAAGTGCCCTAAGACAGGAGACCTGGGCACATGGCTGGCTGTGTTACTCTCAGTGCTCATATGTGCAGGCAAGAGCAGAAACTGCAATGACATTGTAAAAACTACCATCAAGACCCCATAGTCCCACTCATCTAGAACTGCAGTGCCAGGGTCACTCTGGGCACCAGGTGGCCATCTCTGCCTGCACAAGATGCAGAGGACTCTTTGGTACAGCAGAGGACAACCTGGAGATTACTTGGTGGGCTTAAGCCAAGACCGGCACTGCTATTTTTTGTTTCTTTTGTTTTGGTTTGTTTTTATATTTTTGATACTTTTGCCTGTGTTGAGTGTGGATTATTGGTTGTTTTCACATGTGAGTGTATTTGGTTTCTTCTTTGTTGTTGTTGTTGTGCTTGGTGATTTGCTTTGTTCTGAAATTACCCTATAGCAGGGCCAAGCCCAAGAAGCAAAATATTCAACACACCCAGAGGCCAACTCCAGACCAAACCAGAGTAGTACCAGGTTTGACCTACAAATGACACACCCAGAGGGAATTCTCTACAGGCACAAAACCCATAGGGGCCAAGCCTCATTTCAGCAGTCAACCCTCACGCAGCAGAACATTCACTGTGGGCAGAGCCAAGTCTCACAACTAGTCAACCTAGCCATCAATCCCACCTACTGACAAGCCAAAAGCAATTAAAGCTCAACTTTAACAGGACAATATACACAACACAAGGGTCACCTTTGGAGCACACGCACAGGAGAATAGGGAAGTGGTGCAAGTCACATATAAAGGACACATACTACATAAGATCACATAGCAAAAAACAAGAACCCTAGGGGATACATCAAAGCAAACACAGAGAGTGAGCCAGAATGGAGAAACAAAGAAACATGTCCCAAATAAAAGAACAGAAGAAACCTCCAAAATTGGAAAATGAAATAAATGTAACCAACCTGTCAGAGACAGAATTCAGAACACTGATGATAAGAATGTTTAAAGAGCTTAGTGATGACATAAAGGATAGAGAAATCATAATGAACAACCAGTTAGAACTAAAGAATACAATAACTGAAATAAAGAATACACTTGAAGGAATTACCAGCAGGTTAGATGAGGCAGAGGATCGAATCAGCTACTTAGAAGACAAATTAGCAGAGATCACCCAAGAGGAACAACAAAAAGAAAAAAGGATAAAAAACAATGAAAATGGTTTAAGAGACCTCTGGCATAACATCAAGCACAACAATAGGTGCATCATAGGAATACCAGAAGGTGAAGAGAGGGAGCAAGGGATCGAGAACATATTTGAAGCAATAATGACCGAAAACTTCCCTAACCTGGTGAAGGAAACTGACATAGAAGCCCAGGAAGTACAGAGAGTTCCAACCAGGATGAACCCAAACAGGTCCACACAAAAACACATTATAGTTAAAATGGCAAAGGTTAAAGACAAAGAGAGAATGCTAAAAGAAGCAAGAGAAAGACAGCAGGTTACATACAAGGGAACTCCTATAAGACTATGAAATGCTTTTTCTACAGAAACTTTGCGGGCCAGAAGGGAGTGGCAGGAGGTTTTCAAAATGATGGAAAACAAAGGGCTACAACCTAGATTACTTTATCCAGCAAGCCTATCATTTAAAATTGAAGGAGAGATAAAGAGCTTTCCAGAAAAGAATAAGCTAAAAGAATTCATTACCACCAAGCTAGCATTGTAGGAAATATTAAAAGGGATTCTGTAAGCAGAAGATAAAAACAATCTAACTACAAAAAAAAAAAAAAAAGGCAATAACTCTTTACCTACCAATAATCACTTTAAATGTAAACAGATTAAATGCTCCAATCAAAAGACAGGGTGGCTGAGTGGATAAGAAAGGAAGACCCTTGCATATGCTATATACAAAAGACTCACCTCAGATCAAAAGACAGACACAGACTGAAAGTGAAGGGTTGGAGTAAGATACTTCATGCAAATGAAAATGATAAAAAGGCTGCAGTAGCAATACTTATGTCTGACAAAATAGACTTTAAAATGAAGAACATATTAAAAGACAAAGATAGGCACTACATAATAATAAAAGAATAGATCACACAAGAGGACATAACCCTAGTAAACATCTATGCAGCCAACATAGAAGCACCTAAATATATAAAACAGATATTGACTGACATAAAGACAGAGATCAACAGTAACACTATCATAGTAGGGGACTTCAACACACCTCTGACAACAAGGGACAGGTCTTCCAGACGGAAAATAAATATGGAAACAGCGGTCTTAATTGATACTTTGGACCAGTTGGACTTAATCGATATTTTCAGAACATTTCACCCCAAAGCTGCAGAATACATGTTCTTCTCAAGCGCACATGGAACATTTTCCAAGATAGACCATATGTTAGGCCACAAAACAAGTCTTGATAAATTTAAGGAAATTGAAATCATACCAATTATCTTCTCTGACCACAGTGCTATGAAATTAGACATCAACTACAGGAAAAAAACTGGAAGACACACAAATACATGGAGGTTGAATAACATGTTACTAAATAATGAATGGGTCAAGCAGGAGATCAAGGAAGAAATGAAAAGATATCTCGAGACAAACTAAAATGAAAACATGACGACCCAAAATGTATGGGATGCAGCGAAAGCAGTCCTAAAAGGGAAACTCATAGCAATGCCGGCCTACCTAAAGAAACAAGAAAAATCACTACTCAACAGTTTATCCTTACACTTCAGGGATCTGGAAAAAGAACAGCAAAATAAGCTCAAAGGGAGTACAAGGAAGAAGATAATAAAGATCAGAACAGAAATAAATGAAAAAGATACCAAAAAAAAAAAAAAAAACTACAAAAAAAAAAACAATACAAAAGATCAATGAATCCAAGAGCTGGTTTTTAGAGAAGATAAACAAAATCGAGAAAACCTTTAGCCAGACTCATAAAAGAGAGAGAGAGAGAGAGAGAGAGAGAGAGAGAGGACCTAAATTAATAAAATCAGAAATGGAAGAGGAGACGTGACAACAGACACCACAGAAATACAAGAAAATTTAAGAAATTACTATGAGCAACTATATGCCAACAAATTAGACAATCTGGAAGAAATGGACAATTTTGTAGAAGCATACAACCTTCCAAGGCTAACTCAAGAAGAAACGGAAAACCTGAATAGACTGATTACTACTAGGGAAATTGATTCAGTAATCAACAAGCTCCTAACAAACAAAAGCCCTGGACCAGATGGCTTTACAGGTGAATTTTACAAAACATTCAAAAAAGAATTACCACCTATTCTCAAACTATTCCAAAAAATCCAGAATGAGGGAAGTGTCCCAAACACTTTTTATGAAGCCACTATCACCTTGATCCCCAAATCAGACAAAAAAAGAAAACTACAGGTTGATATCCCTAATGAACATAGATGCAAAAATCCTCAACAAAATATTAGCGAACAGAATTAAGCAATACATTAAAAAGATAATACACCATGATTAAGTGGGATTCATTCCTGGTATGCAAGTGTGGTTCAACATCCGCAAATCAATTAATGTGATACACCACACAAACAAAATGAAAAATATACATCATATGATCATATCAATAGATGCAGAAAAAGCATTTCACAAAATCCAGCAGCCATTTATGATAAAAACTCTTAAGCATGTGGGACTAGAAGGACCATATCTCAACATAATAAAGGCCATGTATGATAAATCCACAGCTAACATCATACTCAATGGGGAAAAGCTAAAACTATTCCCCTTATGATCAGGAACAAAGCAAGATTGCCCACTTTCTCCACTTTTATTCAACATAGTTCTGGAAGTTCTAACCACAGCAATCAGACAAAAAAAGAAAAAAGAAATAAAAGGCATCCAAATTGCTAAGGAGGAAGTAAAATTGCCATTATATGCAGATGACATGATACTATATATAGAAAACCCTAAAGACTCCACCAAAAAACTATTAAAACTGATAAATGAATTTAGTAAAGCACAGGATACCAAATTAATATTCAGAAATCAGTTGCATTTGTATATACCAATAATAAAATATCAGAAGGAGAAATTAAAAAAAACAATCCCATTTACAATTGCTTCAAAGACTATAAAATACCTAGGAATAAATTTAACCAAAGAAGTAAGAAATCTATACTCAGAAAAATTATAAGACAATGAAGAGAGAAATTAAAGAAGATACAAATAGATGGAAATACAAACCATGCTAATGGATAGGAAGAATTAATATCATTAAAATGTCCATACTGCCTAAGGCAATATACAGATTCAATGCAATTTCTAAAAGTACCAAATACATTTTTCACAGAAATAGAAGATATAATCCTAAAATTTAAATGGAAGCATAAAAGACTCCAGATAGCCTCAGCAATCTTGACAAATAAGAACAAAGTGGGAGGTGTCATGATACCTGACATCAAATTATACTACAAGGCCACAGTAATCAAAACAGGAAGGTATTGGCATAAAAACAGATACATAGATCAATGAAACAGAATAGAGAGCCCAGAAATAAATCCATGCCTATATGGTCATTTAATCTACAACAATGGAAGTAAGAATTTACGGTGGGGTAAAGACAGTCTATTCAATAAATGGTGCTGGGAAACCTGGACAGACACATGCAAAAAAATGAAGCTGGACCACCTCATTACACCATATACAAGAATAAATTCAAAATGGATTAAAGACTTAAATGTAAGACCTGAAACTATAAAACTCCTAGGAGAAAATATAGGAAGATACTTTACAGACATTACCCGGAGTAATATTTTTACTGATATATCCCCTCAGGCAAGGGAAGTAAGAGAAAAAAACACACATATTGTATTACGTCAAACTAAAAAGTTTTTTCACAGCAAAGGAAACCATCAATAAAACAAAAAGGGATCCTACTGAATGGGAGAAGATATTTGCCAATGATATATCCGATAAGGGGTTAATATCCAAAATTTATTTAAAAACTCACTCAACTCAACTCCAAATAAACAAACAACCCAATTGAAAAATGGGCAGAGGACATGAAGAGACATTTTTCTAAAGAGGGCACACAGATGGCAAACAGACATATGAAAAAATGCTCAACCTCACTAATCATTAGAGAAATGCAAATAAAAACCGCAATGAGATACCACCTCACCCCAGTCAAAATGGGTATCATGAATAAATCAACAAACAACAAGTGCTGGCAATGATGTGGAGAAAAGGGAACCCTTGTGCACTGTTGATGGGATTGCAGACTGGTGCAGCCACCATGGAAAACAGTATAGAGGTATCTCAAAAAACTGAAAATGGATCTACTTTATGACCCAACAATTGCACTCCTACATATCTATCCAGAGAAATCCAAAACTCTAATTCAAAAAACTTTATGCACTCCTATGTTTATTGCAGCACTATACACAATAGCCAAGACATGGAAACAACCGAAATGCCCATCGGTAGACGACTATATTAAGAAACTGTGGTACATTTATACAATAGAGCATTATGCAGCCATAAAGAAGAATTAAATCTTACCATTTGCAACAATATGGATGGACCTCGAGAACATTATGCTAAGTGAAATAAGTCAGAGAAAGACAAATACCATATGATCTCACTTATATGGAATCTAAAGAAAAGAATAAATGAACGAACTAATCAGAAACAGCCTCAGAGATATAGAGGAAAAACTGAGGGTTGCAAAATGAGAGGGGTGTTGGGGATTAGGGAGAAGGTGAGGGGATTAGAAAGCCCAATCGGTAACCACAAGATTGCCACAGAGATACGAAAGTCAGTTTGGGGAATATAACCAATAATGTTGCAAAGATTTGTAGGGTATCCGATAGACACTTGTCTTATTAGGGAGACCACCTCAGGGATGATGTAGATGCCTGATCACTGCACTGTACACCTGAAGTTGAAACTGAACAATAATGAATGTCAACTATATATATACACACACACACACACACACACACACACATATATATATATGTATATTTATTTACAAGAAGTGGAGTACAGCATTAGGAATAGAGACAGTAGAAATGTAACGGCTGTGTGCGATGTCAGAGGGGTAGTAAATAGGGGAAGGGGGGTTGTCACTGTGTGAGGGATATAAATGATAAATGTCTAACTATTACATTTTTTTGTACACTGAAACTAATAAAAAAAAAGAAAAGGAAAGACTCCCTGTTTTTTCTAATACTAATGGAAGCCCAGGGTAGTAAGCATACTTTGTTTTTGGAACTTAACGAAAGTAAAGGTGGGTATATTTTTTCCAAGTGAGCAAGTTGGAATAATAATTAGACCTTCGACTTGAATGGGTCTATGGAAATAGCTAAGAAATCACAGACTCTTTAGGGATAAAATACTTTAGATGTCATAACCATGTAAGCATAAGTGCTATAGGTCTAGTAGACAAATATGAATTGAGCCACCATAGTAAAGATTAAAATTCTTACCTAAAGCTACTCAAAGACCCAGAGCTCCTTGATAGAAGAGGCCTTAAGGATAAATCCATGAAAACAGCAAAAAGTGTTTGATATAAGGTTGGCTGGCAGAGCATTAAAGAAGGAAAAATCTTAAAACACCATGATCCACTGTTCTAAGCAGAGGCTGATGCATGTTATTTTATTAATGGATTCCTGAAGCAAGCCATGTTGCAGTGGGCTTAGTGGGCCCATATTTGGATTATTTCTCCCTAATATTTGTATATTACAGGAATGGCTGTACAAACCTTAGCAGAATCTACATATTGGTTTGCTGACACATGGGGTAAGGGCTATTATGTTGGAAAGGGTGTAGAAGCCTAATTTACTTTACGAGGTCAGTGATGTCCTCAAATTTAAGTGAGTTAAGAACAATGTAAAATGAGATGGTTAAACTAATGTTACAAATAGTATATAAAATGCTGACATATGCATATAATATACACATTTGATTATATAATCTGATTAAATATGCATGTATAATTTGATTTCATATATAAATTTTGATTTTTATGTACTTTGATTATACATAAGATTTAGTTATATATAATCTGATTTATATATGTAATTGAATTGCCTGTGTATGTGGTGCACACATGTATATATGTATAATTGGACTATATGTGTATATGTACACACATTATATGTGTACATGTACGTGCGCGCATGCGCACGCACACACACACACACACACAGAGGGTGCCCCCAAAAATGTATACACATTTTAAGAAAGGAAAAAACTGTATTAAAATTGTAATACTCAATATATACTGATAACAAAAGATGAACACAAGTCACATTTGACTTCTGCAATTCCAAGAGGTGCTCAAAGTGGTTACCATCAGCGCAATTTTAATACAATTTTTTATTTCTTAAAATGTGTATAAGAAACAAAACAAAAGAAGAAAAAAACAAAACAGTGTATACATTTTTATGACACCGACTGTGTGTGTGTGTGTGTGTGTGTGTGTGTGTGTGTGTCTGTATAAAATATTCACGTGAAATTCATAAAAGGATTAACTTTTCACCTCCATATTGCTTTGGTCTTTTGGAGATGGATACCTACCTAATTATAAAGAATATCTGTATTCTTAAGAAAGTGGCATTTGGGAAAATTGTAGATACCACACAAAGCTTTCTTTTACCCACTGAAAAAGTTGAAGATGGGGATTTTGATAAAGGCCTCATCCTAAGAGGTCTGGTCTGGAAAGACATTTCCCCCCTCTCTGGGCAGAATATCAAGAATTTATGGGGGCTGACTGTGATCATCTACTTCCTAATCCTGTTTGGGAAAGAAGTTGCCATGGCTTTGCCATATCTATGATCTTAAGGCGACCATCAACTAATAAATATATTTCCTTAATTTCACCACTTTTCCATTTGAGGGCAGAGGGAAGGCAGGGATCTTACAAATCAGGAATCCTAGAAACTCTGGTTGTATATGAGTAGAGCTGCTGAGAAATCAGTAAGAGTCTTCCTTTAGCCTCTGCAGTGCTGTTACCACGTTTGAAAACTAATCTGAAACTCCTAGCAGTGTCTCAGACCTGCTCAGCAGAAAAATACAGAAGGAATATTCATACTTTAAAGGGATTAATGACATGATTCTTTTCACCTAAGGTAAAGCTTGGAAATGCCTTTTCACAAAGAAATGTTCCAGGTTGAGTGAAGCTGGGAACACGTAAAATGTTCCCTTTGAATTTCAAAATGCCTGTATTGGAATTTATGACTTCGTAGAATATTTGGCTCAGGAACATAATACAACTTTGTTCTGGTCTTAGTTCACCACCAACCGTGTTTCCCCTAAAATAAGACCTAAGCGTAAAATAAGCCCCAGCATGATTTTTCAGGATGACATCCCCTGAACATAAGCCCTAATGCATCTTTTAGAGCAAAACATTAATATAAGACCTGGTCTTATTTTCGGGGAAACATGGTAGCACCTGGAGCACTATGGAAATCCAACTACAAAATATTTTGATTTGTTGTTTGTTTTTAAATCATACTTATATCCCTGAACTGCCTAAAGGTGGCTTGGGTAGCATCAGGGAAGAGGGAAGGCAGAATATAATTATTCCCAGAGTGACATGTTTTCTCTATTACAAAGCATCTGGTTGGTTACTGGACTCCAGAAAGCGTGAGGCTGGCCTCCGACTTGCTTAGGGGTGGTAATAAAGACATTTTGGAGGCAGTTATCCTCCACACGGGCAGGCACACAGCTGCAGTTAAAGTAAGCCTGTTATTATTATTGCCAATTAAATAAATGGATATTTGATGACACTTTCATAATAATGAAAATGAAATCCTGCAAGTTAAAACATCATTAAGGAATTTTTAAACAGGCCTTTAATGCAAGTATAGGATGTCAGTTTTATGAGCTGAGGCAAGAGAATGAGTAATTATTTTGCTCAAGCAGCCAAAAAGGTGGCAAGAAAATAAAAATATGAATTGAGTTCTGTTGGACCAGCAGTTTGCCTACTGTTCCCTATTTGTCAAGAAGTTTGCATAAAGTCTCAGAAGCTGTTGCACCATTTTCAATTAAGGCACAGGATTCGAGCAGGTTGCTTAACTCTTTCCAGGCAAAAAGAACAGTATTTTCTAGCATGAAATTACTGAATTTTGCCCTGAGAAGTAGAAAAGTCTGAAACCACAAGCCCTTTCAGACATCCTGCATAGGAAATACAGCTGCAGATCCCTACTGCTGAGAACCTTGTAAGATCACTAGCAAGTTAACGGCAAACATTTATGCTCAGTGAGAAATCAAAATGAGTTACTGGCAAAAGATCCATTATCAATGGGAAATTAAGTCAATAAATAACACTTGCCCTTTCAGATTAAGTCTATAAGTAACACTTGTACTTTTACATATGTCTTTATGGTGGGACACAAACCATGGAGGTTCAGAGTACAAATTAGCTATCAGTAAACTTCGGGTGGGAGAAACCATTGGTGACTTGTTTATTACTGAAATATCCATGGCATATAAAAAGAGTTGTCACATTTTGTTTTTCTTTAGCAATCTGAGCCATTGTGAGCCACAATGTAGTCTTGAATGGGGACGGGGTATAAAGGGTGTATAGGGATCAATAACAAGCTTTACTTAGCCCAGTCTTAGCGTGCTACAGTGCTACCTCATTAAAACACCAACAGCAAAACATTGAGTAGCTTTTCCCTTGAGCCGCCTGCAAATTCAGTTCAGGCAATCTGATTTCTTACCATATAATTTATTGTACACCATATTTCAAGGCATACTCAGTAGGTGAGTCTCCAACTTTTATTTTCATTCAATACTGAATCAAGATTAGGAGACATTCCTGGCTAACAGTGACCCTCTGTGAACAAGGTAATGAGGGTTGGCAGGCAGATGCCAACCGCTTGCTTAGCAATCAACACTATTATGCAGAGTGAGCCTTTCATCATAAGGGTTCTTTAGCAAAGAATAGAGTCAAAGTTATTTTTAGGAAGACATTACATTCAAGTCTAGATTGTATGGTTAACAGAATTAACGGTAGTGACCTGTTTGCCTTTAAACAGTTTGGGAATGAATTAGTGAAGCCAGTTGGTAGACAAAAGTGGAGTTGAAACACCTAGTGGGACCAACCTGTGCCTTCCTCCACAGCCATACAAGCAGAAGACAGAGAAGTGAACTCCAAGAAGGGATTGGGGCTGGGATTTTCTTATCCTAATAAAATCCTAAGGTGACTGGACTGAGAAGGACATGGAGGATTATAGGAGGAAAACAAGGATCGGAGAGATAGAAAGTTCAGCTTCCTTAACCATATACTGGGTGGCTCTGCCCAGTCACTTCCAGCACTATTGCCCCAGCCCACTCTGTCCTATCATGGAAAAGTAAAGATAAAGTATTTGTGGGGTGCAGAACCTAACTTCTGCTTCGAATCTAGAAGTTTGATATAGGAAGCAAAGTTGTAGAACATATTACCCTAACAGTGGTCCTGAAAGACTAAGATGAAGAACATTGTTAAACAGAGCTTTTAAAGTTTTTGGTTAATCATTCCACTTATTCTCCTCCACACATCGTACTCAGCTCAAGAGATTTGTCATAGCTATAGTATCAGAACCCCTGAATACAGACATGCTCAAGCCTCAAGAGAAAATGAGACATGTTACTGATAAAGTCTTGTGATCAGTTCAGTCAGCAAGAACTTTTTCTCTGAGAGAAAATCACAGGAGGGCCCAAATGTAAACTTCACGAAGGAGCCCTTACCATATTAATCAGAAGCCAGGAGCCTTTTTCTTCGACACATGAAGAGTCAATGTATCCCATTCTTCACTTCTTTCAATTAGTCTGTATTTTCTAAGCAGCTCAACTATATGAGTTCTCATAATATAGTATCTAGACTGATGCTTAGGCCAACTGCAGATGTTCTTACTTGCTGAAACAATGGCCTCAAAGCTATTTGGGAGTCTTGAAAGCTTTGGGCCTTCTTCCCAGGAGATATACACAGTTTTGATGGTGTACAAAATACCCTGATACCCAGATCAGAATAAGAATCTGCCTCCGGGAGACCTCGGTAGTGTGGTAAGAGGCAGATATCAGTATGACGAACCGCTGGTCTCTGGCATGTTGGTAACAGGAAGTACATGTCAGGGCAAATGAAAAGGAGCTGGGGGAGGCTAGGAGGAAACAATGCTGAATCCCAGCTCACATTATGTTTCCGATTTCTGAGTGTTTGAAGGAAAGGCTCAGAGAATCCCTCCCCGCCCCCTTTTTTCCCCTTTTTAAAGCTAATAATGGCTAAAAACGGCCATTTCCTCCCACTTCAGCATAACTTTGTACCCCTTTAAGCTACCTACTCACTTCCAATTTTGTAAGAAAATTCCATGAGAAATAATGAAAGCCCTTCCTAGGTAAGCAGTTTTGGCAGATAGGGGTAGTAAGTATATTCCCAAGAAAATAGCAGCCTAGGACTCATTAGTCCCATCTCGGTTTTTCTATGTTTGCAAAGACCAACTCATAGGAATAGCCTGAAGTTGTTAAGGGACCACCCAGGAAAACATTTATCTCTAAATAAGTTAAAAGCTTGAGAACACTTATTCTTTTTTGGGCGTGGACAAGTCCCTCTCAAGCCTTTCACTTCAGAGTCTTTAAAATCACCTACCTCCCTCCTCTGTGAATCCAGAGCAGCAGAGACGTCTACACCATCTGTTTTTTTTTTTTTCTTAAGATCTTTTCACACAGGCGACTCAGTAGGTGTTACTCCTTAGTTATTTCCGTGGCAGCAGGGTCTTGATTTCCGAGCAGACATTTTCCTCTGTCTCATCCTCTTTAACAAGTCCCTCTATTCACTGACTTGCTCTTAACACAGACTCTGGTCCTGCACTTCATCGCTTTGGGCAGGACCATTTTACAGCTTTAACTCCCTTCACTGGCTTCAGGCACAGGCCAGGCTAAACTTGAGTCTTTACTCCAACTTCTCCTGTGCTCTCAAATTTTAACATTTGATGCCTGGCTGCTTCGATGGTGAAGCTGGGCTCCAATTTCTTCTCATTTTCCCCTCTCTTGAAATTCTTGCCCTCTCGCCTTTGCCAGCCTCTAACAGAGTAGCTTCTCCACAACAGACCCTTATAATCCAACCAAGGACTCTTCTAATTCTTTGTTGTCGTTCTTCCCTATAACTTCCTACTATTTCTCCCTTAACCTTCCCCGACCATCAGTTAAATCCACACTAATTGCATTTTCTTCCTCCCAGCACACAAACACCCTCCCCTAGCTTTCAGAATCACTCTCTACAACCTGTTCCCCAGGTGATTTCTTTTATACAAAACACAAGGCAGCACAGCTGCAACTTCTCTCCTTGGTCAGTAAACCTATCCATGCATGGTTGTAGCCATGTGACCTTCCTCCCACAAACAACTCACTCCCTACACAAAGAGTCTCCTTTGAGCAGTCTGGAGTGGGGCCCAGGCCCATGTATTGGTTAAAGTTCCCCAAGTAGTTTTGATTTGCAGCCAAGGCTGAGAACCATGACTTATACCTGTTTTACGCATGGAATAACGGTGTTCAGGTTCTTTGCATGCAGATAACCTTAATGAACTCCGCAGAAAGACCAGACTGCAGTGAGCTGCCTCTGCAGTTAGGCTTTAAACTGATCCTTGCATCAAATATGAGATATCTCTGTCCCCCACCAGTTTCTGAAGAGTTATTGACTTCTCTCATCATGTGGCCAGGATGTACTTCTCAAGGTAATTAACTCCACAGCTGAAGAAAAGGTTCCCAACTCTCCCAGGCTGATGATTTCTACTCCATTTTCCTTGTTCATCATGGTGATGGTAAAAAGTCTTTGCCATCCATTCAAATAGAAACATCCCACTTTTAGTCTAAGCCTATTTCTTTCATGTTGGCTCCCTGTGACCATGAAAAAGCAAATAAGCTCTCCCTTCATAAAACTGCTCATGCTTTTGAAGACATGAATCAAATCACACTTTAGCTTTCTGTTCTCTGGTTAAATACAGGCGTACCCCGTTTTATTTCACTTTGCTTTATTGCGCTTCACAGATTAAAGGCGGACCTTCCACCAGCAAAAAGATTACTACTTGCTTTATTGCCAAACTTTCTTTATTGTGGTGGTCTATAACTAAACCTGTCATATCGTCAAGACATGCCTGTAGCTCCTGGTTATAATTCATAGAATTAAAGAATATCAGAACTGGAAGGAAATTTAGGGATCTTCTAGCCTAATATCTTCAAACTTTAAAGCAGTGGGATATTATTGAATGGAATCAATCCTAAGATGAAAGGTGATATAAGCAGAGCTGTTTCAGGTAAAGTGTTCTGGGCGATGCTACATGCAGTGGTAATGGAGCACCTAACAGGAACTTTGGTACTTTGCAAAATGGAGTTTGAAAATATCTTTTCAAAGTCCAGAATTTCAAGTTTATGGATAAGGAATCCAAAGTTCATGAGCTTTGTGTGAATTTTCAATTTTCCAGTAATGTAGACATACTACTTTTGGGTAACATAGGGATGTAATGTACAACATGGGAAATATAGTCAATAATATCATAACTATGTCTGGTGATAGATGGTTACTAAGATATATTGTGGTGATCATATCATAAGGTATATAAATGTAGAATCACTATAGTACACCTGAAACTAATATAATATTGTATGTCAACCATAACTTAAAAAATGCTTAATAATGTAATGTAAAAGTGCTTAATGTAGCCACTGAAAGGTGTGGTTTTGGATTTGATTTTTAATAAACTGAGTCTTTGCTTTATTGAGTAACCGATGATAAGCACAGACACAGATTTTATTCCCACTAACTAAAATGTACCAAATAAAAGGAGTGCCTAATATCAGGGAATGCAAATAAAGCTCAAATGCAAAGGATCTTTGAGCCTCTGTTTCCAAAGCAGCCCCAAGAGGCCTTCTCTTCCTTCTATTGCGTCGTCACCTTTGTCAAGAAGCTACATACTCCTGAAAGAGTTCATCCTATACTTGGATTCTAAATGGCGGTTGGAGGACCACTACTTCTTCTCTAGTCTAGGCACATTGCTCTGTGATACAGAAAAATAAAAATTTAACCATCAACAAACTTTTCCAGCCTCTGAGTCTTCAGAAAGCAAGTGTATAGTAAGGATTCCATTAGTAGGACAATAAAAAGCCTGGACATGCCAGATACAGACATGGGGTTTCTGAAGACTTGAATTATTTATTTCCTTCTCCTCTCTTACTAAATTTCTTTTAAGGGAGGCACATTTTTAAGTATTCTTATTTACTTTCTATGTATTTTAATTACTACCTTCCCTTTCCCCTGGAATGTCCTCCAATTTATAAAGGGCAAACAAATGCAGAAGCAGCTGGAGATCTAGGTAATATGACAGGTTGACAACCAGCCTCAGGAAAATTTACTATATGATCAGGGCCAGACCAAGACATAGGAGAATTCTGGAAAATATAATAATTTGGAATTTTATCAAATATTCTTTGCAACCTTGACAGCATCTATTGAGAGAAGAGGCCAAGCACTTGAGGGGAAATGGAAAAGGCTGGTGCTCCTGGTGGATCTTGGCTTTTGTCCTCTCTATCATCGTGGGCAACTTTGCTCTAAGAAGGCACAGCCTGTCTAGTGAAATAGTGGCTTTATGGATCAAGTGGACCTACTAGTCTCATCCTTTTGATGGCAAGTGAGTGGCCATCCACCATCTGTGGTTCCTTCAGCATACACTTTGTATGTGCATGTGGGATAAAGTCTTTACACACTGCCTCTCGGCCTAAGAAGTTTATCAAATCATTCCTTCTAAGGATATGTAAAGATCTGTTAGTGATATTATTAGTACCCCCACTACGAATTGGCCATATTTTCCTGACTGAACGTTCTTAATCCACTTCTTGTTAGGTATAATATGTCAAAGGGACATACTTAGAAGGCTTCCTGGAGCCACAGGTTTATAACTGCCTGTCTCTAATGTCCACGGAGTTAAGATTCCTTACTCGGCCTATCCCTCAGCCTCTGGTCTCAGACCACCTTCACAGCTACCTCTTACAGGAGGATTTCCTCTAGCATAACACTTTCCAGAGGCCAGACAATGTCATGCGTTCCTTATCTGGCTTATCCCATTTATTCTCTTACAACAGTGCTATGATGTGCGTAAATTTGTTACCACCATTTTACAAATAAGGAACCAGAAACTTTGAGAAATTAAGTAACCTCTCTGAGGTGAAAGAACAGTGGGTGGTGGAAATGTGATTTGTATTAAGACAGACAAAATCCAGAGTCCACTTCTCTGTATTTATTCCCTGCAGTTCTCTCTGAAAATCCTGTTCATTTTGTCCAGACAGTGTTCTACAAACTCTCCTGGTAATGTTTTCATATGCATTCTCTCTAATCAACAGTATTCTTTCCTCCTTAATCCCAATTCTCCATATGCTTTATAAAAAGTGTCAATCAACATATGAATACATTTTTAGCACATTGTACACCTTCAACTGTATCCTGACTATGCATCCTAAGAGAGAAAGAGGTCGAGGCCCTGGACCTCTTTCTTGCACCTCATCATTTTCCCATGTGTTGTGCCTGTGATATGTATCTCTGAGTGGACAATTTGCCATTTGCAACTATTGGATTACAGCTTTTGCAAAAATCTCTTTTTCTAAGATTAATGTCAAGTCTATTGAAGTCTTTTAGAACATGAGTGACTCTTAATTTAAGAATATTCATAAATTTGATAGACATATTCTTGAAAGTCCTTTCCAAGTCTTTGAAAGAGACATTGATTCACTCTGATCCTGGTGGACCACCTTATAGTGCTATCCCTAAGACCCAACTTAAACTTTTAGGTATCCTGGAGGGAGACCAACTATTATACCACCTAATAGTACAGAATAAGGACTTTCAAACCCTCCTAGGACGATATCACAGGAGCTGAAATTTCACACAAAACATCTATAACTGCTTCATTTTTAGTGTGGTCTGAAATCTCTCACAGAAGGAAGCATTTGTTAGTGACATGATTTAAGTATCACACAGCCAAATGATTGCCACCTGTGATCTTTCAATCATTCAGTAAATAGGCCATTGTGTGATGAATTATATTAGTCTCTTTCCAAGTTTTAATAGTAAATTGATAAGTTCTTAACTTCCTGGGTTAACTTCCATGGAAATCCTTCTATGATTCCTAGGGGGCTTTCAGGTTTACTTGCTAGCTCTCTTAGTACCTAAGGCTATATAATGTTAGATCCTGTCAGATCCCATACGTTATGTGTGGGGGGAGTTTAAAAAAAAAAAAAATATATATATATATATATATATATTTATTTTATATATTTATTATTTATATATTTGAAGTATATATATATATACTTGAAATATATAAATATATGTACATATATATACTTGAAATATATAAATATATATATATATATTTTATAAGTATATATAATATATATATATATACTTCAAATATATAAATAAATGATATCTATCATCTATCTATAATTTTAGCTGCCATTTTTTCTTCCATCAAAACTTAGGTATATTAACAAACAATTCACATCTGAAGGAATAAGGATTAGAAAAGAAGAAATAAAACTCTGTCATTTGTTTTGCAGATTGTGCTTGATACCTTTCATTTTTCCCTTTGGGTCTTCACTCCCCCACTCCATTCTGCTCTGTGCTCCAGGAGACTGACCTCAATGTCTTTATTTTCTGGCATTTATTTGAATCCAGCCAATAGGAGACACCCATAGAATATTAGAGGGTGAGAGGAAAGGTTGGAGTATGTATTTCTCTGTGTCCCTCTCTTTGTCCTTCTAACAAAGGCTATGAATCCTGTCAGGTTGCCCTCCCCATACAGTTATTTCTTGTGGTTCAGGTAACCATTCCCTTACTTTGCTCCTTCAGGCCTGGGGATGGTAATCACTTTCTAGGTTACACATTCTGGGTTTTGCAACATGAATTGTTGCTTTGCCTAAATGCTGCCCACTTTGTAAACAGTCACCATTTTGTTAAGTTCTCTGTTACTCAGTTTTAGGGTGCCATGTACTTCCTACTGGGACCGTGAATAACGCACCAATGACATGATTATGTACTTAGAAAACCCACTAATGTGAGAACAGAGCAGGTTGTTGTCACATGTTTGATATGCAAAAATAAGTTTTGTTTCTATACCAAAGCAGAAATAGAAATAACAATCTTGACTTGTTTTTAAAAAATAAAAGGTAGTAGAAGTGGTAGTACGTGACTAGGTTATAAAAGGGATAGCTTTCTCTTTACTCTTTTTCTCTTGATCACTCTTGGAAATCAACTGTCATGTCATGAAGGCACTGAAGCTACACAATGTGGGAGCCTACATAGGAACTGAGCCCTCCCACCAAGATCCATGTGACTGAGCCATCTTGGAAGCATATCCTTTCCTCAGTCAAGTGTTCAGATGACTGAAATCTTAGATGACATCTTGGACTGAAAGCTCATGAGAGACCCTGAGCCAAAAACCACTCAGCTAAGCTGCTCTAAAATTCCTGACCCGCAGAAATTATGTAAAATAATACATAATTGTAGTTGCTGTTTTAAGATACTACACTTTGTGTAATTGGTTACACAGCAACATATTGATAAATAATACATCCAATATCATAAAGGTATCACTTGTTCCCAAAATTTTCTCTAGGCTAAATACCATCCCAACAGAAAATCCAATATGTATTTTATGTAACTTGACAGACTTATTGTAAAATTAATATAGAAATATGAATATTTTCTCATTCTCCTGAATAAAAAAAGAGAGATGAGAGGACTGGCCCTAATAGATAGAAATGCTTAATATTGGTGCAGGGATAGATAAATAGATCAACGGAATGGAATAATTATCTCCCCAAAAATACTTAAATATAAGTAGATACTTGCTGTGTAACAGAGGTTGTAATTCTGGTCAGAAGGGAGAGAATGGGTTTTTAATAAATGACATGGGGGACAGTTATGGTCCATATATGAGTAGATATAAAAAAGAAAACAGCAAAACAAAGTTGGATCTACTCTTGATTTGGGTTTCTGAAAAAGAAGACCTTGAACAAGGATTTTGGTGCAAGTAGTTCATCTGAGAGGTGAATCACAGGAAGCAGAATCAGAGATTGGGAAAGTAAAGAAGGGAAAAGAGGAAAGCAAGCAAAATGTGTGCTTATGAAGTGGTTTCCTCTATGGAAAACGGGGACTCAATCCTGCTTGGAAACCCCTGAGACATTCTGTAGACTGCACCTCAGAATTTAAAGGATAAAGAAGCAGAGGTATTTATTGACCAACTCTTATCCTCATTGGTTGAATGTTGATCCGAGGGGCAGGTTCTGGCTGTTGATTTCTTGAAACAAACCACCCTAAGAATTAGTGGCATTAAAAAGACCCCACTTTATTATGCTCAGGAGTTCTGTGGGCAGAAATTAGGAAAGGACAAATTTGGAGAGGGCTCATCTCGGCTTCATAATGCCTGGAGACTCAACTAAGAAGACTCAAATAACTGAGAGTGACTCAAAAAGAAGGGACCAGAATCACTTGGAGGCTTCTTTCATCATATGTGGCACTTGATCTAGGATGAATCAAAGGCAGCCATCAGCTGAGGCTAGCACCCAGAACACCTACTTTGGTCTCTCTGCACGGCTTCAGCTTCCTCTTATCCTTGAAGTCTAAAGGTCATTGGATTTCTTACACTGTGGCTCAGGGCTCACAGTTGAACAAAAGGTAGAATTTGCATGGCTAATTCTAACCTAGCATTAGAAGTCATACAGCATCACTTCCACTTCACGCAAGTCACCAAAGCCAGTCCAGATACAAGTGGAGGAGGATTAGACGGCACCTACAGATGGGAGGAGTGTCAAAGAATTTGTGGCCATCTTTAGAACTATAACAGGTGTTACCTTTCTGGAATTTCTGTCCTCCCTGTTTCTACAGGCTGAAATGTTCACACAGCCAAAGAAAAATCTCAGGCATAGAGGTGCAGGTATTTGAGGTAGACCATTGTCCGGGAGTACAGAAATTGTCCAACAAAGCTACATGCAACCTCTGAGGTAGGAACAACTGGTATGAGCAGGGCCCCAATAACACTATAGTCCATCACTTGTGTCATTCAGAGCTACTTGTGCCCCACTTTAAGTTCACTAAGTCCTATCTCTGATTCTTCAAAGTATTGACCTTTCACAGTCTCAAAAAAAAAAAAAAAAAAAAGAAATCCTAGAACAAGAGGTCAGTGAGACCATAAAGTTACTCTTATTGAGTCAATCCCGAGGATGAAATTAATATTTATATCTCCTCTTCCCTTACCCTCATACAGAATTTCTACTCTTATAGGTTGCTTGCCCAGTGGAGTGAAACAGATCTTATCTCTGTAAGGCCTGAACCTCTGGCTACCTTGTCCTTGTCAGGCCTGTTTACTGCAGTTTCCCATTTACCACCATGTTTCCCTGAAAATAAGACCTAGCTGGACCATCAGCTCTAATAATGTGTTTTGGAGCAAAAATTAATATAAGACTCAGTCTTATTTTAATATAAGACCTGGTATAAGACCTGGTATATAATATAATATAATATAATATAATATAATATAATATAATATAATATAATATAATATAATATCATACTGGGTAACATAATATAATATAATATAATACCGGGTCTTATATTAATTTTTGCTCCAAAAGGCGCATTAGAGCTGATGGTCTGGCTAGGTCTAATTTTCGGGGAAACACGGTATTATCACCGAGCATATAAGGACTAAGATTTGCACCAGAGAATCCTAAGAGTTCTAGACACATTTCTCTCTGCCCCTAATATAAAGCAGCAATCCTTGCTCCTCATCATATTTACTTCCTATTCACTGACTAGAGTGCTTTAGCCAGTATAGTAACTCCATTTTTGTTGTTGTTATTGTTTGTTTTTTCCATATTTGTCCCTGACAAGTGGAGCCCACAATGATCATATGGCAGTTATTGTTTTAGGTTCAATTGAATACTATCTAGCACCCTGGTAGAAATGCAACACCTTCGTCTCATCTAACAGAGCCTAAAATTGTGTGTATGGAAATGACAAATTTGCCAATTGGATCATTTGGAGTGATGACAAGGGAGATTAATCTTCCCACGGTTTTCATCCCACGGTTTCTGGACCAATACACTCAAAATATTTAGGAGACAGAAATTAAAATGACCATTGGTTTACCATATATATATATATACTGCATTTTGAAGGATAACACTCTAAACTTACTTAGTGTCATCCCCAAACTAGTATCCTGAGTATTAAAAGTGCCATTCTAAAATTTTATCAGGTCTGCAGCTTCCAGGTGATGTGGTATATGATAGATACACCAATTATCATAGTGGATGGAGAGTGGATTCTGTGATACTATAGTTGTTGTTCTAGCTCCTTTGATATAAAATGGGTCCTTTTTCTGAAACAATCTTGTATAGGATTCCATATCAATATTAGACATTATGGGAGCCCTCAGATAATTTTGCTGGCAGAGGTACTGTGAGCAGGGAATACAAATTGTTACCCAGAATGCATATCAGTTCTAATTAGGATAAATTGCTGCACCCTCCAGAGTGGAAAGGGTCAGATGTAACTCTCATGAACTTCCATCCTCTGTTACATTAAACTCTATTGGCCATCTGGGCAATTTAAATAAATCTTTTAGCGATGCATGATCTTGAAGCGTCATACATTGGTCATTTAGAAAATTTTAGCTCCCTGAGTGAAACAGAGCTTATAAATGTTGGTTCATTTCATTATACAATGTTAAAAACATCACATTCTTTAATAAAATCATCAATTTCATCAAAAAGTCGTTAGGTCGTTGGATATGGTCACGCTCAGGGTGTAATATATAAATTTCCCACAATTCTAATTTTTTACTTAAAACTTCAAATTTTATCATTGGCAACAAATACTGTCAGTTGCTTTCCTTGAAATGGCAGGCTTACTTTGTTAATTTTTGAGAAAGTGACTACCAAATAACCAAGGCTGAATAAACATGTTTTGCGTGTCAGTTGTTATTTCAAGGCAAAATGCTATTCTGTTAAAGAGGCTTGTTCAGCTTTCAAGTGAAATAATTGCAGAAGTGCTTTTCCTTGATAAAACAATCAGACTTTGGTATGCAGCAAAAGCTTTATGCATACTTCCTATGTTGTCACAGAATATTAAAAAGACGTGTACTCAAGTACAAAGATTTTTTTAAATTAAATAATTTTGACTGCTTCATCAGCAGCCATCTCTAGGAAAAGTGATTTAAAAATTGGCAATAGAGAATATTAGTGCATTTTGACACCAGCAATTGGATACACCATTGCTGTAGCATTATCAGTGGAAATTCCAACAAACCAGAATATGCAAAAATAATCAAAGTAGTATTATGAAAATAATTTGACCTTGTGGACTCCCTGAAACAGTCTCTAGGATCCCTAAGGGTTGGTAAACCACCCTTTTCAAGTTGCTGCTCTGGAAGCAGCATTTCCAAAGGTGCATGGTACGATTCCAGCAGTGTATTCCAATGGCTCCAAGTGTCTAAATATAGTCAGTGAGGTGAGATATTGATTTTATTGTATCATATTGAATTTCATTTAATTGTTTTGTATTGAAGAGAATCATGTGATTCATCACCCTTCCATGGTTATTAAGCAATATAAGTCTGTCTACTCTGACAAAGAGGCTGAGGCTTCTTCTGCTGGCTCATAGGGTTCAGAGCAATCTAGGAGCACAGGGTTTTCAAGCATTTCTGCCCCAGATCCCACAGTCCCATTTGTTTTTTTATCAACTTTTTTTTTTAATATAGGAGACTTGCCATTGCTACTTATTCCCCCCCTTCTTAACTCCTGCCCTCTGTACAGTCAAATATTAATCCTGATTTTCAGTACATTTTGCCCTCTGGCTGCAGGAAATGAGGGTCTCTTAAATATCCAATAGAGGTCTTGTACCTCTCACAGCCCTCCTTAAGTTAATGGTTGAGTGACATGAACTCTCTCTTTTCTCATGCTTCCAAGATAGTTAACAAAACTCAGCCAGTTTTACTACCTTGATTACCATTATCCTCATTTATTGCAAATGTTAGAACTATGTGAGAGGCAATGTTTCCTCTTTTACCTGTGCTTCTTCCCAGTGAACCACAGGGAGAGTCTTAGTAAACGCGATGCTGTAGAATACCAACACCACCCTCCTAATCACCAGCAATGGAGACCATTTGTCATCTGACTAGCAAGTGAATTCGAGTTCTAGAATCTCATCCTGAGGGTCTGCTGTCTAGGACAGTCTGGGTTACGGCCAAAGCCAAATTGGAACCAAGAATTTGGTTAAAAAAAAAAATACCCCAATAAATTAAAAATAAATTAATAAAAATAAATAAATAAATAAATAAATAAATAAATAAATAAATAAATAAATAAATAAATAAAGGTTTTCTGGGGGGAGGTGATATCAGGAGGCAAATCAGTGAATGGGGAAATGTAACTGGGAAGGGATATGAAGCCAATAAAGTGTATGCTAATAAGTGGTTACAACTGTTGGCAACTAGGGCTCAAGTCTATTGTGAACTCCCTTAACAGTTGTTCCATTTAGGGATGAGGAATTTTCCTTTTCTACTCATTCTCTTTCCTTATTGGTTGAAGACTGTTCCTGGAGCACTGACCGGGTTTCTTTCAGCCCGCCCTATATGGGGCAAGACTGGTCCAGCAGCTGCAGCAACTGGAGCTTTGAGAAAGCTGGCCAAACAAAGCATCTCAGAGGCAGATGCTTCCTGACAGGAAGGAAGTCAAGGGTAGGAGTTTTCCTCACTAAAGCTCCCGGTGAACTCTGAGTTGGGTTAAGGAACAAGGGCAGGCTCTGATTATATTTGTCATAGATCCTAACCTCACATCCACACAAAGACCAAATTCAGGGAGATTAAAGGCTTACACATGAAAGGAAAAACTGTAAAACTTTTAGAAGACGACCTTGTATTTGTTAGACCTTTTAGCAGAGAAAGATTTCTTTAAAAAGATACAAAAAGCACAAACCATAAAGGAAAATATTCTACAATTTATTGTTACTAAAATCCACTATAAAGAGAATAAAAATGTGTTACAAACTTGGAGAAGATATTTGTAATGCATAACAAAGATTTAGGATATAGTATATTAAAATACTATGAATCAAAAAGGAAGGAAGGAAAGAAGGAAGGGAGGAAGGAAGTAAGGAGGAAAGAAAGAAATAAAACCCAATAGAAAATGGGGGGGGGAATCAATGAGCAAGGACTTCATAGATGATGAAATAAAAATGGTCCATAAACATTTGAAAATATTCAATCTCATTAACCAGAGGAAAGCAAATTGAAACCACATAATTAGCAGAAATTAAGTTGTCAGAATGTATCCTGTATTGACAAGAATGTAGAACTCTCACTCAATTTTGAAGGAACGATAAATTGTGTTATTTCTGTAAAATGTGGAGTGGCATTTCACAACAGAGTTGAATGTATGCATTCTCTATGATCAATACCACTTATAGGTATATACCTAAAGAAACTTTTGCACACTAGTTTTTACAAAACTAGAAACAAAACAGCTGATGTCAGGTGGAGTTTGAGTCTTGGTTCTGTTCCTTACTGGGGTGATTTTTGATAGTTACTTAATCTTAGTAAACCTCAATTTTAAGGTCATCCATAAAATGAAAATAACAGTATCCCCTAACTCATAGGCTTGTTATTTAAATTAAACAATACATGCAACATCCTTCAAACGTGCTTTCTTATTACTTGCTCAATAAATGTTAATGACATTAATAATTCTAATTTTCTTTAGAGTATCAGAAAGCACAATTTAAAAAAAGTAAGTCATTGTACCTTTTAGTTTCTAAGGGCTTGTTAAATACCATTTTACTGTTATTTCTTTCTATTCATCTGTCCTGAGTAATAGGACCTAGCCCACGGGGTTGTTGAAAGAATTGAGATAAGACACAAAGTGCCTGACAGTGGTGGCACAACATGGGTAGCCACTATGATTAGTTTTTCTATTTTATATTGGTGGTTTTAAGGGTTTTAAACTCTATGAAATTTGGGGTTAGTTTCATTGGTTTCTTATTCTTTTTCTTGGCTTTTCTCCTCCTATATTTAATTTTGAATATTTTTTTATCTTAAAGCTCCAACCTTCTAAACATTTGGATTTTCTTTGCTTTTTAGACTTCTTTTCCAAGAGGTTTTTTTTTTTTTTTTTTTTCGATTTCTCTAGATCTTGTTTAGATTTCCTGAAGTTCATTTTTTAAAAATCTTGTTGAATTCACCCCACTTTTTTCTAATTAAAGTTAATCGGGGTGACAAAGGTTACCAAAGTCCCTCTCCTGGGTATATACCCAAAAAATCTGAACCCACTTATCTGTAAAGACATATGTGCTCTGATGTTCATTGCAGCTTTATTTACAGTGGCCAAGGCATGGAAACAACCAAAGTGCCCTTCGATAGATGATTGGATAAAGAAGATGTCGTATAGATACACAATGGTATACTATTCTGCCATAAGAAAAGATGAAATAGTGCCATTTGTGACAACATGGATGGATCTTGAATTATCATGTTAAGTAAAATAAGTCAGACAGAAAAAGTAGAGAACCATAAGATTTCACTGATATGTGGGATATAAAACTAAAAGCAACAAAGGAAAAAGACAAACAAATAAAGAAACAAAAACTCATAGACACAGACAATAGTTTAGTGGTTACCAGAGGGTAAGGGATGGGGGCGGGGGAATAGATGAGGGTAAAGGGGATCAAATACATGGTGATGGAAGGAGAACTGACTCTGGGTGGTGAACACACAATGTGATATATAGATGATGTATTATAGAATTATACACTTGAAACCTATGTAACTTTACTATTTTAAAATGGGCAGAGGACCTGAAGGGACATTTCTCCAAAGAGGACATACAGATGACCATTACACATATGAAAAGATGTTCAACATCACTTTTCATCAGAGAAATGCAAATAAAAACCACAATAAGCTATCACCTCACCCCAGTCAGAATGGCTATCATCAACAAGACAAATAATAATAAATGTTGGAGAGGCTGTGGAGAAAAAGGAACCTTCATACACTATTGGTGGGAATGCAGACTGGTGCAGCCACTATGGAAGGCAGTGTGGAGGTTCCTTAAAACATTAAGAATAGAATTACCATATGACCCAGCAATCCCACTCCTGGGAATTCCCTTTTCCTTTGTGATCTTGAATATTATCATATTTTGGTCATTTTGTAACAAGTTTCTATACTGAAGAGGACTGTTCCCAAAATATTTCTGTTTTCATTCATCTATATACTTTGTGAATCTAGAAAGGCCTCCTCTGTGACTCACAGTTCAGAAACCTGGACTTGGTACTGAAAAATTAGTGCAACATAATATAACATGAAAAAATAAAAATAATAAAATGAAAAATTCTTAAATTACTATGAGAAAAAGACAATGTTCATAACTCAATTTAATTATGAAAAATACTTGATCATCAAACTATGGGTCAATGATATCAGCTAAAATCCACTTAGATATTTAAACAAGAAACTCAGTATAGTCATGTGCACAGCAATAAAATACTTTAACATCTAATTCCCCGCAAGCCATGTTACTCTATATGGAGATGAGGTGCTCTCTATCCTTGCCACTCAAAGTGAGGGCCAAGGGCCAGCAGCATCAACAATATCTGGGAGTTTGCTACATTTACAATGTCTCAGATACCGTCCCAGAACTGCTGAATCAGAATCACTGTTTAACATATCGCCAGGCTATTTGTATGCACAATGGTGTTTGAGAAGCTCAGAGCTAGTCAGATTTGTTCATGCAAGGAACCTTCCTTCTCTTTGAATCTGGATAAATGGCCACATTATAGGGAGGGCAAAGAGGCATTTTGGATGATAGCTACCATTAAGTGAAATGTTAAACACGAGCAATTACATTGAATAGCATTAGTGTCCAAGTCTCTCTTTCTCAGCAATTTAATTCTTTGTGGCATTTCATTCCACATATATTAGCCATGTGTGAGTGTGTGATTTATTTGCACCTGCTTCACTTGAATATTTAGTAAAACATTGCTTTTACTATATTATTGTGGAACTAATAGAAGAAAACATATTTTAATTTACTCATTGAACAAGCATTTAGTGAGCATTTGTTCTGTCTTGTACTAGAGACTGGGGACACAAAGTGAATAAAATGGGGGACCTGTTCTCAAGGAACTCACCATCTAATGCGGAATGAACACATAAACAGATAGTTCTAGTGAAGTGGGAAAAATGCTTTGATAGAATACCTCCAGGGTCACATGGAGGCATGCATCAGTGAGGGACAGCTCACCCAGATAGGAGGAAGATAGAAAAGTTGGAAGAGGTAATGAACGAGTTTTCTTAATGAACATAAAAATTGTTTGGGGAAGAGAGAGGAAAAAGAACATTCCTTGGAGATGAGATGGCAGAGCATACTTGGAGAGAAAAAGTGTGGCTTCATCAGGGACTTTCAGTAGTCAGGTGCTACTGAAACATAATGTACAAGATAAAGAGTAGAGGAGGATGCAGCGGGAGAGCCTGCCAGGGCATTTCAAGTCCATGTTAAAAATTTCGTGGGTTATGTTGTAAGGCAGCATTGAAAGATTTTTAAATAGTGAAGAGCCCAGTCAGATTATCATTGTTGGCGGAACACTCTGGCTATAGAATGAGAGAAAGAAGAAGGATGTGGGAAGTAAAACCCAAAACAGAGAGACCTATTAAGAGGCTATTACATTCTTGGTGGCAAAAGTTATAGAGTTGTTTGATTGTAAGATGTCAGCTTCACAATCAAGCAGAAGGGCAAAGATACAAAGAATACCCAGAGACTGAAGACTCCTACACACATTCTCTACAACCATCTTCATGTCAGATTCCATCTTTCAGAACAATATTGCAATCACTGCTTAAATGAACAAATTCTCAAGATACCATCCTCCTCCATCCATTATACTGTAAAAAAGTGAAACCATTAAATCCTTTATTATACAAGCATCTTGAACAGAGATCAAGTGTAATTCATCCCACATGCTGTCAGCTAATTAAAGTATTTGTACCACAGATTCCTCAGCCTTTCACATAACTTTGGAGGAGTACTGGGGTCTTATTCCAGGAGAAAAACAAATCACTCTCCATCTCCCCTTATTTAATGTATGCTGCCATACCAGTAGCTTTAGTATAGTGATGCAGTTTCAAGCTTTATATTTAGCCTACAAGTTAAATGTGCACCTACAGAAAACTGCCTGCCAGTAAGAAGCAAATTAAACATTAAAGAAACCTTTAAACTGGGATGGAGTGGTTTTTCCTCCTTCCCCTACATCCTAATTTCTGTCCTTAAGCATTATTTCCCTCACACTACTATTCACACTTCTTTCTGATCTCAGCCCAGTGGAAACTGAGATACTGGAGAAAGACATGTATTTTTCCCCAGTTTTACAGCCTGACAGAAGAACACTAAGTTACAGGTAAATGAGGGAAATATAACTCTTCAAGATACAGAACTAATTTGCTAGGTTCTGTGCATACTGAGAAACTCACTAGGTTCTGAGGTCCATCTTCACCCAAATAATAGCACATTCTCACCTAGAGCTGGCAGGGGGTCAGAACTCATCTGGAGAGCTTTCCATTGGATTTCCATTTCCCTTGCTCATTCTGCTGCCAGGCACTGAATATTTGAGCCTCATGCAGGCAAATTTAGTATTTTTGACTTTTAACAAATATTTATTGGGTATCTACTATATGCGAGATGCTACTAAGTAATTTGGGGAGAATACAACTTCTTTCAGTATTTTTTTCTAGCCTTGTGCTGAACTCATGGGTCTCAAAGATAATGGGGCCTCAGCTAATTCATAAAACCCTCACCTGTTCCCCATTGGTACCATTATCCCAAAACTTCTATTTCTAATTGCCCCAGCTCCTCTTTCACTTCTGGTTTATCTTACAGAAGAGAATCCTTGAACTAACTTAAGTTGGTTTTCTTTTTTTTCTGAACTTTTTGTAATATCTTTCTTGACCTTAATGTTTTTGTGATTTAATGTTATTGTACTCTTTTTGGATTCCCATGAATCTTTTTATTATAAGATATCTAAAGCTCACGTAAAAAAGTAAATTTTCATTTGATTGTCAGTGGAAAAAATATCTCCACAGTACACAGTACAACATATAGATCAGCTTTCTAAAAGTCTTTGGATAGTATAATTAATGTCGGGCAATGCTTCTTCAACAAGTTCTGTGGTGTTCACTAAAACCTCCAACAAAATTTGGTATGAGGAGGAGTCTGCTTCAATTTCTGTCCGAGAACCTCAGCTCATCAGGGTGGTACACCTAGGGCACATGTGAGATCGACACGGTCATTGGCTGGCCTCTGTTGAGCTGTTCTTATGCAGGATTCAGGCAGACACTGTTTGTGTTACCTTTAAAATGTTTACAAGATACTGTGGCAGCAGCACTCAGTGGCCTCTTAGAGTATACCAGTAAGGGGCTTTCTTCTATTCCAAAATGTGGATTCATGGGAATCCAAAAAGAGTACAACAACATTAAATCACAACTCTTTGGAAGAGTTTGGTCAGGTGTCTTGTAGGATGTCCCATTAATTTGATGTGTTTTGTTTTTTTTCTCATGATAAGACTGGGTTTACGGGTCATTGAAAAGAAGAACACAGGGGTAAAGTGCCATTTTTCATCACATGAAAGTCAAGGATACGTAATATCAACATATTACTATTGGTGTTAACTTTAATCACATGGCTCAGAAAGTATCTGTTAGGTTTCTCCATTGTAAAGTTGTTCCTCCCCCCTCCCCATTTTTTTACTGTATTCTTTAGAAAGAAGTCCTTATGCACAGGGCACATTTAAGGAGTGGGAAGTTATACTACACCACCTTGAGGAAAGAATATTTACATAAATGATTTGGAATGCTTCTAAACAGAAGATTTATCTTTTCTTTTCCATTTATTTATATTTATTTATTTATTTATTCAATCATTACTTATATCAATATTGACTCATGCTTATTTATTTTATCCTTTGGGTTATAATCAAATCCTACTTTATTTTCTTGCTCATATTGTCATGGTTTTGATTATTGGGGACACTTTCAATTGGATATTGTCTCCCTTGACATACCCCCATCACTATGTTTTTGTTTTGAGGGGGAAGATGGGTGTTTGAGCATTTTCTGGCATTATAAGATACACCCAGCTCATCTCTGTATTCATCTGTCTCTCCACATTTCATGGTAGCAGTTAGCCCTGAGAAGTCAATTCTCTGATGGGTTAAAAAAAAAATAAAAAATAAAAATCATTGATTATCAGTTGGTAAAATGGCTCATCTTTTTATTCCTCCCATCTTAATACAGATTTACAGCCTGGTAATGGTCACATCAGAACTGGGTTTGGGAAGACTTTTGCATCCCACTTTCACCTCCATCAGATTCCTACCGCCATTTTTTGATACGGACAATTAATGTATTCTCAATCTTATTTGAATAGATAGCTAACAACGGTGCTAAGAGCTACCCCTAGCATTGACCTACCCTTATTTTTCCCTCTTCTTCCAACAAGATGATTGTCCATGAGGCTCTCTCATATAAGAATTCTACTGCTTTCTCTATCACCTTGGGTAGAACACTTCCCTTAGTCCTGCACAAGCCACCTGGATGATATGTGACTTGCATTTTAAAATGTAAAACCTGCGCCAGTAGGTTACCTATTGATCTTGGATAAATAATGGTGTTAAGGAGGGAGAGTAATTTAGTTAACATCTCTCTTAAATGAGATGCTTGGGGAGCAATAAATTTGATGTTGTTCTTTTCAATAGTGTAAATAGACATGTTTTATGTAGTGATGTGATTAACCTGTGCTTGTTTTGTGAAGAGATTGTTACACCTTGTTTTCCTCAGTATCCAGTAACATAAAGAGAGGATGAAACCTAAAAGACAGCAGGAGTGGTTTTCACTTCAAGGATGACTTCCAAGCAAAGTACATAAATTGATTTCCCCTCGAGTTTTACTTCATGTGGTATCATAAAGAATTAACACCCAGATTTAAAGAAATAAGGAAAAGTCAGGAGTATTTTTTATTATTATTATTATTATTATTATTATTATTATTTTAATTTATGAAGAGGATAATGAAGGAGAACATAAAGAGATTAAAAATGAGCAGGATTTACTGCACAGGAGCCACAAGCCCTCCAAGTGGTCACCATGCAGGGTTCAGGAATGTTGCTGGATCTGTTATGGTCCATGATTGACCCAAATAAGAATGTGCATCTCTTCATTTGCTTCATCTATAAATAGGCACAATCTTTGTGCTAATAAAGATGAATAGCTACATTCTTTATGCTAATAAAGATGAATTACTGATTTTAGGAGATCAAATTTTCATTTGGATGTGGATCCCACTATCCAAGTTTACCTACTCTTGACACTTTGCTTTCCAAGGAAAAACATTATCTGATTTCAACTTAACTATAAGCTTCTTGAGAACAGCTACCTTTCCTTATGCATGTCTGGGCTGCTTGCAGGGCCTACAAAGTGCCTTGCATGTGGCAGAATTAATTGGTGGCCACATTATTTTACTGTGTCAAGCTTTAAATTATTCGACTTGGACTTCAATTTTTGCTAATGTTTTTCAATGTATGTGTATGTATGCTTATGTGTTTTTCTATGCGTGTGTACTCAAAGCTAGATAAGCAGATGAAGGATGTGTCAGATATCTCCCATCTGACCCTTCAGATCCACTCTCCAGTCTTCCCCAAAATTATCTCTGTCCCAGAGGGCTGCCTGTTTGGATCACATCACCATGTTCTTCCTGTGTCTCTCTGGTGTCTGTTTGGAAGTGGTTATGGAGGTCCTCAGCAGGAGATAGATGGATCCTGGGTGCTCACATGTGAACAGCTGAGGAAGAATAGAGTGTATGTGAGGGAGGATAATTAGGTCTTAGAGTGATTTTGGAATAGAACAAAGCCCCTTACTGGTATACTCTAAGAGGCCACTGAGTGCTGCTGCTACAGTACCTTGTAAACATTTTAAAGGTAACACAAAGAGTGTCTGCCTGAATCCTGCATAAGAACAGCTCAACAGAGGTCAGCCAATGACCAGTCGATCTCACATCTGCCCTAGGTGTACCACCCTGATGAGCTGAGGTTCTTGGACAGAAATTGAAGCAGACTCCTCCTCATACCAAATTTTGTTGGAGGTTTTAGTGAACACCATAGAAGTTGTTGAAGAAGCATTGCCCAAAAGTGGGGTGTAACTTCTGGCTCCTTTCCAAAGTCAAAATGACCATGAAAGGTAAACGTTTTGAATTGATTCAGGACATCGAGGCAGCCATGACAGCACAACTAAAGACACTCACGAAAGAGGATTTCCAGAACTGCTTCAGAAAGTAGCAAGTATGATGGGATGAATGTGTTCGAAGTGAGGGGGAGTATTTTGAGGGGGATTAGTAGCAATGTGTCTTTTAATGTAATACATTTTCAAAATTTAAACATTCACCATATTCGTTGATCACACCTTGTATATATTCAATTCATTTTTGCAAATTTGCCAAGGCAATTCAATGGGGACAGATTAATCTTTTATAACAAAAAGTGCTTGAATAAGTGGATATCCATATGCCAAAAAAGTCCTTAATCAAATACCATATACAAAAATTAACTTGAAATTGATCATAAACCTCAATATACGAGTCAAAATGTTAAACTGTTAAAAGAGTAGAAGAAAATTTAGGAGAAAAAAGTTTAGAAGAAAAAAATCTTAGTTACCCATATTCTTGGCTAAAATTTCTTAAATATTACACATTTACTAACAATAAATGTACTTCATCAAAATTAAGAATGTGTGATCTTCAAATAATATGGAAAAGAAAATATAAAGCAGGGCACAGACCGGGAAATCATATTTGCAAAACAAGTATCTAACCAAGAATCTGTATCTAAAATATATGAAGAGCTCTTATAACTTATATGAAAATAAAATCAAGAGGCGAATTTTAAAATGGGCAATAAATTTGCTCACTTTGCCAGAGAAGATATACAGATGGCAAATAAGCACATGGAAAGTTTCTGTCAACATTATTAACTAGGGAAATGCAAATTAAAATTAAAAGGAGATACTAGTGTATATACTGCTAGTAGAATGGCTAAAATTAGAAACATTGATCAACTAGAGCAACCAGAAATCTCACACACTAAGACTGTAAAATGGTACATTTTGGCAGAGTTTTGCAGTTTCTTAAAAAGTCAGTCATGTGACCTGACCATTCTATTTCTAGGAACTTACCGAAGAAAAAAAGCATATTTTCATACAAAAGCTTGTTTATAAATGTTCATAGCTTTATTTGTAATAGTCCCAAACTGGAAATAATCCAAGTGTCCAACAACAATTTATTAATTTGAGATATATCCATACAATGATATACTATTTATAAATAAAAATAAATGAACTGACATATGTTAAAACATGGATGGATCCCCAAATAATTATGCTGAGTGAAAGATGTGAGTATGCATGCTGTGTAATTATATTTATATAAAATTTTATTTATATTTATATTTATAAAATTTTATTTATATAAAAAAGAAAAATAATCCACAGTGATAGAAATCAGATCATTGTTTGCCTGTAGGGGTGGGGTAAGGTTTGGAAGGATGGGAGGAAAGGCTTACAAAGAGGCAGGAGGAAACTTCTGGGCATATGGATGTGTCATTTTGATTGTCGTGATAGTTTCAAGGAGATATACATTTGTCAAAACTTATCAAATTGTACATTTTAATATGTGCAGTTTTTATATCAATTATTCCTTGGCAAAGCTTTAAAAATAGAATTGAGTTTTTGTTTTCATATAGACTTGTTATTACCAATTTGAATAGTGACTACTCATTTGCTCATATTATGCTTTTGTAGACTCTAAGCTCCTTGAAGTCAGGAATTCATTCTGTTTTTGTTCCAAGTGTCTAATATTGGTGTGATAAAATGCATATGTAACAAATAACAGGCAAAATAGTATAAATAAATCAATGACTACATAATGCTGAACATGTACTATATACTAGAGTCTTTGGGAAATTTCTGCAAGCTTTATTTGAGATTATCATGTCTTGGGAAATAAGAAAAGAAAAAAAAAAGCTAGATTTATTTATAAATTTAGAAATGTACACCAGCATACAATAAGCAAAAGCAGCCATGTACAAATCTGAAAAAATTGGCCATAGCAGTATTTTAATTCCTAATGTTAGCAAAATTGTTTCCTGGCACAGTTGACACTGCTTGATATGTATGCACCTTAGATTAAATAAGCCCATGTGAAGTAAGACCCTACTTGTGATGTCACAACTGGAGGGAAGTGGACCACTTAGAATCAGGCTGAATGGGGGAGGGCAAGACAAGGGGACTCCTGGAAGATTTCATCTGAATAGCAGGAGCATACTCATTTGAGTTTTGGAGTTGTTCTTCTTTGTTCAATGGCTAACTAATAGGCCTTTTTATTTATTTATTTTAAGACCCTGGAGTTCAACACCTGATATGGTTGGTTGGTACCTAATATGACTGCTTGATGTGGTTGCATTAAGAAAGTTTAGGATAACCCCTCTCCCCACCCTGAATCTCTAACTCCCTACACAGACATTAGTTTCTCTAGGTACCTCTCAGGAACACAAGTATTGTGCTTTCTGCTACAGGGAATATGAAAAGGTACTGTTCTGAAGGTGTTTATAGTCGAATTAGAGAGAGAAAATATCAAAGCATGACAAAAGTAGCCAAACCACCAGGAAGTGGGAAATACCAAAAAAGTAGGAAAGAGAATGCATAGGTGAGATGTGCCTTTTGGCTGGGAAAACTTCAGGAAAAAAAATGGAATTTTAGTTCAATTATATAGGATTACAGTAGGCTAAGAAGTGAACAAAGAACATGGAGTGGTGAGGGGACAAGGGTGAAGTGGGGGAAATAGGATGGAAAAGAAAATAAATTAATAAAAGTATACAGTCTACTGAAATAAAACATTGCCTTCGGGTAAACATAAAACAGCATCTGGTCGTTTTAGGAGAGAAGAACAATGAAAAAAAAACTCAGTTATTTCCTATTCTTCAACAAGTTTATATATGTATATAGTGGGTTTTTTTACTTCATAAGTTATATCTTGAGTACTGTTGTCACAATTCTCTAAAATTTAATTTGTGATGCATTATCCAGAGGGTAGAGATGATGATACTTAAAAACTAAGTTCACTAATTGAACTCTATATGAGGGGACTTTCAGTGAATCTATTTGGAGAATGGCTTATACTAGGTGATTGAAAATTACTATTTACATTACTAATTTTATATATGTATGTATATACTAGGGATGGATTTACCAACTATGCAGACAGAGGGCCATCTATCAGATTGACTAGTTGATGTTTTGTCCATGTCACATATAATAATCTAATTCAAAGAACCCCCACTCTAGTATAAAATAAATTACAAAAAATGAGCTACTTGAGATGCTGGAATCAGCTCATGGTAAACTGCTTCCGTGTCAAGTTGAGGAAGCTTAAGCTATCCAACAATGCAGTTTCCAGAAGAACATTCTCAGCTGAAGAAAGCTGACAATGTGGGATAAACTGACTCTCAAGAAACGAGAGACAGCTTCTGCAAAATTTTGATATCAAGAATTGCGTCATCTTTCTGAAATTATCTTCCTGTAGCTATTACTCCTTGAAATAAAATGCCACTTTCATAATGACAACAAGATTGGGGGGCATCTTGGCACTATAGTAACCTTAACAATTGAAACAAAATTGAACACTGGTAAATGAATGAGCGTTTGCATTTCACAAGGAATTGTACATTTCCCAGGGGTCCACTAAGCTCAGGAAACACCTTCAGAGAAAAACCACTACTCTTTTTTAGCACAAAGGATGTAAATTATAACAAATCAAATGGAGTGGGGAATGACAAGGTTACTTAAAAGTACTTCTGCAATTTAATAGTCTATATTCAAATTGTATTTGACTGATTTTAGTAACAGACACCTTGAGTGAAAAGTGTTTTATTTCTTTATAACTTTTCTACAAAGAAAGCATGCCAAAAGAACAGCTTTGTGTCTGACTCTACTCTAGAAAATAGCAAAATAAGATTCACACTTATACATGAGGGAAATTTATATAGTTGTAGAGTAAGCAGTGATCTTAGAGATCATCCAGTTCAAACATCTTGTTTTATAAATGAAGAGACAGGCCTAGAGGTCAAGATGAGATTGATGTTTAAGGAAGATTAGTCTGGCAGCATGGACATGACACTGCAGGTAAAATCTCAGAGGGTGGTCTGGGTAGACCTGTGTCAGGCTGGTTTGCTTTCTCCAGTGGTTGGAAGTGCTTGCCATCAGAAAGATCACTATGAATTAGAACTCATATTAAGAAAAAAAGGGCAGAGTCTGGCATCAGTTCCAAAGGAGCAATAGGAAAAGACGCCACAGCTGAGATAAGAACATGCTGGGAAATAGACTCCAAGGCTCAAAGAGGTTACAGGATGAAGGGCAATACCTACAAAGCAAGAATGCCAAGGATACATTGCCTATAACGTGGGAGAAAACTTGGCATCCAGTTGGAGTCTCAGAGTTGGACAGCAAAGAATAATGCAAAAAAAATTGAATAAAATGGAGTGATACTGAGGTCTTTAAAAAACCTGATAAACACTCATTGGCCCATCTTCTTTTTCTAGATTCCTAGACACTACTCCCTTCTGTTGTTACTTTCCTTCTTAGGGGCATTTTTTGGTTATAGTTTTCTGAGGCCTTGAAACAACTGGAAAAGGGGTTTATGGGCTTAGAAGTAGACAAAGCAAGATTTGATTCCTGGCTTTGATGCTGGCCAGACAAATGACTTTGGACAAATTACAAATCCTTCTTGAGCTTAAGTTTTTGTTGTCTGCAAAATGGAGATGACAGTATTCTCTAATACAAAGCGTTGTTTTCAGAATAATTTATCTGAAATTCCCAGCACAGAACATGCTTTCAATAGATAGTTTTCTATAATGCTAGTTTGTTTTACAAAATTATATCTTTTGGAGAATATACCCTAGTTTTTTTCTTCCTGAGAACAGCCTTACTCATCCACTAAATGCTGACCTTATAATTTGACTCTCAGAGGGATACTATTGTCTATAAATTCTGGGACATTTTACTTAATCCCTCTAAGCACATGGCTATAAATTACAGAGCCATCAGCATTATCCTAGGGTTTGGCATATATATTATCCTTTCATCATCATGCTTTTAGTTATTTCAATCCAATGACTGATATGTACTTGATGACCAGATGCTCAAAGAATGAGAGAGACCAGCCAGAAAGAAAGAATCATGGAGGTATCTTCCTATGGAAAGCACTGGAGATGCTTAACTCCCCATGTAATGAAACAGCCAATTCCAGAATCAGGAAAATTTATTCCTAGTAAATCAAAGATTAAGAAGGGGATTGCTATTGTATCTGCACACAGCCCCATAACATTTTGAAAACAGAAGAAAATTAAGGAGAAGGCTATTTTTTGATTATCCTAAAAGTTCAGTACACCTTTCAATGGATTCATAAACTTTCGATTTAGCTCTCTCTTTTTCCTTTGTCTTAAGTTTTCAGACTTGCAATCTGAATGGATATTGACAATCTAAATGGTAATCAGTGTTTTTGTGAAAGTAATAGAATAAAATAATTGGGCTACAAGAATGTAGATAGATGATTTATTATAACATTTCAATTTATAAAGAAATTAAGCCTGTAAAATTACTTACTGCAATAATATGTAGTGATTCCTAGACTTTTGGATTTCATAGACTACCAGTACATTTAAAACAAAAATTAGTAGGTGGATGTCAGCTTCATTGTTGTTATTGTTTGTCCTTTGGGTTTATCATCTAATATCGCCATCTCTTCATCCTGGGTGACACTAATTGTTGGTTGGGTGTTTGGGAGCCACTGTTGTAGTTACTCAGCCAACTTTGAAATAAGCTTAAATAATAAAGCGAAGTATCTTTAATGCAATTGGACCCCATTGGGTATCTTTAAACTTTATTCAGTGTACGCTTAAACATACAGTGGGCTACACTGACTAAGAGGATAGTAATCTGGGATAAAAGAAGTCCTGGATTATAATCAAGAAAGATAATATCTGCATGACTGTGTTTCTTTGTGTGGTTATGGCTAGAGAATTAAAATCAGCTCTAAGGCTTTAGAGAAGTCAGATTACCTCTTTGAATCTAATTTTCATTATGTAGAATATTAAAAAATTCCTCCCACAGATAAAAATTATAAAGGCTCTGAGAGGTGAACAAAATTTAGGCAGATTCTGAAGAGCTGTTGACATTTGGATGAAGGAAATATAATAACATGGCATGAGTTTCCAGTTTTTTACTGCTTTTAGCTCAAGGGCAGGACACAGGCAGCATATATGCGGAAGCTAAAACTTCTACAGAAACTTTCAGAATTTCCGGCATGAAGAACATATTCACAGCCACAAGAAAGGCTGAGGGGAAAATCCCAAGAAGAAAAGAGCCAGAGAAGGTGAGCAGCATGTTCTCTGTATATAGTCTGTGCTAATCTCTAACTGACCCCTACACCATACGTTCACAGGGCAACCTGCAAGCAGCCCAGCTACCAATGAAAGAACTGAACTGGTATGTGAGTTGCTGCCAAGAACAGAGTTTGCAGTTTGAGGTGAGTCAAATTATCCACTAAAACAACAACAAAAATCAGTAATCGTTGCAAGAACGTAACATAACCCAGAGTGTCCACGACAGCACTCATAATATCCAGAATACAATCAAAATTTAAAATTTGGAAACATTTGATCCATTCTCAAGGGAAAAGACAATCAGTGGAGACTTATACCATGATAACTAATAACCTAGATGTTGAAATTTATAGACAAGGATTTTTAAAGCTATTATTATAACTGTTCTCAATGACAAAATGTGGGGTCCAACAATTAAGTTCTCAAATTTGGTGCAATGATGTTGCCAAACTTTTTTGATATCAGAGGGATTATTCATTATGAATTTGTAACAACTGTACAAACAGTTAACCAAGTTTACTATTTGGAAGTGCTGAAAAGGCTGTGTGAAAAAGTTACATGATCTGAACTTTTCTCCAACAATTCATGGCTCTTGCATCATGACAAAGTACCAGCTCACACGGCACTGTCCATGAGGGAGCTTTCACTCAGTAGACGAATAACTGTATTGGAACACCCTCCCTACTCACATGATCTGGCCCCCAATGACTTCTTCCTTTACCTGAAGGTAAAGGAAATATTGAAAGGAAGACATTTTGATGACATTCAGGACATCAAGGGTAATATGATGTCAGCTCTGATGGCCATTCCAGAAAAAGAGTTCCAGAAAAATTGCTCTGAAGGGTGGACTAGGCGCTGGTGTTGGTGCATAGCCTCCCAAGGGAAGTACTTCGAAGATGACCGTAGTGATACTCAGCAATGAGGTATGTATGAGCACTTTTTCTAGGATGAGTTCATGAACTTAATTGTGAAACTTCATATATACTTATAAAGAATGAAGAAAATATAAAATAAAGGTGTTCATTTTTTTTTCCAGACAGTCTGCAGCTATTTATTCAATACCTTCTGTGAAAAAACAGTTCTTGCCTTCATACAGTTTATAGTCTAATAGTACAATAATTGATGGGGTATAATGTCACTTTGACTGTACTGTTTGTTCTATAAATCTATGATTCCGAGAACAGGGAATGGAGGAGAATCCTTAATAAATATACATGTATCCAGATACCACTGGCTTGTACCACCAGGGATCCAAACAATTGAATTAAGGCGAGAGATATTAATTCGACTTCATAATTTCTACAAGCAGTGGCCAGAAAGGCAAGTAAGTCAGGTCCTGACACATAATGACAAATAATAATAATAATATTAATAATAATAATAGCAGCAGCAGAAACAATAATCATAACAGTATTAACTCATGTTTTATAATACTTAACAGTTTACAAAATAATTCACACTTTTATTATGAAATTTGAGCCGTCCAACCAACCCTGTAAAATAAGGGGCAAGATTCACATTCTGAGAGGGTCCATTTAGAAATAAAAGTAGGAAGAACATATCCACATGAAATTTTTCTTTTCAAAGACATAAACAGACTAAGTAAATTACAGATATTCACCCAAATCTTTATTTCTAGTAAGCTCTCAGTGGCAATCTAAATTTTATAGGAAGAAAAGAAGCTTTACCTGACATGAAAAGAACAATGAACATTTGGAACTATCAAAGCATTCTGGCAACTGTCTTTTCCAGAAACCTATCTTAAGAATGAGTTGCTCGGTGATAATTAGAGAGTGAAATGCACCCAGTTTCACATTTCAATGCTCCTTACCAATTAGAATGACATTAGAGTGAAAGTGTAGCCATATAATTGTATGAAGAATAGATCTAATTTTCTCAATGTCACTGCAATATCACCTTTTGGGACTAACAGCACTGAATGATTACGCATATCATTTGGTAATTGTATTTTTCTCCATTTCACACTGGGAGCTGAGTTTTAAAAGTGGACATGCAATTAGATTATAAATGAACACACATCAACTGGCCCTCAGAAGATAGTAATATGTCAGCATTAACCCAGCTGAATTTTTAACTACTGTCAGTGACAATGTTTGTGGCTTGTCAACACTCAGCAGTGATGAACATAGGGATTCTGAGCTCTGCCTTTAATAATAAAAAAGAATAAAGTGACTGAGAAACTCTGAACTCAGGGAGAGTGGCCTTCACAAACTTGGTGCTTGGCTGACTGTTGGATGTAACTTCAACACCAGCTGTGATAGAAGATCAAGCGCAAACGCCCAACAGTGCTGCTAGATGCTAGTCTGCGAGCTGCATAGAGAATGGGTTTTTCTAGAGATGAGCCTATCATTCTATGTCATAGGCTCCAAAACAGATAATCCTGGGGGAAAAGGTATGGAGTGCCAAATAATTATAGCATACATTGCTGGATATATTTCAGGTCAGGAGTGAAAATGTATATAGCCATCTGCATTTAAGTAGCACTTTCTAAAAATAAAATGTACAGAAGAAGGTGAGGTTGAGGCTTTAAGTTATGGCTTCGAGAAATCCTGAATACTACTGAACTCTCTAACGCATGATCATAAGTTTTAATATGTACACTTATTTGGTTGCAGTTGAAGTCTCATTATCATACTAACCAAAAGCAAATTTGTGGACCAGTCTGATCTTGGGACTTGATTGAGAGCAATCTCAGGACATTTAAATAAGAGTATTTTTCACATGGGACAAATGATGAAAACTAATTTTGATTTTCCTGTCCTAACAACATGGCAGTTAACTACTACACTCCCCTTCATTATGAGAGAGTGTTTACTCCATGGAATGGAAATGTCTGTCAATAACCCCATTTTCTTAACCACAGTTGTTAATGCAAGCTGATGAAATGCACGACTTCTGCACAAGACCTGAGCCAGAAAGCAAAGCCTGTAGCATTTCCTGTAGGTTTTTGTGAAGTCATTGCCCCTCCCCTCCCAGAGCAACGTGGCCTGCAGTGGTCATGATTGTAGCCCTAGGGTGTGTAGGAAGTGGATTTCCTACTATCCTGGCTACCGTGGGTGAGTTACAGAGAAGCCAACCAAAAGGCAGTATCTAAGGAGAATTTCAAATTAACTCCAGAGAGAGATCATCCATCCCAATTAGCAGTCGGTAAGGCTCCAGGTAAAGCAGACACGTGGAAATATGAAATAATAGTGTACAGAAATGGGGAAACCAAACGACTGTTGGAAATTTGAAGCAGAAGGTGGGAGGAAGAGCCTGAGAAATTCCCAAGTTGGAAAGAATAGGTTAAGCCTTTACTTTACTTCTGAATTTCCTTTCCTCACTGTTCACCCTGCTTTAGCACTCAATCCCCCGATTACAGTTGGTTACATCCAGGATAGTCTTATCCAATAGACAGTGTATGGGTTATGATTAATGTTTTTGTACCTATGGGTTAGGCACAAAATAGGGTCTCAATAAATATTTGGGAAGTCTTTTAAAGTTAGACAATGGTTTCCAACTGCACTTAGAATAGGATCCAAACTTTTTACCATGAACTATGTTATGAGTCATTCCTGCCCTTTAATTTTATCTCAGCCTGCCCTCTACCTTGCTCAATATGCCTTAGTTAAAATAGCTTTTTTCAGTTTCCTGAATACCCCAAGTTCTTTGTAAACAAACTATTCCTTTTGCTTAGACTTCCCTTTCCTTCCTCTCTTCACATGGCTGTGCTTGTGTGTGTGTGTGTGTGTGTGTGTGTGTGTGTGTGTGTGTTTCCTTATCTTTCAGTCCTTAGTTTAAATGATACCGCCTCAGAAAGGTTTCCAGGCTATGCAATATAAAGTATATCCTCTGTGTTATTCTCTTTTATAGCACCCAGCTTCTACTTCTCTAGGGTGAGAATCATCCCTGTTTACCCAGGAATTGGAAGTTCCTTGGGATGCAGGTCTTTCAGTACTAAATCTAGGACAGTCTAAGGCAAACTAGGATGGTTGGTTACCCTACTTACAGACTTTTTGTTCATGTACTTTGGAATATCTATCCACCCGATTAAGCATTAAGATCCATAGAGGTGTGGGCCATGTCTTTTTGTTTACCACTGTGTACTCTACACCTCTCATAGAGCCAGATACTTAGTAGGCATTCAATAAATATTGAACGAATGAATAAATTAATCAAAAATAAACTATTGGAAGTTCAGGACAAAAAAGTTATGTTTGGAGTCAGCTACACAAAGTTGAAGTTGTTAGATGTGTAGAACTCTATAAGGAAGTAGAGAGACACAGATGCTTTGTTCTTACATATAGGTGGGAAGTGGGGACACGTCCAGGAGAGAATACAGTGATCAGAGAATACCAGTTCATTTATCATCCATCCATCCTACAATCTGGCTATAATACAATATATAATAGGCAGTAAGGAGAGTCCTAACCATGACCATCTTGACATTTGCTTCACCAAGAAACATATCCAAGATATGCAAAAATAATTATACATGAGGAACTTTTGGATTAGAATAGGAAGAGAGAGTGCTGGAGATGAAATAAAGCCTCTAGATCTATAGCAACATCAGCCCAATCTAATCTGTGAGTTTTTCTTCTTGCAAAGCACGAGGCCCTCATGAGAGTAGTTGGGCTCTAAGGGACCTTGGACAGCCTCTAGACCATTTCCCACAGTGCAGCCATTGGAAAACCCTCCCACAATATGTCCTCAAAAACCATTCCATGGTCAAAATCATTTGGAAAATGTTGCATGGCATTTAAAGATCCGTAATGCATATGTGATAAGGATGGCATTTTGAGAGATTTAAATACTTTTTTCTCTTTCCTGTAGCTTCACATTTCTCTAATTAAATCAGGTTCTGTACTCATTGCCTCAGGGATGGTTGTGAAAGGTTGAAAGCAGGAATAACCCAGAAAGGGAAGAAGGTTTGGAGTTATTGTCAAAATGAGAAAAAAGACTAATTTCTCTGAATTCCCTGGGGCTTGAGAAGGTGGTGAAAGGTGATGGTGTTGGTGGACATATTTAGAGGGATCTGGAAGTCTTGGAAGAAAGAGAAACTCTGCCCTATTTCCTGATTAGAGGTGATGTTTGGTGCTAAGACCCCAAGAGATAATGGCTAGGCATATAGGACTGTACACAATCTTGCAAAGGTTCCTGTGATACAAGCATAGCACAGAAGCATTGAGGAGCCAGTCCTTTAGACCAGAGGATGGCAAACTACAGCCTGCAAGCCAAATCCAGTCTACCATCTGTTTTTTATACAGTCTACAAGCCAAGATTGGTTTTTACATTTTTAAATGGTTTTTTAAAAAGTTTTGTACATATTATAATATATATTGTGTATGGCTACTTTTGTACTACAATGATAGAACTGAGTAGTGGCAGATTGACTAGTCTGAATGGCCTGCAAAGTCTAAAATATGTTCTATCTCGCCCTTTATAGAAAAAGCTTGCTGATCCCTAATGCAGACAGTTCTAGAAACAAACTTTGTGGACTGACAACTTAGGGCAAAATGGGCTACCCATATCCTCTGCCTATGGAGATTCCAGAACCAAGACCCCAACACGACTGAAGAGAAGATTCTCATCAGTTTGGCAGGATGGTGTGTAGAATGTATAGTTAATTTTACTGTGCACCAGGGTTTGTGATTGAGATTCCAATCCATTAACCATGTTAAGATGAGAAAGGCTCTGGGAAGTCCTGCTGTCAATAAATATACTTAACTAATGTTTTCCAAAGTTATTTAATCATGAACTTTTTTTGTCAGACCTATTAATATCCTATAAAACACAGTATTGTTTTCTAAAGGACACACTTGGTAAAATGCTTCCATAGGCTAACCTCCTCATCTTACTGGGGGAAAGGCTGAGAATCAAAGTTGGTAACTTCGTCAAGGTCACACAACTGGTGGATAGCAGAACTGGAACCCAGTGCTTCTAATACCTCTAGTATAATTTTAAGCCTCTACCAATCAATTTGATTTAATTAGCCAAAATTTATCAAAACCAGATGCAGTGGAGATTTCTGGACTGATCTGACTGAGTTTTTGACTGGTAAATTAGTCAAAGCTCTGTGGTTTTTATGGGATACATCAAAACTCACAAGCAGCAGGGTTTAGAGTAATTCCACATTTCAGAACTTTTTAAAACTATTTTGAATGAGTTTATCAACCAATGCAATATATGTCAACATTCTGATAAATAAGACACTGGATTGAATTCTGATGGAATTGACCATCTGTTAAAACTGTCAGGCCAATTCTGGTTGTGTCTAGAGGATGGGCCAAAATAATTTCTGAGAGTAAACACAAAACTTTGTTAAAGTGAAAGAAAAACTAAATTTTCTGACCGGGCAAGAAAGGTATAGACGTGGTCAGTCTCTGCCCTCTAAGCCTTCCTGTTGCTGAAATTGATGAATTGGTTCCTTTCATCAGTTTCAGCCTCTGTCAATTTCAACAGACTTGAATAGTCACACAAACTCATCAATTCCAGCTCTAGAAGTTTGTCTCTTTTGAAACTGACAGGAGCTAAAATGAAGGAAAGCCAAAGTGTCTGGTTCTCTGGAAGCTTTGGGAAGCAGCTGATATTGAGTGACCTTTTCAACAGGCCTGGTGTTCCAGGACCCTGATCCTGCTGGCTTGACATATTGGCTTCACACCAAGTCACTGTCCCTATAATGAAGGGTGTTGCAATGGGGCCACACATCAGTCAACTAAACAGAGAGTGATGGCTTCAGAATTTGAAATGAGAGTTCTGGGGCCACCACATAACAGGCCATGAAATCATTTAACTTTTTGAGGCTCTTTTATGACCTGTAAATTGTAGTTAGTGATATCTGCGCTACCAAATAATAATAATACCACTAATAATGATCAACATTTATTGGGCATAGTATTTTCCATGCAATATCCTATTTAATCTTTGATCAGCCTTATTTGATAATTTTAGAAGAGAAAACTAAGGAACAGAGAAGTTAAAAAATTACCAATTTACATGATTAGTAAGTCTTCACTCATAGATTCATTATTATTTTGCATACGGATATCATTATTGATTTCTAGAGTTACACTTTTAACTCATAAACTTAAATAAAAGAATTAAAAACATGTATATAGATACAGAATTAGCACTACCCATGTATGAGTATAATGTGCATCCTTATTTCTTCCTCACAACTTTGGGCAAAAAAGGGCACATTATACATGGGAAAACATGGTAAATGAAAATTATTTATAAATGCCAATGTGGTTAGTATGCAGAAATAAATACAGGATATTTTGAGACAGAATAAAATATGTCTTACCTAGAGTAGAGGATGAGAAAGGCTTGAATTGAATGCTTAGATTATTAATGCTCCTTTGATGTGTACAGAATTTCTAAGGTAGTAACAAAAATGTCAGCCCACGTTCATTTACTTCCTTTCATGACTACACATAATGAGTGGTATAGCCAGTCTTGGCTTTCCAGTTCCGTCATGAAAATGGACAGAAAGAAATTACAGCCTGCCATTTCTTAATCTAGTTGTCTTAATAGCCAAGGCTAATAAACAATTTGGCAATTCGATTAGTTTATGGGGCAAAGATCTGGAAAGAGCTAATCTTATCAATTGTACAAATTTAATTTTAAACTCTCCAGTTCTATTTCACTCTCAATTTTGAGGTTGCACAGGTGGCTGTGTTACAGATTTGGAATATAAACTCAGGCTTGGAAAGAGAGGAGAAAGGAAAAAAAGGAAAGGAGAGGAAAGGAAAGGAGGAGAGAGGAGAGGGGATAGGAGGGGTGGGGAAGAGAGAAGGAATAAAGAAAGAAACCAGCCTGAAACATGACAAAGCCCCAGATCATCAGTGTTTTCTATGCTTAATGTGCTATGTCAATCTAGGCTGACCCACCAATGCAGACTGCTTCTTCATAATTTGGCATTTTTTTTCTCTGAAAGCAGAAGTGAGTGTACTCTCGTAGTCTTCCTGAGACTTACGTGTTTGAGAACTAATTTGTTACCTTGAGAATTCTCTTCATCAGTGTCCTCTTCCATCTCCCACACTGAGAGCCCATGGCCCTTGGTCACCTTCATGTATTCACAGATCTGTATTCAAATAATTTATTCATGGACTGAAATCATGAACCCCAATCTGGGGTGGAGAAATGTTTACTTGGTCACTTACTCTCTGATAAACTAAGGCATTGAAAGGAGGGTCACTCACAGCTGTCCTTCCCCATACAACTTTTGGAGTCCTGTGTTATAAACCTTTTTATCAAAGAGCCATGGGTAGCAGTCCATGAGGACGTATTGGGAATCAGCTAATAGACAGAAAGTACCTGCTCCGACACATTAATTCCCTTCCCTGTCAGCCTGTATCATTGTAGAGCATGCATGATGGGAAGCAAGGTCCCATCACACCATGGCACCTGCTGCTTTTCCATCTGCCCAGCGCAATAGCTCCTTTGATTGCTCATTTTTCAGCCTAATGGCTTATTCATTTTTCTCTTTGTAAAGTTTTTACATTTTTATTGCGATTTTAATAGTCATTTAAAAAATTTTCTCATCTCTGTTTGGCACACCAAGGATGTTGATAAAAGAATAACATAAATAATATTCTAAACCATACCCACATTGAGATCGCTCCAAGAGCTGCGTTTCAGTGTTTAGTCTGATAAAGTTGTCATGGCGATAATGTCCCCTGAGAATAAAAGTGCCATGTGCATGGTTGATTAAAGGAAATAGCTCAGATGGTACACAAACTAGTAAATATTGAACCTACAAACTATTATACTGCTCATATTTTTATTTTGCTTTTTTTATTTTCCTGCTTGGAATTTTCTTTCTTTCTTTTTTTCTTTTTTTGAGTTATGCTATGCTCAGTTTTTTTGGAAATAGTCTGATGATTCATATTTCTCTATCTTTCTCTCTTTTTTGTTTGAGGATTTATATTGTTAAAAAAATGTTGGAATAGATATTGGCAGTGCTCCCAAACTGGCTTTTGGATTCTGTCTAAAGCTGTTGATTTGGCTGGATTAGTCAAAGCAGCAGATCATTATTATATATTGAACATCTGTCAAATATAGCACTAACAATTATCAGATACAGTCTCTATAATGAAGATTTGGACTTGAGTAGTTGAGAAGAACTTTCTACAAAATCTATGTTAATAGGGCTATTTATTTTTACTCAAGACAAGAAACAAAATTAAAACTATCTTTAATTACATGAAAATAAAATGATAGGCATGTTGTATGTGTATTTTAAATTAGGATAGGTTGAAGTTATTGTTTTCTAAGGGGTCAGAGCCAAACCATCTTCCTAAGTCTCAAGTAAATGCGAGATAAGAAAGGGTGCTTTAGGAGGAAATTGTGAGCCCTGATGTTAGCTGGAATCTATAATTTTTCTTTGTTAGCACATCAATTTGATAAATTATCTGTAGGAGGGAATGCTTTACATATGACATCAAATTCATTGGTGGAGTGAAACATCAGGATTCTGCCATATATGGTAGGAAGGTCTCATAAGCTGTGGGATTAGAAGATAAATAGCATATAAACTTCTAGAACAAGTGAGGGAAACCATGTCAGAAAACACTTATTTGTGTAGTTATTGTTAATGATCCAAAAGCTCTGAGCTACTAACCATACCCCAGGGAGGTAATCCTATAACTATGAGTCTATCTAAGCCATGTGGCCCTAAAGACCATAAAAATGCCAGGCATCGTCTGTAGCGCTTAATAGTAAGCTGGAATATAGCACTCATACCGATGGTCAAACAGCAGTAATCTTCAACTAAAGGGCTCTCTAAATTTCTAGACCCTGAAACTAGCGAATGTCTGGAAGAGGGATGTTAAAATAGCCAAAGAGATGGAGGAATCTCAGTACAAGCAAAGGGAGAATTCTTCATTTTGCAAATGTTTACTCTTTACTTGCTTAGTGTTTAGACATTGGGTTAGGTACTGTAAGGAGAAGCAGAAAGAAATACAACTTTATCCTTATCCATGAGGAGTTTAGAATTAAACAGAGGAAAACCACATATAAACTTAAATAATGCAGGAGAATAAATAAATTAGCAGGCAAGTAGCAGGCTATGTGTGTCGAGCTTGTGGTGAGCTAACTCCAAGCTTCTTGGAGTGGAGGGGCCAACGTTAAGGAATGATGATGTAGGTGTGAATCTAAGCAAAGTCTGCCTTTGACTACAGGCAGAAGGGCAGGCTCTGTGGTTAAGTAAAAATCTTAACAGTGTGGAAAGCTAAAGCCCAAGAAAGGTGGACATAAAGTCGTGAAGACAAATGGAACAGGTTGAGCACAAACTTCTTTCTCAAAAGGAGAAATAGAGAGGTGCTAGAAATAGGGTTTCCTTTGAGCAGTAGATTAGCATCCTCCCCAAATAAAACAAAAGAAGGGAAGAATGAAGGGAGGAAAGGGAGAAAGGAAGAAGGAGGAAGGAGAAAAGTTGTTTTCCACAGTGAAAAGTAATCTTACAAAACTGGTTGCTCTACGTTGGTATGGGTTGACTGTGTTGTACTTTCTAATGCTACAAAAGTGCATAAACTCACAGAAGGCAGATCCACATTCATTACTGAGAGAATCCAAAGTGCAGAGAGTCAGGATGCTCTCACCTAAAAAGCACTGGATTAAGAGTCAAAAGATGTAGGATGGAATCTGCCTTCATCACAAACTATTTTGTATGACTTTGGGTAAGTTACATTACCTTGGTTTTCTCATTTGCAAAAAGAACATATAATACCTATTTCACAAGATGGTTAAAGTACAGGAGACAATGAATGTGAAAGACTTTTAATAAACTTATTAGTAAACACACACATTCCTTGAGACTGATGTTAGAAAGGACTTTATCGTCTCAGTAAACTATGCCCCTTCTCCTGCCTAGTTAATCCCACTATTAAATTTATAAACGGTGCTTTTGGTGAGAAGTAGAGGACATACAAAATGGACACCAATGTTGTTATTTTACCTGAGCACAGAGCACTACTGCCCTCTCTCCTTTTGACTCTATGCTTCGGTGAAAATTCATGCCTTTTAAAGTGACTCAGTCTCAGTGTCGGCAGAAGTTAGAGCACTCAGGCTCAATACTTTATATGCAGTAGGCAGACATGTTTTGTGTGCCATAAGGAGACTTGGATAGATTAAGAAGGACATGAAAAGTATTTTCCTTCTAGTTTTCCTCATATTTAAAAGCAACTTGGACTATGTATAACATGTTGATAAAGTTATATGCTACAGAGAAAATAGAAAATAAAATAAAATAAAAATTCTAAACCACAGACAGAGACTGGAATAATCTCTAAGGGACAAAGACAGCTGTGACCTACTGCAGGACCGTGATGGAGAGCTGCTGGTTTGACAGCCCCAGGCTGTTTCAGATACAATGATGTGCGTGACAGCAAATGACTCCTCAGCTCTGCCTTTCTCAGGTGGTAGAACAGTAAAAGGAAGCTAAGGTGCTTCTCACTGGGCACAGGGTCATCCAAGAATAGCAGATACATTTATGCCATTAACTATTTAAAAGCTAATGGCAAAGGACTCCCCTTCCCTTTCTGGCTACTCTTATGTGTTATTTGACTAAAGGGTGGAAAAGAGAAGAATATATATATTTTTCCCTAAAGATATATGCATTGCCTGGTTGTGTAGCTGTATATGAAGGTGATATTAAATTAGTCAGGGTGTGGTACCTGAGAACCACTGGTTTGTGTCAAAACAGGTTATTCTACCAACCAGTGTTCCATAAAATCATTAAATCAAGTTTTATCTGGCTGCCTAAGACATTTTATAACAGTTCATTGATTTCCCTTGTTTCAGATGACAGGCACCCTGACTTTTGTTAGCTGTCTATCACTAAAGTCCAATGTCTGGTAAAATAGTTGGCTATCAGTAGTGTAGGTTACTGCCCAAGTCCCTTCAGTCTGTGTGGCTATAACTGAAATCCAACATGAGTTATCAGTGTATTTGGGGTATTTTTGTTCTTCCTTAACAACCCACACAACAATTAATTCAGGAGATTGCTCTAAATTTATTTTTCCAAGGACACCTGAGTCAGTTCATGCTATCAGCTAGGCAAAAGGGGCAGCTGCTCCAGGCTAACTCTGATCTGATGGGGAAACTTCTACCTTCTGCGAAAGAGGGAGGTAGTTCAGTGAATAGGCATTTTTTCAAGAGCTCACCATCTTTTGAGCTATTCTGCTGTGGTGCTCACTCCCTAGGTGAGTGAAGGATATGTCCCCTATACTTGCCTTCATTCTGTTTCTATTAATATAAAAAAAAATGGTGTATTGCTGACACTTAAAGGCTAACCTGGAATTAAATTACGTCTTAGAGTAAACCTCAGAATCTCAAACATTTTCTCGATGGAGGAAGGGACACCATTCTAAAGCATGAAAGCCAGGCATGTATAGGTTATCTGGACTAGGAATTGTGGGTAGATGGGTGGAATTAAATGCTTAGAGGTTGACAGCCAAAATTAGGACCAAAAAAGTACTTTAAGAACAGCTTAGAAGAAGATACACAGATGGCAAATAAGCATGTGAAAAGATGTTCCACATCATACGTCATCAGAGAAATGCAAATTAAAACAACAAGATACTACTATATACCTATTAGAATGTCCAAAATCCAGAACTCTGACAATACCAAATGCTGGCCAGGATGTGGAGCAATAGAAACTCTCATGCATTGCTTGTAGGAATGCAAAAATTGAACAGCCACTTTGGAAGACAATTCGGCAGTTTCTTACAAAACTCAAATGTTCTTATCATACAATCCAGCAATCATGCTTCTTGGTATTTGCCCAAAGAAGATGAAAACTATGTCCACACAAAAACTGGCACAAGGATGTTTCTAGCAGCTTTATTCATAATTACCAAAACTTGGAAGCAACGCGGATGTCCTTTAGTAGGTGAATGCTATGGGATTCCATCACAAAGACAAATATCAGAATAATCAAAGTTTCAGAAGGAGAAAAGAGGCAGAAAGGGGAAGATTTTATTTAAATAAATAATAGCTGGAACTTCCAAAACCTAAGGAAAGACATGGAAACACAAGTTCACAAAGCTAATAGATCACCCTATTATCTCAATGCAAAGACGCCTCTAAAACACATTATAACAAAACTGTCAAAAATCAATGATGAAGAAAGAATCATAAAGGCACACAGAGAGAAAAACAATGTAACCAACATAAGAACACTGATTAGGCCATCAGGGGATTTTTCAACAGAAATTTACAGCCCACGACAGTGTAAAATGACATATTCAAAGTGTTGAAAAGCATGCCAGCCAAGAATACTTTATCTGACAAAGTTATCTTTCATATATGAAGGAGAAATAAAGGCTTTCATAGACATGTAAAAACTGAGGGAGTTCACCACTAGTAGATCTGCCTTGCAAAAAAATGCTCAAAGAAGTTCTTCAAGCTGAAATGAAAAGATGCCAATCAGAGACATGAAAGCATAGAAAAGTACACAACATACTGGCAAGAGTAACAAGTAGACAAAATTAGAAAATTGTAAGTATATATTAGGATGGTATAACAAATCGAGTATAGTATAAAGGTTAAAGGAAAAGAGTAGTAAAAATAATAAGCTACTATAAATTATTAATGAATATACAACATAAAAGAGGTAAATTGTGACATTAATAATATAAAAGGGAGGAGTAAAACGGTGGAGACTTTATAGGTGACCAAAGATAAGTTATCAGCCAAAAAAGAGTTGTTTTTATCTATAATATGTTTTATATAAGTCCCATGGTAACAACAATATAAAATATAAAAACCCAGAGTAGATCGACAAAAGACAAAAAAAGGGGAAACAGGGAATACCATAATGGAAAATAACCAATTTATAAAGGTAGGCAGAAAAAGAGGGAAAATGAAAATACAAAATAACCAGAAAGCCATTAAGAAGGCATAAGTCCTTACATATAAGTAATTATTCTAAATGTAAATTGATTGAATTCGTCAAACAAAAGGTACAGGGTGGCTGGATAGATGAAAAAACAATACCCAAACATATGCTGCCTACAAGACACCCTCTTCAGCTTTAAGAAAATACATAGTGAAGGGCTATGTAAGAACAAACATAGTGAAGGGCCCCTAAAAGTGAAGGGCTGGAAAAAGATACCCTATGCAAAAGGAAACCAAAAGAAAGTGGGCATAGCTATACTTATATCACAGAAAAAAGATTTTAAGCCAAGAACATTAATAAGAGACAAAGAAGGTCACTGATAAAAGGTCACTGTATAATGAATGATCAGTCAAGAAGATATAACAATCATAAATATATACTCACCCAATATTGGAGCACCTAAATATATTAAGCAAATACTAACAGATATAAGGGAGAAATAAACAATATTACAATAATAGTAGGGAATTTCAATACCCCACTCAATACTCAACAACAGGTAGATAATACAGACAGAAAATCAACACAGACTTGATGGACTTGACTATATATTAGAAAAATGGATCTAATAGACATCTATAGAACATTCCTTCCAACAGCAGAAAAATACATGTTCTTCTCAAGAACACATAGAACATTGTCAAAGATAGATTATATGGCAGGACACAAAATAAGTCCTAGGAAATTTGAGAAGACTGAAATCATACCAAGTATCTTTTTTGACCACAATGGTATGAAACTAGAAATAAAAAACATGAGGAAAGTTGGAAAATCTACAAATATGTGGAAACTAAACAACAGGCTGCTGAACAACCAATGTGTCAAAGAAGAAATAAAAAGAGAAATCAAAGAATATTTCTAAACAAATGAATACGAAAACACAACATACCAAAACCAATGGGGTGCTGGAAAAGCAGTTCTGAGAGGGTTGTTAATAGCAATAAATGCACATATTAAGAAATTAGAGAGATTGAAAAATAAATTAAACTTTACACCTCAAGGAACTAGAAAAAAAAAATTAAGCCTAGAGTTAGCTGAAGGAAGTGAAACGATAAAGACCAGATTGGGAATAAATGAAATAGAAGCCAGAAAAACAATAGAGAAGATCAACAAAACTTTTAAAAAGATAAACAAAATGGACAAACCTTTAGTGAGACTAAGAAAAAAGACAGAAGACTCAAATAAAATCAGAAAAGAAAGAGGGCAAATTATGACTGACACTACAGAAATACATAGGATCACAAGAGACTACTATGAACAGTTATATGCCAAAAAATTAGGTAACATGGAAGAAATGGACAAAATCTTAGAATCATACAACCTACCAAACTGAACCAGGAAGAAACAGAAAGTCTGAACAGACCAACAACAAGTAAGAAGATTGAATCAGTAATCCAAAACGTCTCAACACAGTGAATCACAGGACCAGATGGCTTCACTGGCACATTCTAACAAAAATTTAAAGAAGAATTAATGCCAATGCTTTTCAAATTCTTCTAAAAAATGAAGAGAAGAAAACATTTTCAAACTCATTCTGAATCCAGCATTACACTTATACCAAAGCCTGATAAGGACACTGTAAGAAAACTATACACCCATACCCCTGATGAACATAGATGCAAAAATCTATAACAAAATACTAGCAAACTGAATTCAAGAACTTATTAGATGGATTATACTCCATGACCAAGTGGGATTTATCCCTGGGATGCAAGGGTTGTTCAACATATAGAAATCAATAAGTATGATACACCAAATTAATAGAATAAAAGATAAAAATCCTATGATTATCTCAATAGATGCAGAAAAAGTATCTGAAAAAATACAACATTTTTTAATGATAAAAACCCTAAACAAATTGGGCATACTTCAACGTAATAAAGGCAATATATGACAGACCCACAATTAACTTTATATTCAATGGAGTAAAATTGAAAGCTTTTCCTCTAAGATCAGGAATAAGACAGGTGCGCCACGGTCATCATTCTTATTCAATACAGTACTGGAAGTCCTAGCTAGGGCAATCAGGCAAGACAAAGAAATAAAAGGCATCCAATCAGAAAGGAAGATGTAAAATTGTCATTATTTGCAGATGAAAATACCTTATATATTGAAAATCCCAAAGACTCAATTGAAAAACTATTGGATCCAATCAATGAATTCAGTATAGTTGCAGAATATAAAGTTAACACTCAGAAACCAATTGCATTTCTACATCCTTAAAAAAATATCTGAAAAAGACATAAAACTATCCCATTCACAATAGCATCAAAAACAATAAAATACCTAGGAATAAATTTAACAAAGGAAGTGAAAGTTTTGTACAATGAAAACTGAAAGACTTTCAGTTTTCTGAAAGTCTTTGATTTGTTTCAACAAACAAATGGAAGAACATCTTCTGTTCATGGATTGGAAGAGTTAATATTGTTAAAATATCCATGTTATCTAATGCCATCCATAGAGTCAACTCAATTCCTACGAAATATATAAAAATATATATTCCTACGTATATATATATTATATATAATATATGTAATATATATTAATATATATAATATATATAATATATATAATATATACAATATATAAATATAATATATTCCTATGTATATATATTCCTATATTATATATAATATATATATATACCTATATATAGGAATATATAATATATATTCCTATATTCCTATATATATATATATTCCTATAATATATATTCCTCAATTCCTATATATATATATATATATATATATTCCTATAATATATATTCCTCAATACACAATGTTGTATGCCAATTACATTTCAACAAAAAAGTTGTATCACATAAATACATATATATATGCATACATATATAGATGGTGCCAAAAAATGTATACACATTTTAAGAAAGGAAAATTGTATTAAAATTGTAATGCTCAATATGTACCAATAACAAAAGATGAATACAAGTCACGTTTGACTTCTGCAGTTACAAGAGGGGCTCAAAGTGGTTAACATCAGAGTCCAGACACTTCTGATTACACGAACTACTACTGCTTGAGCAACTTTGACCAAAGTGTCCACTTACGTACTTTTTTTTGGCACCCCCGGTATATTGAGTATATATGCACATATATTTCTAACTATATTAAGTGAAATTTTGCCTGAGTGATTACATTTATTTTCTCTTCTGTCTTTTCTTCTCTGAATTTGGAGGTTATATTTTCAATATCCTTTTTTTTTTAGTAGTTAACCCCAGATATTTTAACATGGATACTTAAAAAGTCTAATGTTAATATCTTGACACTCTTCCCAAATAAAGAAACGCCAGAATGCTTCAGATCTCATCAATCTTCCCTCAAATTATATACTATTATTGTCTAGTATTTGGTTTTATCTTTTCTTAACTTGAAAAAATAGATATTATTTTATATAGTCAACATTTGCTTAGATTTACCTACATATTTACAGAAATCTTTCTGCACGTGTGACTTTCCATTTGGTATTACTTCTACTTGAAACTCATTATTGATAATCATCTTTAATAAGAATCTGTTGGTGGTTTATTCTAGTATCTTGCTTTCTTTTAGCCTGGATATGTTATATTTCCGTCCTATTATGAAAGATAATTTCCACTTATTCCATTGTAAGTTGACATTTTCTTCTCAGCACTTAAAAATATCATTCATTGTCTTCTGGTTTTCATTATTGTTGTAGAAAAATCACTCAGTCAGGCTGTTTGTAAAGCCTTTGTAGAAACATCTTTACTTTCTAGCTGCTTTACAGATCTCTTTGCCTTTCATGGTTTGTGTTTTCACTATAATTTATATCTAGATCAGAATTTCTTTTTATTTATACTGCCTGGAATTTTTTGGTCTTGCAAAATATGACAAACAGTGTTTGTTTTTAAACATCTGGAAACTTTTGGCCATTATTTATTGAACTACTGCTTCTAACATTCTCTCTATGTCCCTCTGAAATTTCGATTAGACATGCGTTGGAACTTCTTATTCTTTCTCCAGTATCTCTTACATCCCCTTCATATTCTGTTTTTTTAACACTGTTCTGCTTCCTGCATAATTTTTTCAGATCTGTATTCCATTTCTCTGTTTGTTTGTTTTTCTCAGTCATGTCTAATCAATAACCCATTCATTGAATTTTTTATTTCAACTATTATATTTTAATTTCTGGAAAATCTATTTGGATCTTTTCACATTTGTTGTGGTGACTTTTATAGTTTTTTACTTGCCCATATTTTCAAGCTTTTCTTATTTCTTTAGATATGTTAAACATGCTTTATGTATGCTTCTGATAATATCTGAATTCTCTGCAACACTGATTCTGCCATTAGTTTTTTCTGGTTGGCAATTCCTCATGATACACTGTGATTCTGCAAGTGCATGATCCTTGGAACTTCATTTGTAGGAATTATCTGAGGATTGGTTTGAAGTTGGGCCTCTGCAGAGAGGAGTTGTTTGCTTATGATATTGGCTGAGATACTACCAACCTCAACTCAAATCACTTACATTTTCAGCTTAAGGTTCTTCTGACCATCGGCCTATGTGACAATTGTGTGGTTATATATTCTCTAGGGAGATTTATTTATCTTCTACCTTACTGTTTCTCTTCTTTTCTTTATTTTTCCTGCACAGTGAGTTTCTCATTTACTTTTATACTGAGAATGTTGACCTTTGGGGTCCCAGCTTAATGTTGGAATCTCCCATTAAATTTTATTCCTTAGGTGGGCCTTAGGTTTTATTCCCTGTGTCTCACGAAGGGTGACCCTGAACAGCTATTAAAATAGAAGTTCAGGGTCACCAGGATGTGGCAACGGCCATGAAAACAAATGCTGGGCTACACATTGGCTTACCTAGCAGTGGTTACCTCTTTCACTTGTTTTTTGGTATCTAAAAGTTCATTAAAAAAAAAAAATTAGTATTTTTATTGGTTTTAGTGGGAGGGTTATTGAGAAAATCTAATATACTGTACTGCCAGAATCAGAAGTCAAATCAGAAGTCGTTTTTTTTTTTTTTAATCAATCACTCAATATTATATCAGAAGTATTCCACATAGTATTTGTAAGCATTATTGTAATAGTAAGTGGAGGTACTTAACCATTCCCTCACGGTTAGTCATTAAGGCATCTCCAATTTTTCACTATTTTTTGAAAAAGTGCTGCTATAAACACATTATTAAATAACAATATTCATATGTTTAATGATATTTTCATAGGATATATTGCCAGTGTAGAATTGCTGGACTACAGGTGTTAGGCAGAAATAATAGGGCCTCTGGAAGAGAGGAGGGAGGAAGAGAAGGAAGAAGCCCAGGAAAACAAAGGAAGGAGGAGATGAGATCATTCTTAAGAAAAGATGCAGCTACAGCTAATTGTAATGGATTATAATACTATGTATTAACATTGTTGGCAGGGAAAAATATCCACCCCTTGTGTCATCATGACAGTTCTGACAAGGGCCAAATAAAGACCAGGCCATCCCACCTCCCAAAATGAAGGAGTGGTCAGTGAGGACCTGTCTGGGAACACGGGTGACACTAAAACTTGAATATTTTGCACCCTCATTCTAACAAAATCCTAAGCTTCTTTGTTCTTCGATATTCTTCAATGCCCTTCTTTTGGGCCTGCCCACTCTCATGCCATTTGGAGAGTGTACTGTACTATGTCCTCCTTTAATATATCCACTGCTTGCTTGGCTTTGCGTGAGTTATTTGGTACATCCTTGAATTCTTTCCTGTGAGGATACCAACAACCCATTCTCTGGTAAAAAAGGGATGAATATTTTTAAGGTTGTCGATATACTTCACAAAAGTGCTTTTCAAAAAGTTTGTACCAATTTATACTTTCATTAATAAAAATGAAGCTCTATATCCTCATCATTATTTGGTGTTATTGTTAATACTTTATATTTGCCAATGTTGTAAAGGACGTTTCTTTAAAAGCAAAAACAAGCTTTTTGTTGTTTTAAAAGCTATTTGTGATAAAATTTTTAATGTTTAAAAAAATTCTATCTTCTAAATTTGCATATTTATACATATGATTATATTATTGGAAGTAGATACAGAAATAAAAAGTCCTGAGATGGGTACTAAAAATAAATGTTTGTCAACTCTACACTATTTTGGTTCTTATCTCTCTCTCTTTACTTCTTTTCCCACCCCACCTCACTTCCCCTTCGGTATTTAAAGATTATTTTTAAACATATAATATACCCTATCTTGAGAATGCCTTCCTCTGGAAGTGCCCAGCGGCCAGCCAGCATTCCCACCCATGTCAATCCAGGCGAATCCCTCCCTTTGATCCACTGGGAGTTCCTGGAACTAAAACAGTTCATTTCTGGTCACTAGTGTTCTAGCTTAACAACCCCCCCCCCCACCCCGTCCCGTTCCCTCTCCCCAATTAGGGGAAAAGTGTAAGAAAATACATATCTTAAAAATGTGAAAACTCTATTTTGCCCTTGGGATTTTTTTATTTGTTTGTTTTTGTCTGTGTGGTCAAAATACTTTGTGTGTACACAAAATACTTTGTGCATGTAGATGACAGTCTGAGAGAGAGAAGCCTGCATAATCAATATTCTGAAAATTTTCTCAAAGAACAAACACACTTTTTTTCCTACTTAGAATAACTTTTATGTGCAGATAGTGCAAAACATCCCCTTGCGGGCAAGTTCTCCCTGGCAATAGCAGGAGGGGGAGGTTGCCTCTGTGCCTTTAGCACCACTAGCATTTACAGCCTGAACTTCATGAGGACCTTCTCCCTCTCAGTACCATCTGAACCTGTCTCCCCCCGGCCTCAAAGTTTTGTTTTCAGGTCAGGCGCCTCTTACCTCTGTCCCCCCAGGTGACTGGTGGCCACTCAAGGAAAGCCGTGGGCAGTCCTGATGGGTGCTTCTCTCCTAGAACTCTCCAGCAAACTTGGCTGCTGACAGCTTTTCAGCTTTCTTTGTTTCCTCGGAGTGACTGGTTTCAAATCAGCAGCTGCCTGCTGGGTTTGCATTCTTTGTGTCCCATATGGGACCTGCAGGCTCATGAGTGATTCTCACACAAGGTATGCAAGAGCCACCATGTCTCCTAGCATCACTCTTTGACATAATTGTTATTTTCTATTTAAATTATTTCTTAGAATATCCTAGAGGTTGTTCTATTCAGATTCTAATAGATTGACTTAAAAAAAAAATTGACAATAATTAGCCAATCATTCCGTTTTAAAGGTCAGGTTTGACCGATTATAACCAGAAGGATGTTTGCATCTACAGAGAGAAATTATTTGTAGGTAGAGTTGTTTGTAAGTGTTCGATTTATTTTCTGACAGTCTATTTATTGTACCCTACCCACAGCCATTAGCTGTCTCTTGGCTTCACTTCTCTTAGTTCAGGATGAAGGAGATTATTTCATTTCAGTCCAGCTGAGACTAAATGAATCACTTTAACAGGCCCCAGCACCAGGGAGGGCAAACACAGCTGCTCCTTCAGGTCTGGGTGCATCATGGGTGATGTGATGGGCATGTGGGCCCTATGCCCATACTGTGACTAGACAATTTAAGAGGGCAGGTTTTATTCTCTAGGCTCCCAGCTTGACTCCCAACTCTATACCTTTTAGCCTTTCTTATTTCCAACTCTTCTCCCCATAATTACAGCCAACCAAACATCCTATCATCATCATTTATTTTTTTTGAAGAGGGGAATAGAAGTTTGTTTTTTAAGGGAGTATATTACAGGAAAGAAGGTAATTCAGATTCCCGACATGTTTTAAAACATGCTTCCTATAAGATAAGCCATAACACACTCAATTTAGCCAGAAACCATTAGTGAAGGGCTTTTAGTTGAACAGATGCTGAGATGAAATTCCAACTCTGCCACTTCTTAGCTGTATGACTTCGGGTCTGTTTATCGTCTGTAAAAGGAGATGGTAACTACCAGATTCCCTGCACTATTCCCATCTGCAGAAGTATAGGTTAGTGAATGAGGTTCTAATTCCAAGAACATTTTAAGATACTCTCTTGTAAAGGTCATTAGAATATTATTTAGCATTCTCAAAGTGCTTCAATCTTTTTAGGCATTTAGAGAAACTTTTAGTTAAAACTAATATATATATATATATATATATATATATATATATATATATATTTTTTTTTTTTTTTTTTCCATTAAGAAAAAGGCCTTGAGATTATAGGTTCTTTCCATTTTTCAAGAGCAACAAAAGTCCAAGTAGAATATTCTGATGAAAAGTGATCTAGGTTCTATCTGGGAAACTTAAGAGGGAAAGATGACTTAGAAAAAAGATTTGCATCTGGGAAGTCAAAGGCAAGCATTTGTAGGGGAAGAAAAAAAACGTATATATATATAGATATAGATATAGATATAGATATAGATATCCATCTCCCAGCATGATTTAATTTACTTAATGTGTTTTATCTTAATTGTCCAAAATCCTGCTTTCATCTCCATCTCCCTAGAGTCTAGTCTCAACATTAGAAGTATAATGATTGTTTTAAATATTAATGAAGTTCATATCAGTCTCCTGATTAAAACTCTCCAAGAATTCCTATCCCACTCCAAATAAATGTCAATGTCTTTACAATGATCTACAAAATCCTATGTGACCTGGCTCCCTCTTAATCCTCTAACTCATCACCCCCTTATGTATTGTGCTGCAGGGTACAGGCATTAACTCTTCTCAGGGCCTTTGCTTTTACTGTTCCCTCTGCTTAGATCAATTTCCAGCAACGCCCCTCCCCCCAAAAAACAAAACAAAACAAAACAAAACAAAACAAAACAAAACACCCTGCATGAATGGCTCTCTCCTCCTTTTTGTGTCACCATTATAGTGAGGCCTGCCCATATCACACCATTTAAATGAAGCCCCTTTCCTTCCAAGTCCCTATCCTTCTAGGCTTCATTTATCTGCAAATTTTCTCACCTTCTAATACACTATATAGTTTAATAATTTATTTGTTTTGTTTTTGCTTTTGCTGAGAAGCTCCCTGAAACCAGAGATTTGGTTAATTTTGTTATTGGTTCCCCAGTTCCTAGAACCATTCCTTGAGCATAAGGAGGTACTCACTGAATATTTGTTGAATTAATAAGGGAGGAAATTTAAAAGCACATGATGGATTTTAGAAAGTGATTTTTTTCCGACCATGTCAGATAAAATAATTCCTTTTGTGAAACACGGTAAAACTTCAAAGGGGATTTTACTTAAAATTAAAGGAAAAAGAAAAGATGTCGATTAACATAGAAAATACAAGCAACATGCAGTTACTTTTGTAAATAAAGGGTTTCTGAAATGACAGAGGCCTAAGGCCAGGTTCCTCTCCAATTTTAGTTTCACCATATTTGGAAAGCCCTGCCTAGAAACTTGCCCTTTGCAGACTGTAAGTGAAGCCCACTCTGAATTTTCTGTCTCTCTTAGAGTGAGGGGTTGGGGCAGAAATTGCTAACAGAAATGCTGCCTTCAACGAACAACAAAACCTTCCCCATCCTGTGAGTACCACACAATTCCAACAAATGCTGTTGTAGCAAATGTCACATAGGAGACAAGGAGCACACAGCTCCACGTTTGGCCAGCCCCGTGTCTGCTGTGAAGGCTGTGCAGTCTGCACGCCTCCCTCTCTTGGCCACTGCCAACAGAAGACCCACACTTCCTGCCTCACAATGTCTCAGTTCCCAGGGGAGACCTCATGCTCAGTTTGCTGACCTAGCTTTCAAGGCCGCGTCCCCATTTCCAGGAAATGCTAAAAAAGAAGCCGCTACTCCAGATCCTGGGAGAGATATATATATTTGTTTTTTTTTTTCTTCCCTTTGGAAAAGTGATCTCAGCTCACAAGATAATTAGCGCCTTAGTGCTAATCCATGTGCATTTACAAAAGTGCTTTCCGGTTCAGAGAAATAAAGACTTTATTAAGCCTGTATCACTGAGATAACACCAGGGAGCTCTTACCTGCTAGTTGTATTGGCGATAAGGAGACCCAAGACTCCTCAGGTTTGCTCACTATCTTGCTCTCTCCTTCCCTGCTTTTAAAAACATGGAAAACACGTGGTGCTTGCAGAAAATCCTGGAGTCATGGGTTGATTTCCTACAGAATGTTACTTATTTGACTTTGATTGGGCTTCTGGCATTTCTCCATTGGTTCTTAGAAGTTCTATGTTGTGCAATCCAACAGCCCACAATCCCCTGTATACTTTGTGTCCAAGACACTTTACTTTGTTATCTAGGCCACTTCTTTTCAAGTAGACTTGGGTATAGTTTTCAGCTCTAAGATATTAAAGAGGAACTGAGAAAGCAGAAATGAAGACAAGAGAGGACAAAATTGTGTCAATGAAATCCCATGACAACTTACTTGCATTTAGAGATTATGCATTTTTTTTCCTTGATGAAAGGTTGTTTTTTCACTATTCTGAAAATGCTAATGAGACAAGTTTCAAGAAATTGACAGTAATGGAAAACTTGAATGTTACGATGATATCTAAAAAGAAAGAAATTATTTCACTCATCTTAATCTTGGAAAGGAGAAAAAAATGCGCAAAGAAATGAGACAGCTGGCAATTGAAGCCTTGGGATTCCCAAACCTTCTCTTTTGTGCTCCCAAATGAAGAAGGTTTAAGATGCCTTCCAGAGAAAGACAATCTACGGTCCATGATGACTTTTCAAAATGAAACCTTAGGGAGCTTTTAAAACTACAAGCTTTGGCTCAGCAAGGTCACTTTATAAAGTGAACATTCTTTTTAGGGTAATGATGTGGGGTAAGAAAAGGAAGGAGGGTTGGGTGGCATGGCTAGGTTTGAGTTAAAGCCATATCATGAAATCCACAACTAGAAACACTACTGTCTTCCCACCACAGATTACAAGGAAAGGCATGTCCCAGCCAGGTGCCAAGCCCCCTAAGGGCTTCTTTTGCATACCACCTGCCAAAAGCACACACACTTGCTTCATGGTAGTTGGCTAATCGTTATTGAAAGTTAAAACTCTGGCCACTGGGGAGATTGCATAGCCCTGAGACACTGTCAGCCAGAGCAAAGCTCAGCGGTCACCAGCAGTCCTAGAATACAGCCCAGATTGATGCTGAATTCCATTGAACTTTCTGCCTGTTAGTTTACTCTTTACACATACTCTTTGTTTACATGCTATCATGCTATTTTTATCTGTTGTTTCACAAATGTGTGTTTTGAATTCTTGGTTACACTGTGAGCTTCTGAGAGGAAGAGATCAACTTTCAGATCCCATGTTCTCTGCCCTGCCCTGGAATTGGGAGGGGATTGTGATGGAGGAGCAGTGGCCCAGGGCTGGCCTGGGGCCTGAGTGGGCAGCACGAGCATGGACATTTGGAAACTGGGAAGTGGGTGGAGGACAAACTGGGCTAGCAATTCTGAGGACCAGGTTGGCAGGGAAGGTGAGCTAGGAAGCCAAGCAAGTCCAAGTTCGGAGGCAAGTTTAGAGGCGCAATAAGAACAAGGAAATATAACAGAGGGACAGACAGAATTCTGCCAGATGTCTGTCACAGCTGCTCGCATCTCAGTCCTTTCCAAGGAGAATGTCCACGTGCTTTTCAAAATCAAAAACAAAACAAAACAAACAAAACAAAACAACAACAACAACAAAAACAGGCAGCGAGGAGGCATCAAGAGGCTCCTGCCCTTAACATCCATCTCTTGTGTTCCTGTTGGTACCAATGTCCCAGGTGGTCCCTGGATGCTGCTTCCATTACGTCCTAACAGAGCGCCCATGGGCACATTGCTTAACCTCTGTCATTTTGTTTCTACAAATAAAACAATGAATCAGGAATCAAGATAGGGAAGAAATGTAAGTGAATGTTGTAAGGACTTGTTCCTTTCCTCCTCCATTTCACGTGCTCAGAGTAATTATTACATATTTGTTAAGAAACAGTAAGTTGATTTTGAGAATAGGGTATAGTAGCTGTGGAGAGGAATGCCTGGCCTCAAATACTCTGAATAAGTAGCTCTCTGACTTTAGACAAGAAATTTAGACTCTCTGTGGTTTAGTTTTCTCAGGAGGAGAAAATAATAGTATTTGCTTGATAAAGGTACGGTGAGGATGAAATGATATAACGTATGAAAATGTTAACATCATGGTGACGATGGCAGCTTTCCCGAGTATATCTACCATCTCTTCCTCATCTTCCCCACATGCTTTTGTTGCTCAAGTCCAGATATGACACATCTCTTTCCCCAAATAATTAAATGACTTTATACCTTGGGAGATGTTGTCAGGGTAGAACGCTGACACTCTGTGGAGTGTAGTAATTCTTCCATCCTGGCTTTACGGGGGAATAGAAGAGGAGGGTTGAAATGTATGCTGCTGAAATCCTCCCTTTTCGCTTTCTATAGAATCTACATAAGAATGAACTGTGTGTCATCCAGAAACTTCTGGAATGAAGGTAAAGAACTCAAAATCCCTACTCGGGCTTTGGACACCTACTGCTACCTCCCAGCAGCCTCATGTGTCCTCTAGGGCACTGACCGCAGGCAGGCCATTGTATTTTTGCAGATCTGCTTTCTGAAGCATCTTCTTCATGGAGAGAACATTCTGAGAAGGAGTGTTCCCAGCCTGAAAATTGCTGTCTGTGATGGCCGTTTTGAGCCACACTTTACATTTACGCCACGTGCAGCTCTTTCAGCAGCAGGTCTCCCTGTGGGTTATGGAAACGGTTTAAATTTCCTTTCTGAGAGCTCTGTGCTGCCAACTCTGGAGGAGGCGCTTTCATTTCTGAAGTTGGATGACATTCATCTAAACAATGGTCACTTTTAAAGGACTGAGCAGCAGAATATTCTGAACATTCATGCTGTTCTCAGCAAGGACTTACCTGGCCAGGGTGAAGGCAGGGAAGCCTTGTGGGCTGGGAGGACAGAGTGGTATAATACACTGATCACCCGCCTTAACCTTTTTTCACACAGATGGCCATGTAGATTTAGGATGAAAATGAGGGTGGCTAGAAGTGAGGAACTGGAAATTCCATTTTGGGTCTCTGTGTGTGTGTCTCTTGAAATACAGCTATAGTCCTAGGGGGAAAAGATGTATAAGTGAATCATACATTCTAAAGAATGCTAAATGCAGACTGATGTTTTCCTCCAATCTTGGAGTTAAATGTGTAATCCACAGATGTTTAGAGGAACTATGAAATTTGAGTGTCTCTATTTACTTAGGGAAGAGGGTGTGGTTTAGAACATGGACTTCAGAGCCAGACTGCCTGGGTTAGAATCCCAGCTGTTCTATCTGCTGGACAAATTACCCAACAACTCCAAGCCTCACTTTTTCCATCTGTAAAGTGGGGATAAAAGTGGTACCTACTTCATGGAATTATGAGGACGAATGATATAATACATGTGAAACTTTTATAACAGTGCCTGCCTGACAGTTAGCATTAATAAGTAACAGCTATCATTATTCTTGTTTTTCCGTTTATTATTCTTTTCAGTTATAGCTATAACCAAATAAAGTTCAGATTCACTTCTCTAGAGCTTGATGAAAAAATAATGTTAGCGATAAATTTCTGTAACATTACCAATTAGCAGTTTAACTAACTAGTGTGGTAATGATGGATGAGGCAAAAACAATCATAGCCTACACTTACACAGTGATTTAGAGTTTCCCAAATCCTTTTGTATATGTTTTCCTCAAATTGATTCTCACCATCACTGTGAGATGGAGAGCATTACCCACATTTTATAGATGAGATTATTTGGCTCAGGAAGAGTAAGTGACTTGCCCACGGTTGCACAGGGAGTTAACTGTAAAACCCAGTCTGTTCCAATCCCTGTGGTGATGTGCCTTCTTTTACATTATGCTGCCTTCCACATGCAAGAGATAAACAGTCTTATAATTAGACTGTTGGCTGCATATTATAAGTGGTATAACTAATTTATCAGGGAGAAGCTGAGGGATTTAAAAACAACACCGCAGTCCCTGAAGCAGTGTGGCGTGAACCTGCACGTGACTACCAGCCAATCACCGCTTCCATGAACTCTCCAATCACTCATTAGCTGTAGATGCCTGAGAACGCGCTGTGCTGAGCCAACCAAACATGGATTGCTGTCTGGAGAGCTTTTGGAAATATATGCTTAGAGACAACACTCAAAAATTCATCAAAAATAGGGGACAAGATGACAAACCGCAAATTCAAAGGATTGATTTATGTTTGTATATATGCAGCGATATCAGACCTTGAACAGATTGTTTCAGCCCCTCCCCCAACTTGACCTTCACTGTAATTATGGAACCCTGATGCCTGAGGGATTTACTCACTGTTCTCAAATCCCCACCATACTTTCTCTTTGCTATTTTGCTTATATTTAGCTGTCCAGCGTTATGTTCTCCAGGCCATCAACTGTTTGAATGCTGCTCACCTTTCAGAGTCACCTCAAATTTTACCTCCCCAGATGCAGCCTACATTTATTATAATACCTGCTTTTAAACATTTAGAGACATTATTTTTTAAATTACTTAATTTGCTGTTAGCTTTAACTGCCATATATTTTCTTTGCCTATACATGTACCTTTTCCTGTCCACAGAACCATGTTTTGTTGAGGGCTAAGAATACATTCTTCACTCCTTTGTGTTCCTCACAGAATCTCAAATTATGCCCCATAACTACTAGAAGCACAGCAGATACTCAATTATCAATGGATTACATTTTAAGATTGATTTATACATGCATATCAGCCAGGTACATGATTAAAATTGGAGGAAAAAAAAGATGTATAAGTCAGCAAAAAAGAATTTTAATGAAAAGAAAAATTTTATAAAAGGTTCCTATAATGTAAAGCTTTACTGCTTCTGCTGGCACCTAAGATCTGCATTATGGCTCTTTTTTGAGAACCTATAGGTGCCAAGGATATAAAAGGGGTGAGATATATAATACAATATATAATACAATAACACCAAAAAAATGATAAATTCATCTGTAACCCCTACCACAGGGCTATCATTCAAAAAGGAAACTAAAGAAAAGGGCCAAAAAGCAAATGTGATTGTTACTCTTACATCTCTTTCAAATGTCTCTCCTGGAAAGTAATTTCTGATGGTTAGGCTATGGTGAGAAAGGGGAGTAGAGAAATTGCTAACTGGGGGGCCAGAGAGAATCCCATCAGAGCTTCATCTAGTTGGTGGGGGAAGGAGACATTCTGTGGAGGCCGCTTGATCCTCCTAAAGAAGAATTGATAGAAGATAAATTTTTGGATTCTCAGTAATGAAAGGAAACTGGATCTGGGCAATGATTGTCAGGGATGCTTTGCTTACCTAGGGATGCCTTTGGAACCCTGACCTGAAACCTGTGACATCAGCACAAATCACACTCCCAGAACTGTATCTGGGGTTTCAACCTATCTGAAATTGGTTTATCTTTTTCTTCCATTAGATTGTACCTACTTCATGGGTAGCAACACTATTTCCTATGCTTCTGTTTTTGCCTTGCTTGGACCACTGTATATATGTGTGTGTGTATGTGTGTATGTGTGTGTGTGTGTATACACACATACAATGCCATATTTTTCATTGGTATATATACAAGTATATATATAAAACACCTCAAAAGTTTATTGCTGATATCTACTTCTGTCATTGAAAATGTATGAGTAGGTGTTTACACAGTGGTAGTGGTGATAGAGGGCATAGTGTTTAAAATTCAAAACCTTGGGCAGTTAGCAACAGAAAATATTATTTTAGAGTTGTGTGATTACGGTGAAGATGTAAAACCAAAACAAATTAAAAAATGGCGACAGGACTAGTATGCCTCAGCAGTTCTCCTGGAACCCTACACGAGTGTTTTACACTGTGGGTCACACTCCATTAGTAACTCATGAAACCAGTTTAGAGAGATACATCAGGATTTAAAGAAATAAATATAATAACATATTCATTTAAAATGTACATTTAAATTGAGATAGAATAGAAAATATCAGATTATAACATATTATAAGAGTATTATTCTGTAAACTTTTGTTTATATAAAAGTATGTCCTGATTCATGATTAAAAAAATGCATTTCTTAATGTGAAGTCATGGAAAAAAGTTTAAAACCTATTGACCTAAAGTATTGTGAGGCTTTCCTTGATTTAATTTTGGTTAATAGAGGATGAGGGATATGCACTAATGGATTGTGAATGACCAATTTTGCCTTGTATAAAAAAGATTTTCAAAAGACATAAAACTAGTAAGCAAAAGAGAAAGCTCTCTTCTCAGAAGAGAGAAGGTAGACATGAAATCAGTCAAAAGCACTGTCCTGGAGAAGCTGTAGGCCAATGCGGGAAAAGACAAACAAATAAGCACTTACCCTATGGGTTGTAGTCATGACAAGGTAGCAAACTATTGGAAACAGCTTAAATGACCCATAAATAGAAGCTTGAATAAATAGAGTACATATTTACAACTAAATATATCCAACCATTACACATGAAGGTACAGATCTACATATACTGGCTTGAAAGATCGGTGTGGCGTGCTGCTACATTTTAAAAAAATATACATTACAGACATAATATATGAGAGGATGACACTATTTATATAAAATTATGTGATTATATATCTGTGTGGTTGTGAAGAAATAGACAACCATCTGATAGGATGTCTGCCAAAATATTAAAGTGTCTATCTCTTCTAGTGGAGTTTCAGTGCACTTTTTGTTGTTCATTTCTTTTCCTGTTAAAATTTAAGAACTATCATTCTTTGGAAAGTGTCTTTCAAATATTCCCAGCACAATTTATTGAAGAGGCTTTCTTTTCTTCATTGTATGTTTTGGCTCCTTTGTCAAATATTATCTGCTCATATTTATGTGGGTTTATTTCTCAGTTCTTAATTCTATTCCATTGGTCTGTGTACCTGTTCTTCTGCCAATACCATGCTGTTTTGATTATTGTCACTTTGTACGTGTATAAACTGAAGTCAGAGAGTGTGATACCTCTGGCCTTGTTCTTTTTTTTCAGGATAGCTTTGGATATTTGGGGTCTTTTGTGATTATATAGAAATCTGATTATTTTTTTTGTTGTTGTTCTATTTCTTTGAAAAATGTCATTGGGATTTTGACGGGATTGCAGTAAATCTGTATAGTGTTTTGGTAATACAACCATTTTAACTACGTTGATTCTTACAATCCATGAACACAGAATATCTTTCCATTTCATTGTATCTTCTTCAATTTCTTTTAGTAATGTCTTATAGTATTCAGTATATAGGTCCTTCACATCCTTTGTTAAGTTTATTTCGAGGTATTTTATTCTTTTTGTTGCAATTGCAAAAGGAATTGTTATTTCTTTTTCTGAAATTTCATTGTTAGTATATAAGAACACAATGGATTTTTATACATTGTTTTTATATCCTGCAACTTTACTGTACTTGTTTATTGTTTCTAATAGTTTTTTTGGTGGAGTCTTTAGGGTTTTCTATATAAAGAATCATGTCATCTGCAAAAAGTGACAATTTGATTTTTTTCATTCCCAGTTTGGATGCATTTTATTTCTTTCTCTTGCCTGATTGCTCTGGCTAGACTTCAACACTATATTGAATAACAGTGGTCCCTGTCTTGTTCCTGATCATAGAGGAAAAGCTTTGTTTTTTGTCAATGAGTATGATATTAGCTGAGGGTTTGTAGGGTTTGTATATATGGCCTTTATTATGTTGAGGTACTTTCCTTGTATATCCATTATATTAACTGTTTTAATCATAGATGGATGTTGCATCTTGTGAAATGCTTTTTCTGTACCTATTGATACAATCATATGATTTTATCCTTTATTTTGTTCATATGGTGTACCACTGATTGAGTTGCAAATGTTGAACCATTATTGTATGCCTGGAAAAAACCCTACTTGATCATGGTGCATAAAATTTTTAATGTATTGTTGTATTTGATGTGCTAGTATTTTGTTTAGGATTTTCTGCATCTGTATTCATCAGAGCTATCTGTCACCATGTACCAAAATTAACTCAAACTGGATCAAAGACCTAAATATAAGACCAGAAACAATAAACTGCATAGAAGAAAGCATAGGCACTAAACTTATGGACCTTGGGTTCAAAGAGGATTTTATTAATTTGATCCCAAAAACAAGGGAAGTAAAAGCTAAAATAAGTGAAGAGGACTATATCAAATTAAAAAGCTTATGCACAGTAAAAGAAAACGCCAACAAAACAAAGAGGCAACCAACTGAATGGTAGAAGATATTTGCAAACAACACTTCCAATAAGGGGCTAATATCCAAAACAAAGAATTCACACAACTCAACAATAAAAAAACAAACAATTCAATTAAAAAATGGGCAGAGGACCTGAACAGACACTTCTCCCAAGAAGACATAGAAAAGGCCAACAGATATATGAAAAAATGCTCAACTTCACTAGCTCTTAGAGGAATGCAAATCAAAACCACAATGAGATATCACCTCACACATGTTAGAATGGCTATTATCAACAAGACAAGTAACAATAAGTGTTCGAGAGGTTGTGGAGAAAAAGGAATGCTCATACACTGCTGGTAGGAATGTAAATTGGTACAGCCATTATGGAAACAGTGTGGAAGTTCCTCAAAAAATAAAAAATAAAATTACCATGTGACCCAGCGATGCCTCTTCTGGGATCTATCCCCCAAATCTGAAAATATTTATATATCTATATCTGTCTATATATAGATAGATATAGATAGATATATAGATATACTATAGATATATAGTATAGATATAGACAGATATATACTAGATATATATGAGGTCTGACAATTAAATTCACGAACTCATTCTAGAAAAAGTGCTACATACTTACTTCATTGCTGAATATCACTATGATCACCTTCAAAGTACTTCCCTTGGGAAGCTGTGCACCAACACCAGCACCTAGTGCACCCTTCAAAGCAATTTTTCTGGAACTCTCTTTCTGGAATGAGCTGTCATCGTAGTACCCTTGATGGCCTGAAAGTCATCAAAATGTCTTCCTTTCAATATTTCCTTTATCTTTCGGTAAAGAAAGAAGTCATTGGGGGCCAGATCAGGTGAGTAGGGAGGGTGTTCCAATACAGTTATTTGTTTACTGGCTAAAAACTCCCTCACAGACAGTGTTGTGTGAGCTGATTCATTGAGGTGATGCAAGAGCCATGAATTGTTGGCGAAAAGTTCAGGTCATGTAACTTTTTCACACAGCCTTTTCAGCACTTCTAAATAGTGAACTTCGTTAACTGTTTGTCCAGTTGGTACAAATTCATAATGAATAATCCCTCTGATGTCAAAATAAGGTTAGCAACATCATTGCAACAAGTTCACGAACTTAATTGCCAGACCTTGTGTGTGTGTGTGTGTGTGTGTGTGTCTGTGTGTGTGTGTGTAGCATTGCAGCATTATTCATGGTGGCCAAGACATGGAGACAACCAAAATATCCTTCAATAGATGATTGAATAATGAAGTTGTGGTATATACTATATACAATGGAATATTACTCGATGTTAAGAAAAAATGAAATACTGCCACTTGCGACAACATGGACGGATCTTGAGATTATCAGGCTAAGTGAAATAAGTCAGAGAGGAAAAGTAGAGAACCATATGATTTCACTCATATGTGGCATATAAAACTCAAAGCAACAGATGAACAAAACAAACAAAAACTCAGAGACACAGACAATAATTAGTGGTTATCAGAGGGTAAGGGGTGATGGATGGTGGTAGGAGAGGATAAAGGGAGTCAAATATATGGTGATGGAAGGAGAACCGACTCTGAGTGGTAAACACACAATGCAATATATAGACGATGTGGTATAGAAATGTACCTGTGAAATCTATATAATTTTATTAACAAATGTAACCGCAATAAATAAAAATTATTAAAAAAATAAATTTAAGATATATCAACTTTATAATTATGCATACATTTATTTTTTTGAAAAATACAGAGGAATAATATTATAATGGAGTATACATAATGTGCCGTAGAAGCAAATAGAGGTGACTAACTGTCAGAAAAGGATCAAGGAAGAGATATGTTATGGAATGAGTCTTGAAGGAGAAGACATGTTTGTTAGGCCTAAGGAGGAAGGGTAACCCAGGTGGGAGCAACTGCACAAACAAGTGAGTGGAGGTGTGAGAGTGTGACATAGTCTGTGTATTGTTGTCTGGAATTCAGAGGTAGAAGATAATTTTCCAAGGACAGAGAGAGGAAAGAGTTTGTAAGCTAAGAGAAGGAGGTTGAGTAAATCTGAAGTTTGGTGGAAAACCACAGAAGGATTTTAAACAGAGGAATATCAACAGATGCTGTTCATGTCCCATCTATTTCCTACTGCTTCTCCCTTCTTTACATGCTGATGTCTTCTTATGAAAGCATCTGCAACTCAGCCCAGTAGCCTTCTCAGGCTACAGAAGTGTGCTTGGTCCACATACAGAACAGGTCAAAAGTGCCAGGGAATTAACCTCCAAGGAGCAGACCTCAGCCAAAGATGAACAAATGAGTTGGTGGATAAACAACCAACTTTCTTTATTGCCCCTTGGGTAAAACAACTCAAACGTGTTCTAATATGGTCTCCCAGATATCTCAAATGGAATTGAGTCTCAGTGTCTATGGCAATAATTTCCTACCTAATGCGTACCTTTTGCTTCTCTTTCTGTTCCTTGCTCACATTCCTAGTCTTATACTGCTGCTTCCCTGGAATCACCTCCCAAATGAAATACTCCCACCCAAATCTCTCACTCATAGTTGGCTTCTGGGGGAATACACCCTGAGGAACCAGCTCATGTTGTATAAATCTCTTTCTGTATGAACATCAAAATAGCTAGTGGTTGTCTCTGTGTGCTGGAATTTTAAGTGGTTTTCTCTTTCATTTTTAGTCTTTGTTTTCTAAAATGTCAACAATTTATTTCCATTACTCTTATAAGAAGGATAAACACAAAAGTTAACTTTTTAAAAAAGAAATAACTTTTTACAGCATGGAACTCATTCAGTTCACCACTGAAATAATTTAGTGAGAGATAATGAAAATAAAACTTACACCATGGAAGTAGGAATAGAGATGAAGGGTTAGATTTAGGAATTCTAGAGATGGAAAGGGGAAAGAAGAGCCAAAAGAGATCAAGAACCCACGTGTTTTGGGGAATGTTTAGCAAATACTGATGACATAAAAGAAGACATATGTTATTGGAAGATGATAATTTTGGTTTGTTCACATTGAGTTAAAGTTCTTTTAAGTGATTCAAGTGGAGCTGTCTAGTAGGAATTAGAAATATAAGTCTGGATAGAAAGTTGAGTGAGAGATGTAGAATTGAAAGTTACAGGTATGTATGTGATAGAACAACCATTGTGTATAAGATTATCTTGGGAAGTTTAGAGAGTGAAAAAGAAATGACATGAGAATGCTACCCTAGGGATATCAATGTTTATATTCTCAGGAAAAAGATAAGGAACTACCAAAGACTGAAATGAAATGGTCAGAGTTCTAGGAAAAGAACCAGGAGACAGAGGTGGTATGAAAGTTAAAGGAGAAGTGAAAACAATCTTCTCTGTCAGATGATTTAGCAATGGTAGTACAGGTGGACTGCCCTGCCCCAAGCTGACTGCTCTGTCTTCCTCTTCCCCATCATCACTGGTCCTGCTTGATCTGTTATATTTCCACATAGGCTAGTCCCTCTTGATTCACCTTGGTTGGGTAATTCTAAGAGCAAAGCAAGGGATTTTAGTAGAACCATTCCATGCTACCCTGTAAAAAAATATTTGTTTGTAATTACTGAGAAATAAGCACAACAAGCATCTCTGAGCTTCACATCATCTCTAAATAGTGTTAACGTAATTGAACAAGGAGGGCAGCGGGCTGAGGTGGTTCTAATACCTTGGTAGCCTACATGAGCAAACCAAAACTAAACCAGAGTCATAGCACTTAAGAATAACCAATCACAAACAGCCAACTAGGCTTTCCCAAATAAGGTAACTGCGTAAGCTATACCTTAATGATTATAGCTTAAATAATTTTCTTGCATTGGTTCTATGTCTTCTCTGTTAAAAACCTCTGCCTCACCCTCCAGCTTCTGTCACTGGAGCACTCCTAACCACTCTTAGTTCAATTCGACTTGATACAGATTTTAATGCTCCTCAACTTATCTTCTAACAACAGGATGAGGAAGGAATGATCATATCCGTTCAAACAACTGACTATTTAGTAATGTGTTGCTTTTAAATCTCGCACCACAATGTCTCTACATAACAGTTGAATCCACATGGACTCATCAACATGAAAGGCACCCATCCAAACTTTTGAGTCTGTCTTCCTATCTTGGTTACCAAACTCATCTTCCTTCCTCAGAAAGTCTCATGGCTCTACAAATGGTCCTCAGTCTATAACCACCAAAATAACTCACCCCCAGGAGCTCCCACACCTATGCTCTTTTTATAGGTAACTGTAACTCTGGCTTAGTTTGGCTCACAGATGGGACTGAGTGACAGTTAACGTTGGGGATAAAGGCAGCCTGTGGATCTCTGAGGGAAAGTCAGAGAGGTGAAGATCTGGCTCGGGGGGCTCCCCTAACTTGAAGTAGAACATTGCTCTGAATAGTTAAGATTTTCCAATTCCTAGAGGTGTATATTTAGTCCAATGTAGTTTTAAAACTGCAAAGCCAAAGGAAACACTTTTGAATTAATAGAACTTGAGTGAGGAAAAAAAATGATTTTATGCAGGACACCCAGAACAATAAATAAAAGATTGTAAGAAATTGGGGTTTTTGTAAATGTGAAGTTGCTCCTAATGATTTAACTTAGCTGGAGGGAAAATAAAGTCTTTCTGTCAACTACAGGTTGTTCAGCCAGGGAAGGTTACAAAGCACATACACAGAAAGAACAAAGTCTGATGTTCACGAGAAGTGATGGTCTTTTCTAAAATGAAGTTCCAGCTGAAATGGAAGAAGTTCGCTAGAGGCAATGATTCTAAGAGTTTTTGAAGGAGGCATCAGAGAAGAGTGACAGACATACAAATTTCAAGCTGTCTGCACAGCTTCAACCTACCAAATATCTATAGTGAAGAGAAACTATTTCCTCAAGACTTCAGTCCCTTGTCCATCTGGAAGTTAAACAAACAAACAAAACAAACAAACAAACAAACAAAAGAAGAAGAACAACAACAACAAAAATTAGGCAGGAAAAATAGAAACAGCCCAATTTGGTGTATAGTTTGAGCTATAGCCAGAGAAATTTCAGCCAATGCCATCTTTCCTGTTAAAACCCAGAGTCATTTCTCCTTGCCCCTGACACCCACCTTAACCGTCTTTCTCACATAAGTTAAGTCTTCTGACAGGGCCACCCACCACACCCTGGTTAGTGAAACTAGGTGTTTTCTAAGGAATTCCTTTTAAGAGTGGACTGTGTGTGGAGCAGATAAAAATGCACCACTTTCCCTCTCTCTTTCTTTATATGTTTAAATAAACACTTTTCTTTTTGAGCATTTTATTGTGAAACACTGTGGAAAAACAGCCAGGGAGTAACAAAAGTAACTGCACTGGCAAAGTTAATCTTCAAGAAATCTTCAAATTCTTATTGCCTTCGTCCTTGTTCTAAAGTTAGAAGCAGGGGCAGCTAGCCAGCTTTGGGCCATTAGAATCATGCTAAGTTTCGCTTTAAGAATTAGTTCCATTAAAGCCTACCTACTAGACAGATGATCCCCGTGCAGTGTTCTGCACCATTACAACTACTGATTAGATTCCATGTCCACTAGCAAAGTGGCCTTACCTGTTGTTTGTTAGCTGTATGGGAACTTCTGCTTTGCCAATTGCAGGGCAAGGATCCAGGCATGTTCTGGGGTAGCGTTGAAGGTTACAGCACCATCTGGAATGTGAAGACAGCTCAAGGGAGGAGGTGGGAAGCGAATCTGTTCATCCATGGAAGAAGAAAGCCTAAATAGAGAAGACACACTGACTCTGTGCGTGTGTGTGCGCGCGTAGTAAAAGGACAGAAAAGGAACTGTAGTTTTTCCATTTTTCTTCCCTTGGACTTTCTCTCAGTCTGAGGTCACCCTTGGGGCCACTGCAAGTGTCAATGAATATCTCATCCTACGTTCCACAAACTCTGACCTGTGCATGAGTCCAACTGCTGTTTCCTTTGGATTCTTAATAATGTTAACCCTACAGCGGTTTTAGTTACATGTTAAATGACTTATTGGTGCTGTGACTTTTGACCTTCCCTACTATGAGAAAGTTTGTGTAGATTCCCAAGTGACTAAGCCATTAACAATAACTAGCACGTACTGAGCTCTTAAGGCCTACCAGGAAATCTGCTAAGCATCTTATCTTTAATAATCCAATGAGGTAAGTTTTGTTATTATCTCCATTTTATAAAGGTAACTGCCACGAGGTATCTAATAATTGCCCCAAACAAGATTTCGATATAGGAAGCCTGAACCCACAGTTGTGTTCTTCAACACTACATGCATGCTTCTCCCCACAATTACACAGTTTCCTCTCCTGAGTTTAGGTTTGCCCCCAAACTGTCCAGAATTTCCCTCCCCCACCTCTCAGGGCCTACTGACTCCAGCCCTGGCTCTGTTTGCTTCATTCTTTTTATTTTTGCTGTAACATATTCACAACTTGGCTATTTTTCTTGGCTTACACTTCTATTGTTCTAAGTCAATATCTCAGTTAAATACAACACATTGCAACATTTTGAAAGTGACTACATAGTGATAGTGTCAGTTTTTCCATCTGTAAAGTGAGATTAGGATAGTATCTGTCTCCTGTAGATATTATGAGGATTAAAAGACAAACTATATGTAATAGCACAGTGCCTGGCATAATATCTTCGTTTGTTATTTGCTTACTAAAATAGCCCAGAGGTAATATTATATTCACTTTGTGGATGTGAAAAATGGAGCATAGTGGCTAAGTAACTTGGCATAAGAAAATAATACTAGTAACTAGCAGAGCTGGTGGAGCCTGTATCTTGATATTCATCTTCAGCTCCTTGCCGAGTAGCTTAGACCTCTACCAACTTCCCCTATTGTTGGGTGCCCCATTGCCTTTCTGTTTGTGGTTTGGAGGTCACTTTGTATTCTTAGTTAATTTGAAGAGCAGAGATCATTTGTATTCCATTTTAGATGATCAAAGTCTCAGGTCATCCTGCGATCACTCAGGGCTGTCAGAGTTGGGAGTGGGGTAGCAGAGAGATGACAGAGATGGGTGGATAGATGCTCACTTTCGGTGTTCCTAGGATGGTGTGTCAGTGTCAACATCAAAAGAGGGGAACAGAGAGCCGAACGGCAGAGAATGGTGGAGGATGTTCAGCGGGTTGTGTGGTTCACTTGGATGATAGAGGAAGCCAGACACCTGGGAGTGGGGAAACCCTGTTGCACAGGAAGTAAAGCTGTAATGGAGAAACCGGGAAGGCCTTCGGAGCTCGGTGCCACAGCCACAGAGCTGGGGTTTCCTGGAGTTGGGCAGCTTAGCCAGGATCAGATTTACCATGTAGAGAATAAGTAGACACCCCATTCCAGGATTAGGGACAAGCTGTTATTGACGAGAATTATAGGGTCAAAGCATTGCGGATGAGAGAGGAACAGAGCAACATGAAGTGCACTGCTTCTATGCCCTCTGGAAGTGTACCCTGGGCAAAAGCTCGGACTGAATCTAAATATAGTAGTCCTCCCTTATCCACAGTTTCACTTTCCACTGTTTCGGTTACCTGTGGTCAACTATGGTCTGAAGATTTTAAATTGAAAGTCCCAGACGCAAAGGATTCCTAAGTTTAAAATTGCATGTCATTCTGTGTAGCAGGATGAAATCTCACGCTGTCCTGCTCCATCCTGCCCGGGATGTAAATCATCCCTTTGTAAGCTACCTGCCCATTAGTCACTTAGTAGCCTTCTCACTTATCAGATCAATTGTCATGGTACTGCAGTGCTTGTGTTCCAATAACCTTTATTTTACTTAATAATGGTCCCAAAGCACAAGAGTAGTGATGCTAGCAATTCAGATATGCCAAAGAGAAGCTGTAAAGTGTTTGCTTTAAGTGAAAGTATATGTCTGTATAGGAAACAACATAGTATATACAGGGTTTAGTACTATCTGCAATTTCAGGCATCCAGTGGGGGTCTTGGAACATATTCCCCACAGATAAGTGGGGGTTATTATAATGCTTGTTTCTAGAAAGGGCTTGGAATAGTTGGGTTTTGTCCTAGGAGAGCCTTTGTTTTTACCTTAAAAATAACTGACAACATTACCATGAAAGGAAGAAAAAGTGATATCGCTTCATATAAGATTCTCTAAGGCTTAGAGATTTTTTAAAAAGATGAGGCAAAGCAAATTACTTTCGTATTTACATTTATGCTGCCACCCATACACACATTAGTAGCTTAAATATAAGACGGACTCAGAATAACAGAGTAAAAATCTGATGCAATGCCTGATTAAAAATGCAAATTTGAATTTGCCAGAGATCATCTAGCTACGCAGAGTAAACACAGGAATGGAGAAAAGGCCACTTGAGGTTGGTTAGATAATTGAAATGATCATGTGTGCTGAAAGAGGTAAGAAGCATGGAGTCTGACCTCTAAGAATAAAGGGAGACTGGGTAAGCCCTGGTGAATAAGGGGAGGGAAATCCAGTCTTGCAAAAGGATGCTTAGCAGGGTTTAAGTCATATTTCCAGGGTTTGAGCTAATGATGCTTATAGGAGATCCAGTTTCAGCAAATTCTAACTGAACACCCACTATGTGCAAGGCATCATGCTGTGCATTTCCAGGATAGTAAAGAAGAATAAAGGAGATGAGATAACCTTGCAATGTAACAATAAAACATACAAAAAGCTAAGTTATACAGAGAGCTGACACACTTTGGAGAAAAGAAAATTGTAACATGTTAAATGTAAAATAATGGTACGCAAGAGAAGTGCTAGGAAACTTTGAGTGAGATGTGCGGTAGTCACGAACATCTTTTGGGAAAGGGTGGTGTTTATACTGAGTAGGATAGAAATAAAGGATAGGAAAGATCATGGCTGAGGTGAGAGACAATCGCTTTTGTAGAATCAGAACGCTATAGGGGCAATTTTAGTAGAAACAACAGTATCAGAGAGCTCTGTTGTGTTACTTGTTATTTTAAATCCACTTATTTTGCCCACCCTCAGCCTTCGCCATCTGGGTCTACCAATGGAGCAGGGGCCACTGGCTGAGGGAGAGAGGCATGCATGCTACTTAGGGTGCATGAAGCTGGAGGGGCTTCCCTGAGTTGGTCTGACACTGCACAGCTGGGGTGGAGGGGCGGCCTCTAGTGACGGGGAGCCATTTATCCTCTCTGTGGGCAACCACTGACGAGAGTGCAAAATACCTAATGAGGTGAAAGGCTGAGGAAGTCCAGAGATGTGGGGTCAGGTCTGAGATCAAGGTCCAGTGGGGAGGTTCAGCAACTGCTTGCTCTGTAAAGTGCAGGTGTGTACTTCTAAGTGGTGTCAGCTGGGGACAACTCCTTAGAAGAGATTCCAAAATTATCGACAACTTATAAATATGTCATTTAGTATTTCCCACAATGTGACCCAGCTTGCATTTTACAATCTAACCAAGGAGCTCTTAATATTCATTGGAGTCACCAGGGAAGGTTATTAAAAGTATGAGTAATCAGGATCACTCTCAGAGATTCTTACATACATGGACTGGAATGGGACACAACAAACCATATTTCTTGATATTCTTCCAGCTATGACTAGGACCCACTGGTTTAGCCAAACTGGGATTGTTTCTCTCTCTCTCTCTCTCTCTTTTTTTTTTAATATGCTCCAAAGCTTCCCTCCTGTAAGCTTGTTCTTACGGTTTTCATTCTGTTAGCAATGAAATTTTGTTAGGGATATTCTCCTCCTTTATCTCTGTTGAAATCCTTAGTTAAAAAAAAATACTGATGAAGGTAATAGATGCCCAGTTCATTGTACTAGTTTGATCTACTTCCTAGGGCTCTTCGATCATTCAGGCTCTGTGATGACCTGGAACTGGTTTTGGTGCTCTCAAGGTTGATGTGAGCACAGTGCTAAAGGATGCCAGGAGAGGGCAGCAGAGAGCTGGGAAGCCCTTTGATATAGGCCAAAGGAAGCAGGCTGGGTGGGAGAATCCAGAACAGGTGGAGGAGGAAATATTTGGTCCTTTATGAGGCTCAGGGTATGTCAGTTGTCTGCACTCCATAAATTAAGCAAAGACAAGACTCATTACTCAGACCAGAAACTGAAATCAATAGGGGATGCAATAGGGAGTGACAGTTTTAAAACAGGAAGAGATGAAAATAGGCTCTGAGGCATTCCTGGGCGACTGCAAAGGCAAGCCAGCTTATGGAGTGATGGCGGATCCCTGACTCCTCCTGAGCCCAAGGCCCGAGTGAGCCTCGGCCCTTATAAACTTAAATAAAGAGAAAAAAACAAAAAAAAACAACAAAAATCTTTATTTAAGGGCTGAACAAGTCTTAACCCAGGAATGCATGTGAACAGGACAGAAGAAAATTTTAGAATGAGATTCCAGGGTACTGGAGGCATCCTGACATTTAGGAAGGGCATGAGAGATTCCTGCAAGGTCAGAGCCTATGCCACCAGGAAACACTCTTTAGAAGGCCAGGATAGGACCTGGGGGTGTTATGTGGATGGAGGCATACAGGAAGTACTTCGCATACAAGCCAGGACCAGGGAGGATGAGCTAGAGTGCCATTTCTAGAGAAGGTATTTCAAAGTAAGTTCGGGAAAGGTTTCAAAATTCCCCAAGAGTTTGTTACTGGTAGAGCCAATGTGAAGCTACCTTAGGCCAACACGTGCAGAATGCGGTTTAGCACCTTGTTACTTGAAGTGTGGTCTGCAGAGCGGCTGTATTGTCATCACTTGGGAACTTATTAGAATTTAGAATTTCAGGTCCCACTTCAGACCTACAGAATCAGAATTTACATTTTAACAAGATCCCCAGGTGATTTCTATGCATACTAAAGTTTGAGAAATACCAGTCTGGGAGCAAGTCTAGACCGAGCTGGGTAGCATCGATGCCTAGAGAACACTAATAAGGGCATCCCGTAATAAGGAAGCGGGGAGATTAGCTGCATTGAACGAGAATAGGGGCACCGTTACCAACACGTAAACTTGGTGCTTTCTATTGGCTTGCTTTTGTTAAATACTATTAGATTTCTTAGAGTTACATGCAAAGTCAACTAACCAATGTCTTTTTCAGAGGCATGATAGTAGGAAAACTGTGTCCTGCTGCAGTCTGAACGAGGGTATGCATCAAAGTTGAAGGCATTACCTGAGGTGAGCAGGGGCTTTTTAAGAATATTTTTGCTATGTATGGTCCAGGGCCCACATGTTCAGAAACTACATTTTTATTTTAAAATTTTTTTAGGCTAGCTAAAAGCAATTAAACTCTTAGACAAGGAATCATTCGTACTAACAAGAGAAGGGAGTTCATATTTGTATTCCTTTCTTATTGCTGCTGTAACAAATTATCCCACATTTAGTGGCTTAAAACAACACAAATGTATTCTCTTACAGTTCTGGAAGCCAGAAGTCCAAAATCAATTTCCACGAGCCAAAGTCAAGGTTTTTGCAGGGCCCCTTTCTGTAGGATGCAAGGGAGAATCTTTCCTTGTCTCTTCCAGGTTCTGCAGGCTGCCACTAGCATTCACTTCCCTCTCTGGTTCATGGCCCTTTCCTACATCTTTGAAACGAGCAGCATAGCCTTATGTCTCTGTCATCACATTGTCTTCTTCGATGTCAGATCTCTCTGTGCCTCCCTCTCGTATGTACACTCGTGATTACATTTAGGTCCCACCCGGATAATGAAGGATAATCCTCTATCTCAATACCCTTAGCTGAGTCACATCTGCAAAGCTACTTTCTCCATAGAAGGTAACTTTCACAGGCTCCAGGGATCAGTGCCTGGAGAACTTTGGGGCCCAGTCTTCAGCCTGCCACAGTGTTAAATCAGAATGTTAATTAATTGAGAGATAATATAACATATGCTTTTCCATTGATTACAGCATATTCTTTCTGGGTATTCGGAAGTCAAAGTAGTGTCAGAAAATGACTTGGAAAATAGAAAATGAGTGCACGAGGAAGTGGCTGTTTTGTGTAAGGCAGAGTGAGCTTGGAGAACGCACCCCTGACCCAAAGCACGCCCTCATGGATGGACCGCTTATGTGTGCCAGAGCCTCTCTCTGTTCTGGCCTATCTTAACTGTCATAATTTGCTCTTATTGCTTTCGTGTTCTGCACGGCTCTGCTCTTTCAGTTGGTAAACTCTTCCTTTGGATGTATAATATTATAGATGAAGCTCCAAGTCTGGGGCTTTGTGAACCATTTAAGAGTAGCTTCTGCATTGGTCCGAGGAAGATAGCAGCTCAGGCAAAAAAAAAAAAAAAAAAAAAAAAAAAAAAAAAAAAAAACAGGTAGTAAGGGTAAAATGCGAATGGCATAAACTTAGAAAATTTTGGAACTTGATGACAAGTTAGAAATTATCTAGTCCAACCCTTTATTTACTGATGAGAAATAAGTCCCAGAGAGACAGTGGCATGTCCTGGGCCATACTTTGATTTATTATGTAGTCAATGAAAATTCATGAAGTAGCTGCCATATTGAAAGAGTTACAAAGAAGAGTAGAATGTGAAAAAAGGAGATAAAGGATGGTGACCATGGATCTAACTGGCAGGAGGCCCCAGTCTGTCGAGTGGAAACCAGGCTTTGGGAATTTCTGAATTCAGACTCTAATGCTCTGCACGTTATGGACAAGTCTGGTGCTATTACTGCATCATTGATAAAGTAGCATTTGTCTCCCGTACAAATCAGAAAAATAAAATAGGGCTCTCCCTTTTTCAAACTAGAATAAGTTTGCTTATCTCCCCAGAGGCAAGCTCTCTCAGGGTTCGGTAGCAACTCCCAGCCAGGCCAGCCCTCTGGGAAGCAGCAGAGTAGCAATAAGCCAGTCCCCTCCACTCCCATGGGCATCCTACGTACTAGAGTGGATGGATGTGCTTGTTATAGCCACGCTGATCAGGGTAGAGGGAGATCTTCTTTCCTTGCACGGAGCAACAATGTGCCTGAGCTGGAAGGAGAACTGAGCTGACTGTTCCCCAGGGGTTTGGGGCTGAGCAAAGGATGCCATTGACTCTCTCCATACGCACCCATACATATCTTTTACCACATGTCTCACAGTCCGGTGTTTGTTACTAGTGTGTGTCAAACACATTCAAAATCTTTGTTTGCAGCTCTCAGAATAACAAGCTTGGGTACAATGTGATCATGGTGGCAAAAGCTGTGAAGTTCTGAGTCATCTTTCTTATGCTAATTAAAATCATAATCCAGTGATTTTAGGCTTAAGTAAGGAATATACATGTATTTCAAAATATATCAGGGATAAAGGATTCCCTAGGACTTTTTGTCCCCCCTGAGGAACTCAAAGAAGACTAAAGTCTTCTCAGAGTACCAATAAGGACATCCAGGTAGACTAACAGAAACCACAACCAAATCTGAAAATGTAAGTTATTCATCCTTGTCTGGGAATTGAAAATGCAGGCTTCACATATTTCTTTTTGGGGACACTGTTGCTAGCTAGCCTGGTTTCTGCTATGATTGGAAGGCCCCCTGATGGCTCAGGAGGACTGCAGACCTGGTCCAGCTTCTCAGAGGTGCCAGGACAGGCTGGCTCTCAGCAGTCCCTTGATTCTCACATGACTGCCCTATACATAATCCTTCCAGTCTGGTCACTTGTTCACCACCCCACTCCACCCACGACTTGTACCAATTCAGGTCGGCCCCATGCTTGAGTAACCCTCCGTCTTCCAAAGGGGAGACGACTCTGCTCTATTCTCTCCCCAATCTATTACCATGTCATCAACTCTATGGCTGGCTCCTCTCAGCGTCTTCTGCTTTATAGGTAAAGCAGACTAAAGTTTGCTAGTTTACTGTGTCTTTGCCTTCCAACTATAAGAACCCCAATTCTCCTAGGGGCCATGTGGATTTCCCTGACTAAGAGAAGCCTCAAAAGTAAGTAAGCACAGAAAAGGAAAGCTCAAGATATTATCAATTTGCATAAAGGCAAAGAAAATAGAACTGGAGGGCCATATATAAAGATATTAACAATAGTTATTGCTGAGTATTGATTTTTTCTATGTGAATCTATGTATTTTCAAATTTATTTTTATCACAAACAATGAATGAGAAGGAAAAATAATACATTTTGTCAGTGAGTCTAATTGTGCTTCTCTTTGTAACTAGAAGGTAGACTGTATAGAGAGAAACCACACGGACCTCTCGGACATTGCAATGATCCAGAATCAGGTTTGGTAAGTAAAAGAAAGAAATTGCTCAGATGCCATTTTGAACAAAGCATAAAATCAAACTAAATCTGATATGGTAAATAAGATGCCCTAAGGCCAAGCCTACTTAGGTTTCTTTATATATTACTTCACATAGCCATGGCTAAATGGATTCTCCATCACCCTCCAGACTAATTACATTTGATTAAGGGCTTCCTTAAAAGCTCTTCTTTTACAGTGAATTGAAAATGACTACTAACCTCCATTGACTGGTGGTGCGGGGTCACCCATGAATTGATTAGGTAGTCCTGCATTATGCCTTTGGGATGCTAGCTCTGTGGGGCTCCTGGAGCTCTGGCTCCATAAATCAATAGTCAGGGATGCTAATTACAATATTCTGTTACTATTTCTGTGCTATAATCCCTTTGTGTGATGTAGTCACTATTGTATCTCATTCCAAATCGGCATATTCTCCACGCATCTGTTTTTTCTTTACACTTCTGAAAGGTATCTTGCTCATAGCTATTTGCTCAACCCGAGTCCATTATCTCCCCTGTGTTTTATGTCAGAGAGTTTTATTATATAGTTTTATGCCTATAGGATGGGATAGCACAATAGGGTGGGAATGGCTAAAAGGCAGATGGGTTGAACTATTAGAAGTGTCAATTGAAAAGAGAGAAATAAATGCCAAGTGAAGTCTGTGACTGACTACCCAGAATTCATTTTTGAACAATATTGAAAACATAATGTGTATTGTAAACAGAATAGTGTTGACTTCAGAATGTTTTTTTTAACAATGAGTAGTATGTGTATATATTATTACGTTGAATTATAATATGCATTTTATGTTGGATATATACGAGTATAATATTGAATATATATATATATATATATATATATATATATATATATATATATATATATATATTTCAAACTAACAGGCTTTGAAATAAAGATGGTCACTTTTTTTGTAATAGATTTTAGTCTAGATTTAGTCTTCCCTCTCCCTTAGGTCCCTCACTCTATCTGTGACTCACACACAGCCCAGGAAGAGAGAATGGAAGATGAGGAAGGAAACCGAGGGTCACACCAGTAAGGCTCATAGAAATAGAAGTTTTAGCTAGAGAACCCCAAAGGAAAACAGGTTATAGGAAAGACTAGCTACCTAATAAATGTGGGCTTCTGGGAAGAGGAAGAAATTTAAGTTTACTTCATTAGAAAAACGGTTCTCTTAGAGGGCTTGGCTGTTAAATAAGCAGGCTCTGTACCTTTATGCCTGTGTTTGGATCCTGGCTCCTCCACAAACTAGCTGTGTGACCTTGGGCAAGTTACTTAACTGCTCTACTTTTCATCGGTAAACTGGATTGGTTATAGTAGTACCTGACTCACATTTTTAAGAGTCAATAATATAATAAATGCTAAAAGCTTAGAACATTTCCTCGTTCCTAGTAAGTATTGAATAAATGTTAGATTTTATTATTTTTGTGCCCTTTATCTTTATCTTTAACTGACATTTTGTCAAAACTTTCTTAAGAAAGGTTAGGTATTGGCATTAGAAATTTTGTCTGAAGATTGAGATTTTTTTCCATTTGTTCTAGGTTTATAGCTGCTACCCAGATGCTGAGCTGCATTTTGAGGTTTCTTTTAAGAATTCAAGATATTCTGACTTTTCCAAACATCCAGCCTTGCTATTAGAATAATATCAGTGATAGCAAATACTCACTGAACACATTTTGTGTGCTAGGCAGGGTTCTAAGTGCCTTACATAGATTAATGCTTTTGTTTCTCGTCACAACCCTATAGCATTATCCCCATTTGACAGGTAAAGGATTTCAAGTACATGAAGGTTGAAGTATTTTGTCAGCGATCTTCCAGCTGGGAAATGGCAGAGCCAGTGGCCAAACTTGGCAAGCTGGCTCTAGAGGCACAGCTTCACACTCTCTGTTAAATGCCATCAAGTTGACTGCCTTTGGTTTTCATTTGGCCAATGTAAGAGCTCCAGCCTTATTAGAGGATTGATAACTAACCAGGATTTTTGAGTCATTGATTCATCAATAACTGTAAGAGATTTATTACAAAAATTAATCAAAACTGTGTTTCTTTCCAATAGTCAAATTTAAGTAGACACAAATGTTTCTCTGCTACTGGCTCTTGCTGACCCATCTCCATGTGATTTATCTGTGAGCTGTTATTTTTCAGTATTCATTGCTTCACACATAAGGAGGGAATATATCCCACATTCCTTAATACCCCTTGATGCCTACGATAGCCTTGGATGAAAACTTGTAACATTGGGGCCTTCTTTGTTTCCCCACACTCAATCAGCTGCTGAACATTCTGAATTCATCTCCCTATTTTGTGCAGGAGAGGCTTTGCTAACAACTTGCAGGACCTAGGAAGAAAAACTGGCTGGAGTTGTGCCATTGGAACTGTTTGTCAAATAAGTAAAGCAGCCCAGGTGTTGGAAAACAAAAAACCTTCTTGTCCTTCTTCCTAAACGGCAAATCTTCCAGGTTCCTCACCTGAGTGCATTTGCCAGGGGCCTCCCACTCTTGGTGGTGGACCCTCTGGCATGAAGCCCAGCCTCAGAAGGAAGATATGTGGCAGGGTGACTGCTGGAAATGGATAGCTCAATTTGTCCCAAGGGTTAAGGCTAAGTTCTGCAGGGCTTCTTTATTTTTCTATCCTTCTTTAAAGGATGTTCTTTTAGCTGAATTCTTCAACCTTAAATAGTCTATATTCTTAGTGTACTCTTTTAGTCGATATTTACTTAAAACTTCTTTTATCATTTTGTTTTATTGTCTTATCTTTTCTATTGTATCTTTTCTGGTCTGAATTTTTAGTTTGTTATTTTACCTTGTTTATTTTATATTGTTATCTCATTTTATTTAAATTTTATATATTTGCTTTATACATGTGTTTTCAACTTTATTTACACTTTGCTTTATCTTTAATGGCAAGAGAAAATGCCTATACTAGGTGATCAGCTGGAGGACAGTCCCTAACCTAATGGAGGGTGAGAGTGATTGGATTCCTTTGTCCTTCTAAATATCTCACTGAAAATCCCTTTAGTTTTTCTGCTGTGTGTTCTTCTTTCTTTCCAATAATGAAATTTTAACATAAAATATGTCAATCAAGCTAATTATGCAGATTCACCTGTCAACTTCATTTTCTCTTACGTTTACCCTGTCTTACCAGGATAATAATATTTATTTTTAGTGGCAGTGGCTTTGAGTTAGAATTATGCCATCTGTTAGTATTAACCCAAATTTTCTAATGCTTCCTGATCTAAATGTACAGTTTCTGTGTTTAACAAATGCTGGATATTGACTAGGCCTTGCAGATAAAGCACGAGTTATTGTGAAAAATAAGAGGGTTAGAATACCCTCCCACTTCATGTTTAATCTTCCTCTAACATTTTAACTGTTCCCTCCCTTTTTTCCCATGGTCTCAATCCCATTAAAAGCTTCCCTACGCCTCCTGGACCTCTGATTGCTGGATAACTGGTCTCGGCAACTTGAGTCTCCTTCCCCATGTTTCTTCCTCGTGAAACCACTTCCCCATTGTTCTTCTTGAAACACACTCCCCTTCTCCAATGCCCCCACTAGTTCCCCATGGCCCATGAATGAAGTCTAAACTCTTTATCCCTGCATTCAAGGCCTCCAGGTGGTCCCCAGCCCCCTTTTCCAAATGTATCTCTATTTTTTCCCCTCATATTAGACAAAGTAGCCAAATTAATGGTTTGCTAGTCTTCATTTATGGCTCAAACATTTCCAGAGTTATTTCTGTGATAACACTTTTGTCAAGATTACACCCTTTTTAAAGCCCCTTTCCCACTTCTTGACTTCTTTAGGAAATAATCAAACTTTCTATGATGTTCCCCAGAGAAATACTATTTTATATCAGTAATTCACATGGATTTTGGCCCTAGATGGACCTCAGTTCAAATTCTGGCGGTGCTATATAATATTTGACCTGAGGAGAGTTATTTAACTTTTTGAGCTTTGTTTCTATATCTATGAAATGAGGCTAATACAACTCATCTCATAAGATGTTATAAAGAAAAAAATAAGATGATGTGTGAAGTTCTGTTCTGAAGTGTGAGGTCTTTTCATATTAAAGAAGTTTGAGATTCTGATTCAATATTTGAGGATGAGGGGAAGAAGGAAGGGGTCTTTGTTATGTTAAGAGTTATGGAGTCATGGGTTAAGGAGTATGGGGGTATGAGAACCACACACACACACACACACACACACACACACACGCACTCAAGGAGCTTCAACTCCTAAAGCTGAAATTCTCATTTGATATAGTCAGGTTTTCTAGCTTTTCTGATTCTATCTGGATTTAAGAGGCTTTTTATATATGGAAATATACCTCTCTTTGAGAAATGTCAAAGTGATCCTAGACAGACCACCCTGAAAACAAGTCAATTTGCATAAATATCTTTTTATTATGAGGTCTATTTGTATCTGGAGTAATTTTAAACTGCAAATATACTGATACCCAGTATATTAAGTATCTAAAATAAGTTTAAAAATATTAAAATATTCAACTAAAAACACCTTGGATGTGATGTTAGTTGGGCAGGAAATTCCAACATGTGCAGGGAAATTGAGGGCCCAAGGAGCTTCTTACGGAAGATGTAGAGCAGGTGACAATTAACAACCCCCTTGTGAAATAAACACATCCACAGTGCAAGGGAAGCAGGGTAACTTTTACCTGACCATCTAATCTTATGCCTGGGCTATGTCATCAAAGGAATTAAGTCAATGGGGCACACACTGATTTGACTACAGTCATCCCCGGGACAGCCCAATCTGCTTAAAGCTATAAGGGCAGACAGAGTGAAGTTAGAAACACAACTAGAAAGAAAGAGACAGTAGTATTTCAAGTGATGACTAGTCAGGGGTGAAAACTGGTTTTACGTGAAAAGATACCTCTCTCTGATCTTCCAAAATTAATGCCACTTTAGGTTGAATACAAACAGACTGGAAGGGACAGTACATATTCTGAAACATATTTATTCTTCACAGGATATATTAAAGAGTGTGGAGCTTTTCCTATTTCCCTCTCTTCCTTCATAGGAATCGAGGGACCGAATAGGCTTTCAGCTTCCCTAGCAAAGGAGATAGAGAGGATATTATTATGTGCTGAGAGGAGATGGAGGAAGTAAGGCCAAGCGCCAGAATGTCAGAGACTGTGGCCTTGTGTGGCCATTGTGATATTTGAAATATTTCTTTAATATTACCAATTATAATACTTATATTATATATATACATATATAATCAAAGTAATTATAAGAATGTTACATATATGCATACTTACATATATGGTATACTATAGTAATTTTAGTTTTATAACAATGAATATATTACTCAGTGCCTAGTGTTTGCTAGTTTATTAATGTAATTTTAAGTACTTAAAGCAACTCTGCAAGGTAGATTTTATTTCAGTTTGCGGTGTAGAAACTGTAGCTGAGGGTGTTTAAGCAACTTAATCAAGCCAGCTTTAAGTGGCAGAGTCCTGAGGCAGTCTCACTATTCTGCAGTCTCTCTGATGAAAGGAAACTAACCACAAAATCAAAACCATGCATTCTGCATAATCCAGAATAAACCAAATCATCCAGAAAAGTTTAAATAGTGTAAGCTTTATAAATGGCATGTATACCAGGCAATTTTGTGATTCTTATTACTCAATATTTTAAGTTCAATTATCTTCATGTGGATAAGGATATTGTTGGTTTGGAAATTGTCTAACTTTTGTTTGTTGAGTGAAATTACTCTCTTTAATTGGTGTTTTGCTTGTGAATCTAGTTTGTGCAAATGCTGATGTCACTGGGCCGCTCTATTTCTGCTCCTGAAGCACTGGGCTCCTACTAGTACCTGGTGATGGCAGCACGCAAGGGGTCAGGTGTTGTTTTCAGTTTGGCTTCTGGAAATTTAGAAAACAATAAGCACAAACATGGTTGAAACCACAATAACTGATGCAGTAGTTGGCTTTTGTGGTAAGCAGTGCTGAATCTTAACAACTGAGATTGAAGGCCAGGGAGACTTGCGGGGGAATGTATCGTGCTAGCTCAGCACTCTCAGGCTGAAGCTGGAAGAAAACGTCCATAAATCTGGAGCCAGACACGTGGTGAAAAGGGCCAGAAAGGGGAGGGCTGGCATCAGGGAAAGAAAGCTGAATGACGTAAAGGAGCTAGAAGAAAGCAAACACTCCAGGGAAAATAACTAACTGTGACGTAGGGCTCAAGAGGATGACATTTCTGTCTGCAAACTGTCACGGACATACCACAGCTCCTTCCTGTGCTCAGATTGGCAGCACAATGCCATGCAATTCTGAATGATCTGTAGGTTTTCCTGGCTTGGTCTTCCTCATCTAGTCAAGTTATGTTGCGAGGAGAGACACAACCTTTATATACATACCTATGACATGAATATGTGCTATGTACTCTAAATTGAGTCATTCATCATTTTCAGAATTGGTATGATTAATTTTAATGTTTGTTTTTGATAAAACAAACATCCTTCATCTTCATTATACTGAAATGCAACCTCTCTCAAAAACACGTTTTCATTTATGTTTTCAATTTACTTTGTGCTATTTTTCAAAAAGTCAGGTCAAGACCTAATTTCTAAAGCAATCTTCACAGTGCTTTATTGTTCACCAGTGACTTATATGATTAAGGAATCCATCAAGACTTTTTGTTGTTGTTGTTCTTTCTATAGCATCTCCTTTGCCAATATCTCATTCTTTGTGGTTTGCAGTTCAACATCTTGAATAAAAATTCATATAAGAAATGGATGTTATACTTTAGAAAATGGCAGCTCCATTTCAGTGGCCATATAATTTCTTAGAATTTGTGCTTTCTTATTGTGAAGCTCAATCATCTAAATATAAAAAGACATTTAAACACTTAAATACAACATCTACCTGAGATTAATAAGGCACCATGGTTTCTATCAGCCACAACAATGGTACCCAAACATTCATTCCAGGAAAAAAAAAAAAATCTTAATAATTCATCAAAAAGTAAATGGGACTGAAAGGTTGATACTCAAATTATTAGATTACTGAATAAGCCACTGTGGTGGGAACATTACTAAGATGTGAGGAAAGAAGACAAAGAGTGTGACACTGCCAAAGATCCCATCTGCTTTTAGAATGCCAATAAAGAACAATGTAGTTCCAGGTATATGAAGTAAAAATCTTTTTAAATCTTCAATTTATTGGTTGCCCACATGCCTTACAGCAGGTTTAGAAAGGAAAATAAGCATTTAAAAGGGCAGTAAATGAACAGAGAAAATGGACTTCTTATTAAGTTAAATGGTATTCATTTAGCATGAGTGCCAATGGCACTAGGATACATGAAATCAGGAATGACTGTGAATCTCTCTTGTTATATCTTATGTGCTAAAGTAACGCTGATGGGGAAAACATGAGACTATTCTCACAGTGAAACAGACAAGCACCATGATATATAGATTGAAATAAACTGACTGTAAGACCTAACTACATATTAATATTTTCCTCAATTTCAGACATTGTCTTAAACCATATTATGTGATAAGCCAAAACTGAGTAATATCTAACAATGGAAATATATTAAATTTGCTGTAAATGAGGCCAAGCTTACAGTGCTATAATTGTCAGTGCCTAGAATGGTCCTTCATAAAAAGAATCTATTAGTTGAAATAATTATGTTCCTATGAGAAAGAAACATAGACTACTGACATAGTAAAAAGCTGAGTTTTAAATATATATGTACCATCTAATATAATTTTTATAATGCCTTTATAATATATTGTTCTAAGTAAAATAAATTAGATAAAATGGTCTCAAATGACTAAGATTCTTTACCAATAATAAATGAAGTGAGCGGGTATATATTTAGTATTAATAACTATAAATCCAGTCATTTATATTGGAATATTCAGTTGGGAAAGTGTCTATTAAATTTGTTTGCTTTTCATTCATTTATTCATGTATTACTTTCTTTTTCAATTTTTTAAAATAAATATTTCTGGTAGCTTTTAAGACTATATACCATAATTCGGAAAAATATAATGCATTGCCCATAAAAAGACCAGGAAAATAAAAACGGGGAAAAAAATGTTTCTAAAGTTAATTTTTAAAAAGTGACTTATAAATCCACGCCTATATGGCCATTTAATCTACGACAATGGAAGCAAGAATGTACGATGGAGTAATGACAGTCTATTCAATAAATGGTGCTGGGAAACCTGGACAGACACATGCAAAAAAATGAAGTTGGACCACCTCCTTACACCATATACAAAAATAAATTCAAAATGGCTTAAAGACTTAAATGTAAGGTCTGAAACCATAAAATACCTAGAAGAAAATATAGGAAGAAACTTCTCAGACATTACCCGGAGTAAGATTTTTACTGATATACACCCTCGCGCGAGGGAACTAAGAGAAAGAATAAACATGTGGGATTATATCAAACTAAAAAGTTTTTTCACAGCAAAGGAAACCATCAATAAAACAAGAAGGGATCCTACTGAATGGGAAAAGATATTTGCCAATGATATATCTGATAAGGGATTAATATCACAAATCTATGGAAAACTTACTCAACCCAACTCCAAAAAAACAAACGATCCAATTAAAAAATGGGCAGAGGACTTGAAGAGACATTTTTCTGAAAAGGACATACAGATGGCAAACAGACATATGAAGAAATGCTCAACCTCGCTAACCATCAGAGAAATGCAAATAAAAACCACAATGAGATACCACCTCACCCCAGTCAGAACGGCTATCATCAATAAATCAACAAACAACAAGTGCTGGCGCGGATGTGGAGAAAAGGGAACGCTTGTGCACTGTTGGTGGGATTGCAGACTGGTGCAGCCGCTATGGAAAACAGTATGGAGGTATCTCAAAATTCTGAAAATGGAACTACCTTATGATCCAGTAATTCCACTCCTAGGTATCTATCCGGAGAAATCCAGAACTTCAATTCAAAAATCTCTATGCACTCCTATGTTTATTGCAGCACTATACACAATAGCTAAGACATGGAAACAACCAAAATGCCCATCGGTAGATGACTGGATTAAGAAACTGTGGTACATTTATACAATGGAGTATTATGCAGCCATAAGGAAGAAAGAAATCTTACCATTTGCAACAACATGGATGGATCTAGAGAACATTATGTTAAGTGAAATAAGTCAGACAGAGAAAGATAAGTTCCATATGATCTCACTTATTTGCGGATTCTAAAGAAAAGAATAAGTGAATGAACTAATCAGAAACTGTTTGGGAGACAATGAGGAAAAACTGAGGGCTGCTAGACGGGCGGGGGGGTGGGGGGGTGGGGGGGAGGGTGAGGGGATTGGAGGGCAGTCGGTGACCACAGGATGGCCAGGGGGTTTGAAAATTAATGTGGGGAACGTAATTGGGTGGTTACCAGAGCGTAGGGGGGTGGGGGGGTGGGGGATGAGGGTGAGGGGGATCAAATGTACGGTGATGGAAGGGGAGCTGACTCTGGGTGGTGAACACACAGTGTGGTTTGTGGATGATGTGATACAGAATTGCACAACTGAAATCTATGTAATTCTGCTAACAATTGTCACACAAATAAAAAAAAAAAAAAAAAAAAAAAATAAAAAAAAAAAAAAAAAATAAAAAAAAAAAATAAAAAAAAATAAAAAGTGACTTAAAGCTTCCAAGTGGCCAGAGGAAAAGAAATGGAGATATGTTTGATTATATAATTTTTATTCTTAAGGAAAAAAGTCATATCAGTTTCTGAGGAGAAACATTTTTTCCTTTGTACTTTAGTCTTAATTGTATTTCTTGAGTGCTTCTTCTCAAATAGTCACTGAGTCATGCATTGGTAAATACCATTAGCTATATAGACATGGCAAATACAAAACCAATTTATATAGCATCTAGTGATTTGATTTCTGTGTGTTTCACAGATATCACTGTGGTCACTCCACCCTTGTCCTATGTCTCCCATCCTTAGAGCATGCTATTAGTACTCTCCCACATTCTCCCTGTCCTTCTCTAACTTTTCTTAGAAAAATGTGTTCTTTATCGAAAGGTTATATTGCAGCATATGAAATGCACACTAACTTTTCAAGTGAAAAATGTCAGCAGAGAGTTTGAAATCTCTTTCTGGCTATAAAAAGGTGCTTTCACTATATAATCAAATTTTTACATTATTAATAACAGGTTCGTAGAGAAAAAGAAGTATACTGACGGTAGAGGGAAGCTTTAGGTCAGTTAGGTTGGCAGTTAGGAAAGAAAGCTGGATGGGAAAGAGGAAGTGAAGCGAAGCAGGAACCCATGGGGACAAACTGGAATCCACAACTGTTTCTCCTCATTTCCAGCCTTAGTGATGCTGGTCACCGACAGGAGAAGGTTGTGTCTCATGACACAGCGTTACGCATGTGCCTGGACCAGGACTTGGGGAAGCTAAGGGATAAGATCTGCGGAGACTGAGGTGCTGCAGGTTTGGGTGCTGCCCACATCAACAAATGAGCCAATAGATAAATCAAAATGTGCATGAGTGGCCATGAGCCTAGAGTTCTATACTAGCCTTCAGAACATGAAAATTACTGCATCTTCATTTCTGCTTTCTAAATCTTGTATAGACTATACAAGGTTAAAAGCCAATCCTTGCGTAAATTTTTTACAAAAGATTTTTATACAAGGTAAGTGGCCAATCCTAACCCAGAATTATATAAGGAAGAAAAGTCCAGGATCTTAGTTTCAGCTTAGCCACGTTGACACAGCTCAAAGCCCTCACAGTCTACTCCTTGTCAATATGGCATCTAGCTGCACCTCTTTTATTAATACTGAATACTTTCTTATTAGCCTTCTTACCAAATAATATATAAAGTCCCTCTACCTGTATTTGGAGGATGTTCATTCTTCTTCTAGCTGAACATACTTGCTTTTAATTACTGAAATATAAGGTTAATTACTTTTTTTACACTTTCTTTATTTTGACATTCAGTATTATTTTATATTAGTGTAAGGTGTACAGCATAGTGGTTAGACATATACGTAGTTTAAAAAGTGATTCCCCTGATGAGTCTAGTACCCACCTGGCATTATACATAGTTATTGCCACATCATTGACTATATTCCCTATGCTGTACTTTACATCCCCATGACTACTTTGTAGCTACCAATTTTTACTTAATCCCTTCACCTTTTTCAGGCTGCTCCCCACACCCCCTCCCATCTATCACCCTGATAAATCTAGTACCCATCTGGCACCATACATAGTTATTACAATATTATTGACTGTATTCCTTATGCTATACCCTACATCCCCACCAATTTGTACTTCCCCTTCCCCTTGTGCACTCACCCTCAATCTCCCTCCCATCTGGCAACCATCAAAATGTTCTGTCTTTATGAGTTTGTTTCTGTTTTATTTGTTTATTTTGTTCTTTTGATTCCACATATAAGAGAAATCTTATGTTCTCAATCCCTTGCTTCCTCTCTTCACCTTCTGGTATTCCTATGATGCACATGTTGTTGCGCTTGATGTTATCCCAGATGTCTCTTAAACCATCTTCATTGTTTTTTATTCTTTTTTCTTTCTGTTCTGTTTGGGTGATCTCTGCTAACTTGTCTACTAAGTTGCTGATTTGATCCTCTGCTTCATCTAACCTGCTGGTAATTCCTTCAAGTGAGTTCTTTATTTCAGTAATTGTGTTCTTTAGTTCTAACTGGTTGTTCATTATGATTTCTATATCCTTCTTTATGTCGTCTCTAAGCTCCTTAAACATTCTTATCATCAGAGTTCTGAACTCTGTCTCTAATAGGTTGGTTACTTCTGTTTCATTTGCTTCCATTTCTGGAGGTTTCTTCTGTTCTTTTATTTGGGACGTGTATCTTTGTTTCCCCATTCTGGCTGACTCTCTGTGTTTGCTTCAATGTATTAGGTAGATCCCCTAGAGTTCTTAGTTCTTGCTGGGTTATCTTATGGAATATGTGTCCTTTATATTTGACTTGCACTACTTCTTTCTTCTCCTCTGCGTGTGCTCCAAGGGTGACTCTTGTGTCTATTGTCCTATTAAAGAAGATCTTTAATTTCTTTCGCTTGTGAGTAGGTGGGGTTAACTCCTAGGCTGACTAGTTGTGAGACTTGGCTCTGCCCACTGCAGGGTGTTCTGCTGCGTGAGGGTTGACCACTTAAATGTGGTTTGGCCTCTATGGGCTCTTGTGCCTGTAGAGAATTCCCTCTGGCTGTGTCACTTGTAGGTCAAACCTGGTAGTACTCTGGTTTGGTCTGGAGTTGGCCTCTGGGTGTGTTGAATCTTGTGCCTCTTAAGCTGGTCCCTGGTAGGGCAATTTCAGAACAAAGCAAATCACCAAGCACAACAACAACAACAACAACAACAAAGAAAAAATCAAATACATTCACATGTAAAAACAACTGACAACCCACACTCAACACAGGGAAAGATATCAAAAAAGACAAAACAAAACAAAAAAAACCAAAAAAAAACAAAAAATCAGTGCCAGTCTTGGCTTAAGCCCACCAAGTAATCTCCAGGTTATCCTCTGCTGTACCAAAGAGTCCTCTGTGTATGTGCAGGCAGAGCCGGTCACCTGGTGCCCAGAGTGACATTGGGACTGCAGATTTAGATGCTTGGGGCTGAGGGGTCTGGATGGTAGTTTCTACAAAGTCAGTGCAGTTTCTGCCCTTGCCTGCACATATGCGCACTGAGAGTAGCACTACCAGCCCTGTGTCCAGTTCTCCTGAGTCTTTTATTTTCAACTTATTGTGTTTTTGTACTTAAAGTATATTTCTGATAGAATACCTTGGTCTTGCCTTTTAAGCTAGTCTGACAATATCTGCCTTTTGACTGAAATATTTTGTCTAACAACAGAAAATTTAAGAGAAATCACATTGCATCTGTCTTTCTCTGTCTGACATATTCCACTAAGTGCAGTACCCTCCAGGTCCATCCACGCCGCAGCAGATAGCAAGAACCCAGTTCCTTCTATGACCCAGCAGTATTCTATTGTATATATGTACCACCTACTCTTTATCCATTCATCCATCGATGGACACCCAGGCTGCCTCCACATCTTGGCCATTATAAACAATGCTGCCATGAACACATGGATACATTCATACCCTCTAAGTAGCGTTTGAGTTTCTTCAATTAAATATCCAGGAGTGGGATTACTGGGTCCTTCTTTGTTTCTTGTTACAGACTTTGTTTTAAAGTCTATTTCATTTGGTATAACTATTGCTACTTTGGATTTTTTTCCCATTTTCATGAAATATCTTTTCCCATCCCTTTACCTTCAGTCTGTGTGTGCCTTTTGATTGGAAGTGAGTCTCTTGTAAGCAGCAAATGTAAGGGTCTTGTTTTCATATCCACTCAGCTATAAGGTTAACTAATTTTAAAATATCTTAAAAGAAATGGTAAAAGGAAAGATAATGAATATATCCACACATTTGTTCATGTCAAAGTAAGGAAGACATTAATAATGATTACAGTTTTTGTTTCTATCACTGGTCACATGTTCATAGCTGGTATTTAAAATTATCTTCTTCACTTTCTGTTCTTTATTTCCCTTTGTTCTCAGCAAGCACCTAGCTGATAGTGGTTCCTTGCCTGGTAGGCTGACCCAAGACTTAATTCCAGAATGGCATGAGCCAATAGCAGTCCAACTTTTATTGGATTGTAGTTTTACATTAACTTTTATCATAGAACATAGAATTATTAAGATGTTCCTCAGGGTATTTGCTGTATTCCAAACATACGCATTCATATTCCCATTGTGGTCCAGGTCTTTCCTAACTGCCAACCTAACTGACCTAAAGCTTCCCTCTACCGTCAGTATACTTCTTTTTCTCTACGAACCTGCTATTAATAATGTAAAAATTTGATTATATAGTGAAAGCACCTTTTTATAGCCAGAAAGAGATTTCAAACTCTCTGCTGTCATTTTTCACTTGAAAAGTTAGCGTGCATTTCATATGCTGCAATATAACCTTTCGATAAAGAACACATTTTTCTAAGAAAAGTTAGAGAAGGACAGGGAGAATGTGGGAGAGTACTAATAGCACGCTCTAAGGATGGGAGACATAGGACAAGGGTGGAGTGACCACAGTGATATCTGTGAAACACACAGAAATCAAATCACTAGATGCTATATAAATTGGTTTTGTATTTGCCATGTCTATATAGCTAATGGTATTTACCAATGCATGACTCAGTGACTATTTGAGAAGATGCACTCAAGAAATACAATTAAGACTAAAGTACAAAGGAAAAAATGTTTCTCCTCAGAAACTGATATGACTTTTTTCCTTAAGAATAAAAATTATATAATCAAACATATCTCCATTTCTTTTCCTCTGGCCACTTGGAAGCTTTAAGTCACTTTTTAAAAATTAACTTTAGAAACATTTAAAATAACATATACAATAGCATCAAAAATATAAAATATTTGGGAATAAATTTAACAAAATATGTATAAAATCTATGCAATAAGAAGTATAAAACCATGCTGTGAAAAAATGGAAGTACTGAAATGAATTGAAAGATATACCATATACATGTACCTGTTCAACTGGTGTGTGTGTATGTAAAGCAAATACTTCCAAAAAGAAAATTTCTTAACTCATATAAGCAAATTTTCCAGTTTCACAAAGCAATAAAGTAGTAGATTTTAAATCTAAATCCAGGTTTTTCAGACTTCCAAGCCCATATTATTTCTAACACATGATATTACTTTTGTCTATTTATCATGATTAAATATTGCCTAATTTTCCAAGAATTTCTGGCTTGTTGAGCTAAGGGAGAATGATGCATTGGTCACATAACCTGGATCAGGTTGTGCTGATCCAATGTATTGACCTTGGCCTTGTTGTTTCCTAATACCATGTGCTCCCAGATAGGCAGGAGATGTGTAAGGATCATCTCAAATCTACCTTGGATTCTACTTTAACCTGCTTATATCAGATTTCAGAAGGATCTCAGGAAGTTTTCCTTGAATCACCTAGTAAGAAAATTAAGAATTATAAGGTAGGATACATGAGAACTTTGGAAACCTCAGGGATATCTATAACTTCATCACATTCGTTATATCCATCATACCCAGTCTATTTCCACATAGAGTTAGTGTGCAGCATTTCCCAGAGATATTCCAGCAGATTTGTTTAAAGGATCAAATAGGCAGAAGGAGCTGAGAAAATGGTCTCCTACTGTAAAGCTAACCTTGGAGGGAAATAACCTAAACAATATTACAAACAACAGCTTTAAAAAGCAGAAGAAAACTAGCTTCAGAAAAAAGAAGAAAGGAGTACAATGTGAACCAAGATAGGATTGAAGAGACACTTCTGGTTTGGCAAGGACTCTTTTCTAAAGGCAACTTATGATTACTTGGCAGCTATAAGAAACTTCTGACTTACAAAACTGTAGTAGGATTGCAAATTCCTCAGGCTAAACTCTAACATTAAAAGATAGAAGTAAAAAGAAGGTTCAAGTGGAGAATATTATCATATTTTTTATGGAAATAAATATTATTTACTTTTCATTCATTTATTCTACAAATACTATTTGACAACCTACTAAAAACTATTTTGGAAAAATACTGAGGGTAAATAAATGATTCAGACATGGCCCCTGCCCTCAAGGAATATACTGTTTATGGGAAAAATACATAATAAGATATTTATAAAGTGAGGACTATATCAGGTTATGCTAAGTTATACAATGGTAAAAGAACAACCCCAAAATCTATACACAGGGTTTTGCACACTTTTTAATTTCTTCCACGTGTTGCCTCCAGAAGGCAGGTATCCTCCATATATTGGTTTATTGTTCCATCTACTTCAATCTTGTGACAATCCCACATCAACGGGTAATTTTTAGGATCATTATGACAGAGGAGAGGAGCTAGAGATTTTGATCATTAAAAGTAAATATTCTGTTAGGAAGTGACATTTGTCACTTCAACTCATATTTCATTGCCCAAGTAAGTCATATGGTGATTTCCTGGCAGGGAAATACAACTAATCCATGTGCCTGTAAGTAGAGAAATGGGTATTAGTAAAAAGTGCTGACTCCTACAGTGTGCTATATAGCAGAGGTATAGTTGAAGGATTCTGAGGCACTAATCAGTTAGTAACAAAGGGCAAAGTGGCCACTTGTTATATTTTCCTCTAGTGGAATGGAAAATAAGTTGGTAAGTCCTGACATATATAGTAAAGGTAAAAGATAAGAGTCATTAAAATAAGGGTCTCTTTGTGCACTCTAATCTCTAATCCAGATAATAAAAAAGATGGAATTCACACCCATTTATGTAAAGTCCTCTGTGAAATGCAAAATAAATAGAAGATATGATTCTGGCTCTTAAATCTTACAATATAACGGGGATGTAAGGCAAACCTGAAGAAATGCAGTAAAAGCTGATCAATCTGATAACCTATATACTAGAAATCTTTATTACTTCCCTACACATATAGGGCAATGAAAATGATAACCCTGAGACTTTGCAAAACCTTAAAGTGCTTTCAGAATTATTAAAGGAAGATTAAAGTATTTTCAGTATAGTGTAGGTTTAAAGCTATTATTGAATTTTAATACTAGAAAACTGGCCATTTGTGCACAGTATATATTACACATATCCAGTAACTCGAACCTGTGATGAACTATAGTACTCCATTCTCTGATCATTAATAAAAAAAATTAGATAAATAGATAAACATTTGCTTCTAGCAACATCTGTACAGAATTGCTTATGCATATTGAGCAATCATGATGATTTATAACGGGAGTGAGATGGAGGTGGGTTAAGAAGGCATTTATATAAAAAAGCTCTCTGAAGAAGATGAGCATATTTTGCAGGAGAGGCAAGAGATACTTTAGTGCACAGGGAAATAAATATGGAGGGAACTATCAAAAAAAAGAAATGAGGTAGTTTAGAAACCAATGTGAAGTTTGGTCACATTAATTGTGTTTGTGTGACTAGAGAGACGTATGTAATGGGAAGTAGCAGGGGGGATATTTTTGTAATAATTGGTAGAGGCTTAAAGCTTATGACCAGGAGTTTTTTTATGGTTCAACGGGAAAATTCAAATCCATTAATGTTCTCAGAAGGCAGGTTTGGAGACACAGTTCCCGGGTTTGTTTATAAGGTAGGTAGGATAAGGAGAAGCTGGCAGTATGGTTGGTGTTGAAGTACAGACATGGAAGCACAGGAACTGCCAGAATAGAAGGTGAATCCTAAACCCTACAGGGGAGATTTGACAGGTTGGGTGCCTAGTCCCCAGGTTTCAGTCTGAAGTACTTTTCTTTCACTATTTCAGTGATCATATCCATTGCAATGATGCCAATTACCATCTACATCCTTATAATCCTTATCTATAATCAGAAAAGGCATCCTATAGTGGTAAAATGTGTACTCAAATGTTAGCTATTATTGTATGTCTACTGAGATCTATTTATTCTGAACCAAAATATGCAATATCCATCTGCATATTGGCTATATCTATTTGAATACCCCAAAGAAACCTCAAGCTCAACAGTTCTAGAAGTATCCTCTCTCTACCTTGACCCACTCTTGTGCTGTGTTCCCTTTTTATTCTGCCCACTGAATATATTTCCATGTTCTTCATTGTATCTCCACGTTGTATGCCACACAGTGCATTGTCTAATTATACTAGTGTGTGAATATTTCATATTAATAAAGACTAGATAAGAGCAATGAAGGAGATGAATTTTGACTGTGACTCCAAGATCATCAACCCAGGTAGAAATGTGACTTGGAATGGTAGGAAAAAGAATGTGGGCATGAGATTCAGGTGTAAATTGTGGACATTACATGAGAGCTGTTTAACCTAGTAAATGATTTATATTAATAAAGCGCAAATCATCAAGAAGGCTTTAGAAAAGGTAATTTTTTAAACAAGCAGTCCTTCATTGCTTTAGAACATTTCCACACCTCTCCTCTGCCTCCAAAAACAACACAACACTGTGGCAAAGAAAGAAGACAAAACTCTCATCATGAAAACCTAGTGTCCTCTTGGCTTATATTACTCTTAAAAATAAGAGGTGACAGTCTCTGGAAAGATTCCTGAAGGACACAAGTCAGCATCATTTTATAAGAGAAAAAAAAGGACATACTTTGATAGATGGATAATAAAAGCATGGGGAAAGAAGGAGATATTTCAGATGAAAGAAATGACAGATAAAGAGGATTAGTGAAGGGTCAAAACAGTATATGAAGATATCAACATTTCTTGCACAATCATTCAATAAAAATGTCAACAAGCAAAAGGCTGGCTGGTAGTAATACAACCAAAATGGGTAATTTAAGTGAAGAAAGTAGTCTAACTGAGCTCAACATAGCTATTAACACTTATTTACTGGTCTCAATGGAATAAAATACAGAAAGACAAGAGCTTGAAGTGAATAAAATTGTATCTAATTTACAATCAAATGAAAAGATAGTGGGCTCAGAGCCCAAAAATATTCCTCAATTAAGCTTCCTTACAACGGCGTTAGTTTAACCAGCTGGATTTTTATTTAAAGTTTTAAAAAACTACTCTCATTCAACCTTTGGAAGAGCAGGATGTTCCTTTTAATGGGTAATCTGTTTCTTTTTATAAAGTGAAAGTCAGCAATAATGTGTTCTGCACACGTGGAAACATAATAAAAATTGACACAGAGAAATGGAAGGTGCAGTCCCTATTCTCAGAGACATGACATTCTATGAAGAAGAAATATATGAGAAATAAGGACATACAGGTCATGGACAGCAGCTCAACGGGGTTGTCTTGGTTTTCAGTTCAAAGGAACATTATTGTTTGCTGGTCAACTTAGGTGATAAGTGATTATTGAGGGCTTATGCTTAATATAACGTCATGATTTTGAGGATGATACCCCAATAAAAGTGCAGCTTAAGGTCAAAATATTCCTATTAAGTAGTCCTCTTGCCATATATAGTATATGCAATATAACTTACTAAAATTTGCATTCCTAAATCTATAAAAAATAATTAAAAATTCTGGAACTTGAAGAGGTAAGCTTTATCAACTGGAAAATTCGCTTTCATTATGATGTTGAATTAATTGGATGCTATTATACTAGGAAACATATTTCATTTTTCAATGGGCTTTTAAGATAAAAATCACAATATAAATATAAATATATATGATGTTCCTGTGTTAGGACATTCAATATGAAGGGATAGTTTAATAGATTAAACTTCTGATCTTTTTACATGTCAAATAATCAAATGCAATGTTTTATCTCTACACATGCAAATGAAGTTGAAAAACTGTGAAACCTGCAGATAGTCCAATCAAATCAACAAATATTTGAAGCCCAACCACTAGCAAGTTTAAATGTTGCAAATGCCATAGAGTGGAGTGATTTATAGTCTTTGCTTTTACAGATTCACTCAGTGGGCAGCCACAGAGATGGGCCTAAAAGGAGAGAATAGAAACATATAGATAACTAATACAAACGAGAGTAAACTTGGAAACAAAACAGGGGGAGAGTTACCTTTAATTAGAGAAAATTAACAATGACTCTATAGAGAAGATGATGTTTAAGAAGAGCTTTGAAAGACAGGCGTCGAAGCATCAACCTCGAAGGAGATAGGTAATGGGACATTTTAGGGACTGTAAAATTACAAGCAGGTGGTAAAGAGTGAGGCAGATTTGGGGGAAATGTTGAGTAATACAGTTTAAACAAAGGATATTGAATAGGAAAACTGGTAGATAAGCTTGGGTTAGACTGACGTAACATTGTAAGGCTATGAATGCCAGACTAAGGCTTTTGAACACCTTTCATGTATAACATGCTTGTTTCACCATGCAACTGGTCCTAAACCAGAGACTATCTCAAAGTCATTTTTGAATACAAATAACATAGATCTCACAGTCTTCAGCAAAATGCTTGGGGATTTGTCTGACCAGGTTTCCTTGGGTACTTAGTCTTCTTAATGCATGTAAGAAAATTACTTTCTTCCTTGATGATTTATGCCTTATGTAACAGTTGCTCCAGTGAAACTCTTTACAACTGTTTATGAATGCAAACCTTTTTATAACAGACCTATTAAAATATAATTCATATACCATAAAATTCACCCTTTAAACTGCATAATCCAGTGGTTCTTAGTACATTTATAGAATTGTGCTACCATTATCTAATTTTAGTACATTTTTATCGCAGCAAAAAGAAACCCCATACCTATTAACTATTATTTCCCCATTCTTCCTACCCCAGCCCCTGAAAACCACTAATCTATATTCTGTCTCTATTTCTTTATTACTTTTGGACATTTCATATAAACAGAATTATAAAACATGTGGCTATGTTTGTCAGGGTTCTCCAGAGAAACAGAACCAATAGGATGTATATACAGTTATATATAAAAGAGAAAAATTATTATAGGAATTGACTCACACGTTTATGGAGACTGAGAAATCGGCTGTCTGCAAGATGGAGAACCAGGAAAGCCAGTGGTATAATTCAGTCCAAGTCTGAAGGCCCGAGGTCCAGGGGAGTTGATGGGATTATTCCCAGAGTTTGAATGCTCAAGAGCCAGGAGCACTGATGTCTAAGGGCAGAAGAAATGAATGTCACAGCTCAACAAGAGAGAAAAATCACCCTTTCTTTGCTTTTTTCTATTAGAGTCCCCAGTAGATTGGATGATGCCCCCCCCCCCCACATTGGTGAGGGCAGATCTCTTCATTCAGTCTACTGAATCAAATGCTGATCTCTTCCAGAAACAATGTCACCGACACACCCAGAAATAATGTTTTACCACCTCTCTGGTCAGCCCTTGGGCCATTCAAGTTGACACATAAAATAAACCATCACAGTGACCTTTTATGTCTGCCTTTTTTCACTTAACATAATATTTTCAAGGTTCATCCATGTTGTAGCATTTATCAGTGCTTCATTCATTTTTATGGTCAAATATTTCATTGACTGGATATACCATATTTTGCTTACCCACTAATCATTTGATGGACATTTGGGTTGTTTTCACTTTTTGCCTATTATGAATAATGCTGTTGGGACTATTCATGCACACTTTTTTTGGACTTATGTTTCCTTTCTCTTGTCATAGTAAAACTGTCTTTAACATTTTGAAGAACTTTCCACTGTTTTCCAAAGTGGCTACACTATTATGTAATCCCACCAACAATGTATGATATATGAGGGTTTAATGTTCTTCATATCTTTACCAACACTTGTTATTGTCGGTTGTTTTTTATTTTAGCCATCCTAGTTTGTGTAAAGTGGTGCCTTGTAGTTTGATTTGCATTTCTCTGATGATAGTGAGTATCTTTTCATGTGCTTATTTTTACTATTTGTATATTATTTCAGTAAATGTCTTTTCAAATTACTTGTTCATTTTAAAAATTGGGTTATTTGTCTTCTTATTTTTGAGTTGTATGAGTCCTTTATGTGTTCTGAATGTAAGTCCCTTATCAGATATACAATTGGCAAATATTTCCCCCTAATTCTATGATTATATTTTCACTCTCTTTATGGTGTCCTTTGAAGCACAAAAGTTTTACATTTTCATGAAGTCCAATTTATTTATTTACTTGCTACTTGTGAATGTGGTTCTATATCTAAGAAACCATTGCCTAACCTAAGGTAACAAAGATTTAGTCTTATGTTTTCTTCTGAGAATTTGTGCTGATTGTCCAGCTAGGTCTTATTTTCGGGGAAACAGGGTAGTAAGACCAGAATTATAATGCTAACAGTCACCTGTATGGAAATAAAGATATAAAATAAAATAAAATAAAATAAAAGATAGAGAAAAAACATTTCCCCCAAAACCATGTACCAAATACATCTGGCAAGATGTCAAGCTGTGTGCAGATCTTAATTCTTCCCTGTCCCTCTCCACCTGGCCTTTGCAAGTTATTCAATGAGGAGAATCTGATACTCATGCTGTTTACTCACAGCTTTAAGTGAGGGTTTACCACGTACACAGTATAATTACTTATTTATTGCGATGCCTTTTATACAGTCAGGTGATGAATTTTTCACTTCCTTTCACCTAAAGGCCAATTGACTCATGAGCTTACTCAAGCAAAGAACAGCTTTGTTGGGAAAACTTTTCTTTCTTTTTTTAACCACTGTAGGCAAAAATACCATTATTGCTGGCTTTTTGGTCTAACTATACTCTAAAGTTTGGATGGAATTTATTGATGGTGATTATATTTTGGGACAAGAATTCATTTTTAGGCCCGACAAAATGACATTTTTGGCTCTACTTCAATATGGATCCAAAGGGAACTGTTCATTAACATTTACAAGCTGTTTCTTTATATTCATGGTCTGATATAAATGACTTGGGAGCCAGCAAATATGAATTGAATTTCCATTTCTACCATTGACTCCATTTGTGACCTTGAACAGGACTCTTAATTTCCCTGAACCTATTTTCTCCATCTGTAAAATGGCGATAACAACAATAGTGGATATTTGCTTCATTGCTTAGTTCCCCATACATCATTTTTAAAAAGTCTCTCTCACTAATGAGAAGGATACAATTAAATGTCTCATATGAATAAAAGTTGGAAAATAGAAGTTTCATCTAAATGCAATTTTCAATGGTATGACTCACTTTAAGGAACATACACATTTCTAAAAATTTGATATAAAGTGTAACACATCATATTCTCTTCCATTTTCAAAATGACAGTGTATCCACATTAAAAACTGTTGACTTTAGCATGTAATAGCAGTCATTAAATTATGTTTTAGTAACGTAATTTTCTCATAAAGCATGTGTCCATTTTTCCAAAATTTCAGTAGAATCAGTTTTGTATATGGTTTTGTGTTTCAGTGGACAGCGTAATAACCAAGTCCACATGATAACAAGCTAGTTATTATACAGTTCTATACTATAAACCCTAGATAAAACAGACACATTCAGAGGTGGTTTTAGAAACTCTAAATACATTTTAATGCAAAAAATTTTCATTTCATATTTTCTTTAAATAGCAAGCTCATCATTTCAACTCCTTGAAAAATTCCAAGTTTGCATAACTTTTAGGGAACACATCTGTCACAAGAACAAGGCACATTCTGCTCTCACATCATGAAATGAAAACAGCATTTCAGAATTCTGCTGGGTCCTGGGAGCAGGAAGATCTCTTTAGATGCTGCATGTGGCTTTTACTTCTCTCAAATAAACTTTCATTAGAAAGATGCCCAGTGTGGAAAAGAAAGGCTCTTAGTTATTGCCTAGATCTTGCTGTAGCATGCAAAGATGTTTCTTTCACCTTCATGCTCATTTTGTGATATTCAGAGATTGAACATATAATTGAGCGCTACCGTTCTGAATATTATTTCAGTGGTGTCAGTAGGTAGATGTTGAGGTTAACCTTGGTTTTGCTAAAATAATGGCTACTTCCAGGGACTGCTTTCCTCTCACAATGTGGCTCACAGAGTAGGTGAAGGTCAAGTGGAGGCTAAGTTGCCTGTTCAGTAGTCATTACTATGTAGAAAGACAGATTCATGGCCGCCCTCCTGGATATTTTTATTTATCTGGTTGGGGTCATGACTGAGGAATTTCAATTGAAAAAAAAAAAAAGCTTTCTGGGTGATTCTAACATCATACCACTTGTGAGAACTACTGTCTTACCGTTTCCTGAAGGCCTCCATGAATTCAGGGTAAATGTTACTTATGTGATTGTCACCCTGTAGTCCCAGCACTAACATTTGATCCTCAGTTCAGACTTTATTTGGGCTTATTTCTTACTCATGGTACTTGTACGCAGCGGGTGCTTGGCCTCTTGACTTCTATTTCGTATGTGCTATAAACTCCATGTTTTTCCTCCATTTGTGCCCTAACTTGGAATAATTTGAAATTAGGCCTGTCTTCAAGTGCTTAGGACATTTATTAGTTTATTCTTTCAAAATCTATTGAGTATATAATATATGCCCAGAGGTACATTTATTATAGACATGAGAGCACAAAGGACGGGACCCCAACCACAGCAAACCTCTCTAAGGAAAGGAACATCAAACGGAGATGTTAAAGTGGGTGAGGTGGAAGGGCAAAACCAAAGCCAAACAAAAAAATGCTGGATTAAAAAAAAAAAGGAAGTTTTATTTACTCTTTATCCCTTTAACCTGTCACACACTTTTGTACCATTTTAGGTTGCACAGATTTAACAGTTAGTATTATGTTTCTTATTTAAAAAAAATATAGAATATTACCGTGATCATTGGGGATTACTTCAAATTCCTAATTCAAAGTTCTTAGGAAAGATTAATACCAAGCAGACTTTCTGAAAGGCAACACTTGAAAATCCTATCAGACTGGAAAGCTCTGACTCTACTGTTATGCTCTGCTGCATCCTATATATAATAAAAATATAGGACATTAACTAAAGATTATTTTCAATCTGGGCCATTATTTCCTGTCTTCCAAATGGCATGGTCATATAATAATCTTATTCTATAATGTTGTTTCTTTCACAATAGGTCACTGTTCCTCTTAATCATACCACTAACTGTAATACCAAGGGCAGTAATTGAGATCCAAGTGAAATGTAATCGCCTGACCTCTGAATTGGAACTGGATTCTTGTTAGGTTAAATTAGCTAATACAGTGACAAAGCTACCCACAAACTGTACTTTTTGGTAGATTTTTCATCAGCCTCAGGGCTGAAGCTGCGCCATCTGGTCAGCAGGTGGCTCTGAGGAAGGTCTTAGAGTTCTTGCCTTCTGTAGCTGTGCCCTAGCTGAGTGGAACGGCACTCGCATTATTCTATGGATAATGAGATGAGATGTACTTATCACAGCAATTTATTGAAAACAAAAAAGGCGCACATTAGCAAGCTAAAATTATAATTAAAGGAAAAAGAGAAGAATGGTTTCGCATAAATAGTGCCAAAATTTCAAGGGACCAATCCTTAGAGGACGGAGACATCAGGATTCAAATTTGATGAGTAATTTTCCTGGGCCACACAGCACCAAATACATCATCTGACACAGATCCTCTTTTGATTTCCACTTAGGTTTAATGGTTGAATAATCATGGCTCATAAGTTTATCTTTAATAACAGTCACAGCAGACAGTTTATTAGCAGATTCTGCAGACTGCAGGGTTGTCATTTGCTGTTATAGTGATTGTCTGTTTTAAATATCACAGCTGTTGGTATTTTTATTTATTTATTCATGATTTGATTCCTGCCTCTTCCACATCTCTGACGCTCAAAGGCAGGCTATTTTCCTTTTCTCTTTGAATTGTGAAAGGCTGCTGTGACAGCCCCTCGCCCAGGCCGTGGAGTGTCACACAGGGTCCTATGGTGCTCAACAAAAAGCCACGTGTTCCCGAATCTGGCAGAGCTCTTTATGAGAGCTGAGCCTTCTTGTGGGGGGCTTTCTCTGTCAGAGACTGGCGGGCATGAATGGAATCCTATGAGGGTCCTGGGCCAGTGAAGACCCTTCTTCATGTGTTTCTTGGCCAGGAGAGTGGAACCACTAAGAGAAATGCAAATGCCCAGGCCTCCATTGTCCTGTGCAAAATTAGATACCACTGTGAATAAACATAGGATGCACTATAAGCTGCAGTTTCTAAATTCAGCTGAAGAGAAAGCTGGGTCATAACACATAGCATCTTTCATTGAGTCGTGGGGGGGCAGGCTTGGATTTAACAGACGACATTATTTAATTTGTCTTCAGAAAGGCCTTGTGAGCAGAGTGTATATAGAGTGATACAATTTTGTAAAGAGAAAAATTGAGGCTTTACATTCTCAGCATGACCTGGAATTAGGCATGAAATTAGAGGAGGCTGCTGCAGCTAGACAGCTGACTGGGGAAGACGCAACACGATCCAAATATCCACATCCTCCCCTCTGCCCTGAGAAAGTATGCCATGCTCTCTATATCCCCTGAATGAATAAAACAATGCCCCCACCTGATGGCCAGGAGGTGGAGAAAGTCTGATACTCTACAACTTTAGCCCAGTAAGTGACATAATGTGCATCCCTGAACAAAGGGCACATGAAGTGTATGTAACTCATCGCAGTTAATTTCCTAGGAGCAGGCTTGGATCCCGGGGAGGCCCACGAAAGCAGAGAGAAGATGTAAGAAAAGCAGAATGAAGAACACAGGAGGCCCATCTCACTCATTTCTTGATCATTGGAGGGATATGTTCTGCCCCCCACATACTCTGGAAGGTATCTACTCTTTCTTGCCAAGTTCAGCAAACAGGAGCCTCAGAAGACCTCTGTGGCCCCTGTTGCTTTGGGGAAGGGGAACAATCTGCAGAGGCAATCTGCAGAGGCCACAATCTGCAGAGGCAATCGTCCTCTTCTTTACAACCAGCACCAGATTTTTTTTTTTTTTTTTTTTGCTTCCCTGCCTTTCAGTAAGTGCTTTTGTAAAGTAATAGTAAAAGCTAATGTGCAATAATATTTCAGAAGTTAATGGTGGGTGCTGAGGATTATGGAGCACTTTAATTTTTACTGTTGTTTTGCTAATATCTTTACCAAAATAATAAGAACCAGAAAGGGGTATCGACTGGTAAGCAGAGCAGCCCTGTGAGCCTTTCCACCTGTCTGCCTCCATATGCTCTCCCTAATGTCAGGTTGTAATCAGACGACGATGTTCCTCTTAACAGGTGAGATGCTTCTCATAGCATCCGTGAAAAAGCAATTGCAGTATCAGCATCATCATTCCTCACATTTGTGCACCTTAGTACCATGTTTCCTCGAAAATAAGACAGTGTCTTATATTACATTGTGCTCCAAAAGATGCATCAGGGCTTACGTTCAGGGGATGTCATCCTGAAAAATCATGCTAGGGCTTATTTTCCGCTTAGGTCTTATTTTGGGGGAAACATGGTAGTTCTCAAACTGTCCCTAAAAACCCTGTGAGTTTCCTGGCTGGGTGCCAATGTTCGAAGACTGAAGCCCAGCAATTAGTCATTATCAATATCATAGAAATGTAATAGACATAATGTTAATGTAGCAGACACGGGTTTTGTTTTATTTTTAGCTTCTTTGCCCATAAATGTTTAGTGAGTCCTTTGGCACTTGCTGGTGTTTGCCTACTAATGAACGTTGGCCAATATTCATCCATTTAAACTATTTGTTGAATGCATCATAAAATCCTGTTGACTCTACTTAAATATATCAAGTATTCAACAAATTTTCTTCGTGAACACACCTACTTTGGTCTGAGCCACCAAAAATTACGGCAATCACCTTCTAACAGGCTTTTTGCTTCTGCGTTTACTACTACATGGTCTATTCTCCACACAGAAGAGTGAGCCTTCAAAAATGTAGGTCAGATGGAGTGACTCTTGCTCAGAACTGAGCAGTGGCTCCCCATGTCACTAGAGGAAAGCACACGTCTTTGTAACGCCCTACAAGGCCCTATGTGGCCTGGCCATCCCTGACTTTGCCCACCCTCTTCCTTTCATTCACACAGTTCCAGGTACTTTGGCTTTCTGGCTGCTCTTTGCACATGCCAGGCAAACATGCAGCTTAGGCCCAGTGCCCTATTTTTCTGCCTGGAATGCTTTGCCCCTAGGTATCTGCTTGCCTGAAATCTTTACTTTTTCAAGATTCCTCTTGGTTGTGACATTTTCTCAGACTTTCCTTGTGTTTGGTGATCTTGGAAGTTTTAAGGAATACTAGTCAGGTATTCAATTTCACACTGAATTGAAGAATGTCCCTCATCTGGGATTTGCATGATGTTTTCCTCATGATTATACTGAAATCATGGGTTTGGGGAAAGAAGACCAAAAAGGTCAAGTGCCACTCTCACCACATAACATCAAGTGTATATGCTATCATCATGACGTATCACTATTGACATTGATCTTGACCACCTAACTGAGGTAGTGTTTGTCAGGTTTCTCCGCTGTAATCCCTGTGATTTTTATGTACCCTTTACCCTGACCAAATCAGGATTGTGCAGAGGCACCATTAGAGTTTCTGTTTTAGGTCTAGCCTCTTCAACCCCTGAATCAGCTCACCTTTCTCACATTTCCAAGATATTCTACAGAACTTTGTGTCTTTTATTTGCAAGCCAGATACTTGTTTGATGTCACCCATGGAGAAACCTCAATTTGGGGCATGAAGGATGCTTTTGCTTTGTTTATTGTTTTCAATTAATGACTTAGAGCGATCAGGCTAAGGAATGCAAAAAAAAAAAAAAAAGACTAATGATTAATTTTATGGATTCACAAATTCTGAAATAAAAGTAGCGTGATTTTATGTTAGAGATGTAATGCACGTGCATTGTCAAAAAAATGGAAAACAGAATTTTAGAAAATAACAAAACCACCTGTGATAATCAAGAAATATTGCTACCTACTGATTACCTCAGTCATTTTTCTATATTTCTATATGTTTATATTTATCCATGTTTCTATATATATTCATTATCTTTTGATTTTTTTGGATGACCTTATAGGTATAATTTTGTACTTTGTTTTTCACACTGAATTGTTTTTTTATCACTAAAATTTGTTTTACTGTGGCTCAAAATTCTGTGACAGATTTTTGGTCAAATTATTTCCATTAAAAATACTGATTTTTAAAAACGAATAACTTAAAACTATCCCAGAAAAAAACCCAAAAGATCCACAAAACACCCTTTTTTCCCTCTGAAGATTTTACCTTGCATTGTTATCATTAGCCACACTTTTTCTATTAAAGTTAAATGGCCAACAGAGACAAACAGTTCTGAGATCTTCCACCACTGATTAAGACAGGCATTAGGGATAATATTCATTCAGCCTACTGAGTTTTATGGGCAGACTCGGTGACCTTAACAGCTCCTGCAACCTTCTTGTCCATTGATTTGATGACACCCACAGCCATGATCTGTCTCCTGTCACCAACGGCCAAATGGTCCAGAGGAGGACAGCCAGAGAAGCTCTCAACATGCAGCCTTTCGAAGAACCATATCAACTATGGCAGCATTACCAGGTTTCAAGAATTTGAGGCTATCTTCCAGGTTCTTACCAGAATGACGACCAATCTTCTCCTTCAGCTTAGCAAACTTGCAAGCAATGTGAGATGCTTGACCATCTAGCACAGGTTTATAGCCTGCACTGATTTGGCATGAGCGGTTCAGGGTAATCATCTGAGCTATGAAGCCAGCCGATTACATTTGTGGGTCATTTTTGCTGTCACCAGCCACGTTGCCATCATGAACATCTTTGACAGACACATTCTTGACATCGAAGCCCACATTGTCCCCAGGAAGAGCTTCACTCAAAGATTCATGGGGCATTTCCACAGACTACTTCAGTTGACATGCTGACTGGAGAAAAGGTGACCGTCATGCCCAGTTTGAGAACACCAGTCTCCACTAGTCCCACAGTGACAGTACCAATACCACCAAGTTTGTAGAAATCCTAGAAGGACAAACCCAAGGGGTTGTCTGTTGGATTAACTGGTGGCAGGATGAAATCCAGAGCTTCAGGCAGCGTGGTTCCACTGGCATTGCCATCTTTACAAGTGACTTCCCATCCCTTGAACCAAGGCATGTTTGTCCTTGGCTCCAACATGTTTTCACCATTCTAGCCAGAAATTGGCACGGATGCTAGTGTGTCTGGATTGTAGCCAATTTTCTTAATGTAGGTGCTGATTTCCTCATTATCTCTGTGATTGAAAGGGGGCTCAGGAGAATCGGTTTGGTTAACATCAACAATGAGTTGTTTTGCGATCAGTGTGTAAGCCAGGTGGGCATGCTCCCAGTTTTGCCCAATCTTGGAGACACTTTCTTGAAATTCACGAACACCAGCAGCAACCATCAGGACAGCAGAGTCAGCCTGATGTGTGCCTATAATCATGTTTTTGATAAAGTCCTTGTGTCCTGGGGGCATCGATGGTGGTCATATAATACATACCGCTCTCAAATTTCCATATGGAAACAATAGTTATACCATGCTCACGTTTAGCTTTTAGTTTATCCAAGACCTAGGTGTACTTGAAGGAGCTCTCTCTCATTTTAGCAGACCCCTTTTCAAATTTTTTGGTGATCCTTTTGTCAATCCTGCCACATTTGTCGATCAGATGGCCTGTTTCCCCAAAAATAAGACTTAGCTGGACAATCATCTGTAATGTGTCTTTTGGAGCAAAAATTAATATAAGACCCAGTATTATATTATATTACATTATATTATATTATAGACCAGTCTTATATTATAGTAAAATAAGACCAGGTCTCATATTAATTTTTGCTCCAAAAGACGCATGAGAGCTGATTGTCTGGCTAGGTCTTATTTTCAGGGAACAAGGTAATGGTGGACTTGCCTGAATCTACATGTCCAATGATGTAGATGTCAATGTGAATTTTTCTCTCCCCATTTTGGCTTAAATTTAACAATGGTTTTCATGGCACCTGTGTTCTGGTGGCAAACCTGTTGCAAAAATACTATAGTAAAATTATTTATGGAGACTTTCCCCCTATTAATTAAGTTTTAAAATGGCAAACTCCAGTATAAGCATTTGATCATATTCTTATTTTGGGGAATTTTATTTAGGAGATTTGTAATTATTTCTTCTCTCATCAATTCCGTGATAAATATCTTTGAATAATCTTTGACTGCATTTTCGATTATTTCCTTATTATAGCATCTATGTGGAGTTCATTAGACTTCACATTCTTCAAGGTGAACTGGATTTTATACTCCAAGATCACAGAATTTACATCTTCCTATTTTGAAAATCAGGGTAATTAGGCTGGTGCCTCTGAAGGAATAGAATCTGACATAGTGTCCTTGCACCTCTAAAATTTCATGATGCTATGATTGTTGGCTACTCTTGGAAGTTTTTCTAAATGGTGTATATATATATATATATATATATATATATATTCATATATATATATATATGTATATATATATATGTATACACACACACATATATATATATAATCCACATATATATATTCCACATATGTTTATATCTGTATATACATACACACACACACACACACACATATATATATGTATTAATATGGATAATACAACTTAGACTAGACTAGGATCCTACAGAAATTAATTAAAATTTAAATATCCTTAGAAGGGATAAATTATTAAGCTTGATATTTCATATGTTGAGTATAATTCGCACAGGAAAAAATAAGGAAAAGGAGTTTTGGGGCAAATAAGTAGAACTTGAATATGAGCTGGTATGGTTCTTTCAGTCAGATTCTATAAACATATTTGAATAAGGCCTATATTACGAGGTAATGATGTCAGTAACACATATTTCATCATTTCAAATCCAGCTCTAAAAGGTAGGTATCGTAAATATGAAGTGATGCTCCCAGTTCAGTATAGTTCATGTGGTTCCAATGTTAACTGCTATTGTGGTGAGATTGGTTTTAATCTTATTATTGATCTAAGAAATAGAGAATTTGGATAGGGTCCAGAGGAAATGACACTCAAAAAAAGTGATTAGAGGGTTGACTGGGAACTACCGATCTCGTTGGTGTTACTAAGTTTGGAGCAGAATAAGGATGTCAGTTTGTGATGGTATAGGTGAGACTATGATATAATTAACCGTGTGTGACTGATTTTAGCTTCCACCAAGGAAAACGCATATTAACACTAGTATGGATTTGCTTTGTCCATTGAGAAGATATAATAGGCTAGGAAACAGCTGCAATTTGTTATCTACTCTAGGTTGCATTGTAGCTGGGAGAAGTAAGGCTCATAGCTTCCTAGGAGAGGCCCCATGAAATGGGTGGAATTGCAGAGAACAGTATACAGACAGGAAGTGATATCTGCCTCCTGGTCTCAGAAGTTTTAGTTGGTACCACAAATAATGATGAGGAAACCATCCTCCCATGAAAAGCAAAACTCCCAGTATTGAGACCCACCGCATCCTGTTCAGTCCTTTATAATTGGTTTGTGGGCTGTTAAATATGGGCCATTGTCTGCTCTGTTATTCTGTGCTTATTGGATATTAGCGGGAATTGACTGGCATCAATTCTCTTTTATTATGTAGATAGCATCTGTCAACTACAGCATGATACTTTCAGCTCATCTACTCTAAATGCGAATATGTATGTCTCTAAATCACACTGATTTAGAAACATGTTTTATTTTCCTGCAGTATAACAGATTACTTCTTTGGAAAATTTGAAACACTTTTGGGAACTTCCTTTGGTCATTGGATCAGTAACTCACTATTTGGAATCTCTGAAGAGCAGATAGAAAAGCTGAACAATATATAGTAAATTAGGACAGTAATATTATTGGGTTAAATCATAACTTAATTATTCAGTTACTTGAGGCTACATAATCATTGAGCCGTATCTTTTGATAATGTTCCTTTAGACTCTCTGGGAATAACCAAATATAGAATGATGTGCTGTCATGCTACTTCTTAGAAACATTTTCTGTGCTGTCCTTGGTGATTGGTTAGCAATGCCTCAGAGAATATTGTTTGTGCAAATTTTATTAATTATTTTACTTCAAACATGATGAAAGTGTTTTTTTAAAAAATTGGGTAAAATCTAAAACAAAACTAGACATAATTTGGGATTCAGAGCCATGAAGGATTTGTTTCAGAAGCAAAACTGTTTCCGTGGTTACAAAGTATATTTGAAGTTTATAATTTAGGTAAAATTATCAATTATTTGTAAAATCACTATGATGAAAAGATAGTTAAACATTTTTGTAGTGACTCTCAAATATTTGGTATCAGAGAAAGTGTGGTTTAAAAACAGACAAATGTTGAAAATGGAAGTGCTAGTCATTCCATAGCTGTCACTCCAAGTCACATTGCGTAATTATACTAAATTTGTTATATACTCCCTAGAGGATTTGATTCAGCAATGTCCGTCTCACCTCTAGATTTATTTACTGCAGTCCTATGAGCCATGTGGACCTTGGGTAATAAACTACTTATTTATGTTATTATGCTGGACATCCAGTCATAGCATTTGTATTACATTATTAAGGACAACTGATATTTCCTCATAGTTTGGGGTTTTCCAAGCAAATAAATATATTTTTCTCTTTCCATGAACTATGTGTGCAATATAGATAAATTATGAACAGGTGCATAGTGATACCTGATGACTTCGTGGTTCAAATGAACAGATATGGTTGGTTATAGCTATAGTTCACTGAGACTGGTGTTAGAACCTACACTTCCTCTGATTTACAATTTTTATAAATACAACAAAAAAAATTCCATGTTAATACAACAAATTGTAACCATGAACCAATATATAACGAATAGTGATAGTGTTTTAAAGACAAGACTAGAAAAAATGAAGACACCAAAGTGTAATTGTATACTTTCTTATTAATTATCAACATTAGTAATCTCTGATAAAAATCATTCTGGTTTTATCTCTGAGGTTGGGTAATATAATTAACCCTCAGAATTTTATTAGAGTGAAAAAGACATTTTGTAAAGACATAGCTGTGATAGTTTAGGGTTCTGCATGGTTTTCTTCCTCTTAAATCATCTCCCTATGCAAATTGGTACTCAGTCCTCTTATCTTCTTGTTTCTCAGGAGAAAGGATCCCTGTAGACTTCCCAACTTGCATCATCTAATTATAATTATGGCAAAGTATGAAGTGAGAGGAAACTTTAGGAAGATATGTTTTCCAAACAGGATATCTTCAGTGCCATGTCATTTATCTTGCCCCAGGTGCCCATGCTTAAGAATCAATATTTTTGTGAATGAGGTAGTTAAGTGTCCAAATTCAGACCTTTATTACTAGTATTAGATTTCATTTTCCATTTCTAGACAAAGATTGTAGGAAGGTACATTTCCTTCTCTCCATAGTACACTTTTATCAAGAAATGAAATGTGTTTTTGAATCACATTTCAGGGCCTACTTCAAGTTCCACCTATGTTTTGAAGAATTCCCTGATAACTCTAGCATGGCACACTCCCTTTTCTGAAATTTAATGATTTTTATTACTGTCATTTTGCATTTGGGATGCTGACTACTAGTAGTAGTCTAATTTCTTTATGAATCCTTAAATATGCACATGAAAGTTAAATATTGAAAAGTGACTTTTATGCTGAAAGAATGAGATGTGGTTTTGTTCCCAGAGTGCTAAATACATTATACAATCTCTTTACATCTTATATTTTAGTTATAATTTCAACAATATTTATTCAGACTTCCTTGTCCTTTTAAATTCTTTCTTTTCATATATAATTAAATATATAATTGATAAGCTGAGGCTCACTAAGTATCTGATTGAGCCATGGTATACCTATTGTCATTTATATTATCTCACTTGTATTAAAATTATGATATGACTGGTAACAGTATTTTCACTTATATTGAGAAACTAGTTTTATGTCATCTTAGTAGATGCCCAAGATGTAATTATTCATTCTTGACTTACTAGGGCCTAATACAAATTAGTGTTTTTATCCCAAACATGATACTGCTTGATCCTCAGGACCTTTAAGCTCTGCTTATTCCCTCTTTCCTTTTGAGTAATTTTTGTTTAGTATTTTAGTTTTAAACGTGTTTTAACTGAAAAAGACATTAATTATAATTTTGTATAGTCAATACTCCTTTAAAATGACCCAATAAATTTTTTTTCTCTTCTGCCTTGTCAAATTTTCAACTGAAATGAATTTCCATTTGTCTGAAGAATTCCCTTTAGATTTTCTTTTAGTGTAGATCTTCTAGCAAAAAAACAAAAACAAAAACAAACCAAAAAAACCCTCAAATTTTCATCTGACATGGCTTTATTTTACCTTTACTTTTAAAATAAATTTTTATTGCACATAGAAATTTAAGTTAGCAGTTTGTTTGTTTTTTTTTTTTTTTAGCAATTAGAAATGTTATTCTTTTGCTTCTGGCTTGATTCAGTTTAGTTGAGAATTCAGCTGCCAGTCTTACAGTTACTATTTTAAAGGTAACATCATTTTATCCCTGTCATTTTTTTAGGATTTCCTTTTTGTCTTTGATATTCTGCAGTGTTACTATGATGTGCCTAGATGTGGCTCTCTTTATGTTTTTCTTCTTTTGAATTGAGTTTTTCCTCATTGAAATTCTTTGGGTTGATGTTTTTTATCAGTTTTAGAAAATATTCAGCCACTGTCTCCTCAAATATTTTTTTCTGTCTCGTTCTCTCTTTTCTCCGTTTGGGACTCCACCTATATAGGCCTTTGGGATATTCCCGTGTGTCTATTTCACTTGTCCAGTGTTTTCCATTTCACAAATCAGATATCTTCAATCTGATTTAAACCCATCTAATATGGTATATATATATGCCAATTTTATGATCATTTCATTTATTTTGTGTTTCTTGTCCTCTTTTTTTGAACATTTGAATCATAGCTATTTTAAAGTCATTGTATGTTAACCTCAATATGTAGATCATAGGTGGGTCTGTCAATATTGTTATTAATGTTGTTTCTGTTCTTTTTCTATGACATTTTCCTGTATCTTCTCATTTATAATTTTTAAAAATTGTATGCTGGACATTCTTTACTAAAGAGCCTTAGAGAATCCCAGTGATGTTATATTCCACCGCTGAGTTTCCCCTTTCCTATGTTAAGGAGGTAGGATGAGGGGCAGATCAGTTTCAATTCAATAAGAAACTGACCTGCGTGAAAGGATAGTTGCAGGTTTAGAAAGATTCAGTCTAACTCCTGTTCATTCTCTTCTCTAGGTATGTCCCTCATGGGATATATATTAAGAGCCTTTCAGATACATGTCTTCTTAGTCCAGAAGACCTTCAAAAATGCCAGCCTACTCTTCAGAGATTCTCAGCCAAGCTTTTTAGCTTACTGCGCGATAAACCTTCAAATAGAGTAAATTTCTTAAGAGATGGACCTTTGGAATTTTTCAGGAAAGAAAAACACCCTGTGACTATAGCAGATTTCACTCTCCCTTTTAGTAGATTTGGTCCAGCCAACCAGACTTCCACTTAGCACAGGGATTCAGCAAATATCCTTTTGGGTAAACTGGATGCCTGTCAAGGTTTTAGTTCTTCAACTAAGAGAAAATTTAAAATAATGTTTGATCAAATATCTGGGCACTTTGGGGCCTAGTCAAGTTGACACATACAATTAATCATCATACTATTATTAAATACATAGCATATATTATGATAAATGATGTTTTATAATATATACATGCATATGGGATATAATTCATTAAACATTATATATTATTATGTGAACTGTTTAACTTGGCATCTAAGACCACCCAATATATGTGTTTGATTTCTATTTGTTAATTATAAAATATGTCGTATTCAAATATTAACTATTTTATGTAGAAATGTAGTTAAGCACTCACATTTTGGAACTTTTCTGCCTGTGTTAAAATCCTAGTTCTATCACTACTAGCTGTGTACTTTTGGGTATCAATTGCCTTATCTATAAAATGATGAAAATAATAACTATCTCGTTAGGGTGCTGTGAAGATCAAATAACACTCACCTGTGACTGGCACCTGATAAACACTCAATAGTATGTGTAAAATATCATCGTCATCATCATCATTATCATTGTAGTAGTTATTTTTAATTTTGAGCCTTATTTCCCATTTCAGTGAGATGGGCTCTGCTACTTTCAAACTTTTTAAACTCTATCCATACGCTTCTCTAATGACTTTAACATAGCCTAAAATTGTAGCTAGTGGGATATAGTCTTCATTGCTGAACAATTTAATTTTACGATTTTTTTAATGTTCTTGATTAGGGATTGTTTAGTATTCATCATCATCCTCATCCTCATCCTCATCACCATTATATTATCAGCATCATTTGAAGTAGCTAACACATAGCAAACGATAGTTTTTGAGTAAATGAATGCATGAATGAATGAGAAGTGAAATCTTATTTTTATATCTGCTAAGAGAGTAAAATAATAAGATATACTGCACAGTATATTCAGCATCTGAGTTTATGTTTATTTTAGTTTTGTTCAGATTGATATTATTATATGAACCATTGAAGACCAATAAGTGAGAAAAAAGGTTGACTTAATACTTAACTGTGTTAATGCAAATGAAAGTCAAATGCCTTCATAGCAGGTAATCGGAAGGTCAGTTTTACATTCGTTCAAATAAAGAAGAGTGATGGAGACTTGAATCACCACAAGGCATGCAGTAGTGTAGGCATTCCAAATTGTGTCATCGTAGTGATGTCACATCTGGGTTTTCAGTGGAGATTCATTTTCAACAAAACAGTATCATCCATCACATTAAATTTCATTAATTTGCATTTCATTGATTCATTGTATTTATCTTATAAACTGCTTTGGTTTTTTTAAATTTTACAAGAGTTAATAAGTGTAAGAATATAAAAGTTCATAGCTTTCACATGTACCAATATTTAAGTAACATAATAAAATAATTTCAGACTTGGAGTTCGGAAGACTTACTTTCCTTTAAAGGGATTTCTCAAATTTGTGTAAGCACCATATGATCAAAGTACTTATTCAGTAAAACTCCATCTGAGCACAGCTTGTTAGCCTGTGGATTTGGATATATGTGCCCTCCGAAACATCACAGCAACATACCAAAGCCCAATATATCAGAGTTAATCTGTGATGCAGGCATCAGTCCAGCTGGTACATTCTACTACTGTGAGTACTTCACTCTATTTTTAGTAGTAATTTATTTGGCATTCAGATTGAGATCTTGTATGGGAATAACAAAACCGACTCAAGTCCTGAGCTGCCCAATTCTCTTCCTAGGAGCCACCATGGGAAGATGCACATTCTTGGGCCTGAGACGGTTGGCAATTATTTGGTCCTCACCCCTTTTCCACATTTGTATGAATTCTCTTGAATAAATAATTAACAACTTCTTTTTTACTCCAATAACTAAGTCTCATAATGAGAATTTGCTACTTCTTTTAATACATTCAATTATCTGCTGATTCAAGCATCTTCAGGTCAAATGCATTAGAAAACAGCTAATTATGCCCTTTCCCATGGGAAGAAAAATCTTTAAATTTAATTAAAAGACCTTAACTCAACTCCTTCACAGTAGGGTCTACTTCCCAATGGATTTTCTACAGGGTGACTTAAAGAACTAAGCTCAATATTAAAATTAGTAACATCTATTACTTGTTATTTCTTCTTCTATAAAACTATTTTTGGTTGAAGGATACTTTGATCATTAATTTCATTCTCTCAGTTATGCCCCTGCATTCACTCTTAAAAGCACAGACTAATTGCACAAGCTTGCTTGCCAGTTTTAAAGTTGTTTACTTTCTATATCCTATGCCAGTAAAGCACCTTAAAAGCAGACTACCATTTCTCAGCCTCAATATTCTCTTTGACATACTAATCAACACATAAGCAAAGGTGGCAGAAAGGAAATCTTAAGAGATGAGAGGAAAATACTAAGCACCACATCTGAGCCTTGCAGGGTTCAAATATATAGGATGCTCTGACTTTTATGAGAGAAAGCCACAAACATCTTTTCCTATTTCCCATTTCTAAATTGGGAGATATTTTGGTTTGATATCTTCCGGGAGAGCATAAAAATCAAGGCAAATCATGCGTTTTTTTCTTTACTTTTATGAATTTTACTTTTTTTCTTTAACTTAGAATAAACTTGTTTTTTTGTTTTTTGTTTTTTTTAATTAAAAATCGGCCTTATATAAAAAGGGAAATCCAGATGTTGAAAGGAAGAAAGCAATCTAGAAAGAAGCAATTATGTACTATCCTTCGGTGAGTTTCTTCCTCTCATCCATTCTCTCTCTGCCCCCTTCTTCTTCCCATTCCACCTCTCTCCCTTCCTATTCTTCTTTTTCCTCCTTCTCTTCCTTCTGCCTCTGATACTTTTTAAAATTCTATTTTCATTTGGCCAAATACTTCTTGAAGGTGGTTAATTATGCGAGCAGCATATTGATGCCTCAAAGTGCCTGTGAGGAGCCACACCCACTGCCACTCCCATTCCTTGCTTGTTTGAATCTAGTCCTAGGAGAGTAATTAATGATACTAATTGTTTTTAGTGATTCAATAAATAGGCATTGGGGAGCCATTAGAGATTTTTGAACAGGAAAATGACATTAGGAAAGTGATCTTTTAGGAAGACAACTGTGAATGAAGTGCAGGAAGAATTAGAGGGTGGTAGACTCAGTAGAGGGTTTATAATTCTCAGGCAGAAGGTGTCAAGGGTTTTGAATAGCCCATTACACTGGAACTGAAAAAAATCTATATACATGTCAGAGGGATAGTAGACTGGGGTGGGGGAGTGTTATCACTTTGTGAGGGGTGTAAATGTTTAACTATTACATTGTTCTGTATACCTGAAACTAATAAAAAAAATTTAAAAAAAGAAAGTGAAAAGAAAGGACTTCATATTGAGAGACATTTAGGAAGAAGAATTAACCAGTGATAGATTAGATTAAGAAAATAATAAAGGAGAGCCAAAGACTATTTTCAGTTTTCGAGAGTGAACAACTAAGGAAAATGCAATTATTAAAACAGAGACAAAAATGATAAATTGCCTGAAGAGGTAGGATAAAATAACAGAGAATATGAAATCTGAGCTGGGTATAGAAATATAGGTATAGAAAAGTTTATCAGGCATATTTCAAGGATCAGCAGAGCAAATTGTGATAGTGTGAAATAGTATAGTATGTTCAAATAATATCAAAGAGCTCAGAAAAGAACCAATCAATTATGTGTATAGAGAGAAATAGCAGAAGAGGAGGCTGGAAATGCATTTTGGAGCCAGATTATGAAGGTCCTCGGATGCTATCCTAAGGATTAAATAATAACTGTGCTTTGTGGGATTTTTTTTTTAATTAAAGTTATTGGAGTGACAATTGTTAGTAAAGTTACATAGATTTCGGGTGTACAGTTCTATAATACATCATCTATATCTCACATTGTGTGTTTACCACCCAGAGTCAGTTCTCTTTCTATCACCAAATATTTGATCCCCTTTACACTTATCTACCACCCCCCTCCTCCCTTACACTCTAAACTATTATCTGTGCTTATGAGTTTTTGTTTCTTCATTTGTCTTGTTCTTTTGATGTTTTCAGTTTTATATACCACATATCAGTGAAATCATATAGTTCTCTACTTTTTCTGTCTGACTTATTTTGCTTAGCATTATAATCTCAAGATCCATCTATGTTGTCACAAATGGTGCTGTTTCATCTTTTCTTATGGTAGGATAGCATTCTGGGGGATTTTTTAAGTAAAATTTATTTTCTTTCTAGCATTCACCCTCAGGTGAATGTATGTAAAAACTGTAGATTTTAATTTGCCTGGGTCCCTTGGCTGTAGAGCAATCTCTTGTCCATACTGCAGGAAGAGCCAGAGAGAAGTTCTCTCCTCTCAGTCTTCTAATAGATTTAATTTTGCTCATCTTTAAACCTGAGATGAGTACTTAGGACTTGAACTCCTACGTTTTCTGGGAGGAATAAAACAGATAAAAGCATGAGTTTTAAGAAGGGGAATTTTGTTTTTAAAAAAACTTGTTCCAGCAGGAATTGTCAAGATGAATTGAAAAGGGACCTTTCTCCTTTTTCCTTATGTAAATTTTTAATCCAGTCATAATTTTCTCTTCAGTGTACTCCAATACAACATGCCAATTCCTGACTCCAGCCTCGTCCTTTTCTCATGTTCTTCATTCTGCCTTCTTAGGGACAGAGTGCTTTTCCCTCTTCCAAATCCAATACTATCTCTCCTTCAGGCAGAAGAAAGTTCTGACCACTCAACAGGGTGTATTAAGTCAGATTCTTCAGAAGCAAACTCTGTGACAAGGATTCCTGAGCAAGTAATTTATTACGAAGTGTTCTCAGGAAAATGGCAAAGACAGGAAAGAGTGAAAAGCGAAATAAGGGCTCATACCTTAGCTTGATCCTATGGGAAGCTCTGAAGTACAGATTACACCTCAAATTTTTCTTGCCTCCACGCAAGGGAGCTAGAATTTCATATGCCTACACCAGTCAATCATTGGCTCTTGTCTTCTCCCAGGTGGGGGGTGTTGACAGTGTAAACTACTAGGAGCTTCTGATTCTCCCCACTTGCAGATTAAGGTGCTCCAGTAGCCCAGGACCAGTCCTCTGAAGTCAGTTCCTGATGAAAACCATTAGAAGAAAAGCACACAGAAGTTGGGGGTTGGATGCATAAAATGGGTAGAAGAGATTCTAGGGGCTCTGGATGGAGCAATGGCAGGTTGGAGTAGAATAAGGAAGCATTCCTCCCATGCTCTAGCCAAACTGGTTTTTTCCTGAGAATTCTCTGGGCTTTATTTTATCTGCCACTCAGATAATCAATCTTTGCTTCTGTTGTGTGTTCATTGGTGCCTGGTCTACTAATATGAACACAGAATGAAAGCATCTTTTCCCAAGTAAACTTGGATCTCTAGGAAAAATTCAAACTGATTCACCTCCTTCAGATTGCTTCAAATCTGAGGAACCAACCAAAGTCCAGAGAAGATCCTTACAGTATGAGTATTTATTCAAGTAGACTCTGGGACCCATTTCATTTCTAATGTGAACCCTAGACTAGTCCTCAGAGTCTATAACAACTCCTTGAGTTCAAGGGTGTGAATCCAAGTGTAAAACAATAGGAATGCAGACTAATTTAGTCAGCTGATGGCAAAGCATCAAGGACCCTTGGTGACTCCAAAATGGAGTTTGGCAGCATAGAACCCATTCAAATGTAATAGCTCTCTCAACTTAGTGCATTGGAAACTGGCTCAATGAAAACGTTTTAAAATGAAAAGTATAATAGAAAATTGACCGTCAGCCATGTAATAAGACAGTAGTCCTTTTCCTTCTTTTACTTTTCAATTTTTAATAGATGGATAACAATCTAAGACATTTATATGTAGAACAAGGCCTGGAAGATTGCTTAACGAAAGCATCTTTCAGCCTACCCTGAAATGAATACATTGTATTTATACATGTATTTTCTCCCTTATATTACTTTACCTTTTTTGGGGATAAAGAAAGAAGCTTGGAGAAAAGTGTGTTGGTTGCTTATATGTATAATCTTCCCTGTTGTCTGTTGTCAAGATGAAAACAATAACAAGATCCTTTTTGTGAAACAAAGAGCCAATCAAGGGGCATGTAGACATTTGTTATTGGCTGCAGTGCAAAAGAGCAGGTCAGCATTGTATCCTATAACCCAACTCTATTCATATTTCTTTCTAACCTTGTCTTCTTACCTTGACCTTTTTAGGTCTAGAGCTCTGAGAGTCTGGCTTCTTAATGTTTGTCCAAACTTTTCTGGTTGGAATACTGAGAGAGGGCTGCTAGAGCCATCAGTATCTTGGATTAAATCTGCTTAATTATCAATCATTAAACTTAAAAAAAAGGGAAATACTGCATGTAAATATTAACTCTCTTATTTATTAACCTATAAATAATCTCTACTTCCTTCTTGCTTTCTGTACTGTCATGAATCACACCTGTCCCCCTTTGTTTTAATTTTTATTTTTTTATTTTTTATTTATTTATTTTTTTTTACCTCTCTGTAAATATCAGAACCAAGGTTGAAGTATTCAGGGTTTTAGATTACCGCTATATTTTGAACAGAATGCTATACACTTTGGAGTGAGTCACGGTTCTTTAGATGATGGAGGTTAGGGTCGGAATAATTAGTAAAAATTACAAAGGTTGGCAGCAGGAAATGTCAGGGAACTGAGAGCATAATTAAGGTATTTATGACAAACATCTTAGCACAAGGCAGAAAAAAAATCAAATAGAAACCAAGTTTTCTTTTCTTAATACAAGTCTAACATGAAATATTTGTCTCAGATAAATTGATAGTGTTCCCTGTCATTTCTGCAAGAGCTTACTATCGTGTAGAAATACTTTAAAAATTATTGTTTATTATAATATTTATTATTAGGGTCATATTAGTATCTTCATGCTATTCTAGTTATAACGTCTTAGTTATTTTAATTACTTGGACCTCATTGCTTTAAGAGCAAATATATTTCTCGCAGTCACATCTTCTCTTCATTTAGTCACAAAACAAGCATTTATTGAGCACTTCCTGCTGTCCAGGTGCAAGGGTATGCACTCTAGATTCAGTGATAAGAGGCATAGTCCTTCTTCTTGAGCTGTTCACAGTCTAGTCCACTGTGACAGTCAAGGCTCTTAGTTGCAATCTACGGGTGCTATACTGTTAAGCAGGAAAATAAATTCATTAAAAGATATGAAGAAGCTCAAAGAATCATCCAGAAAGCAAAAGAATCAGAGTCAAATCTAACCAGCCAGAAACAATGACCAAAATGACACCATTATAGAAACAGCGAGGGCATCTGCGGCACAAGCCACGGGAACAAGCACTAAACCCTGCAGTTTGCCCTGGAAACACATCTGGTACCAAACACCAGAGCTGCCACTTTCACCTCTGGCCCTGCTGCCTGCCCTAAGTGACCTCATCTTGCTGCAATTGCTGTCTTTATCACCTGACTGGGTTCCTCCCAGTTTCTGCTTTTTTGCATTACTAGTCTTGGTTTAAAAGTTCCCATGGGTCTGTCAAGTGATGAGCCTAGGTACTATGCCGGGGACTAAGTAAAAGAGAAACCAGGAAAGTAAATATCTGACATTTTCAGCATCTATAGTGGAACTCTCCAAATTTAAGAATGGTATTGGCATACAGGACAACTCAGTGACAAATGTCTCCTACAGTCTTTGGGTAACTGTGTACCTTTCTTTCCTTATTTACAAAGCCTGCTCCAAAAATATGTGTGTCTATAAAGAAATGAGCTTACATGATTCCTTGGTAAGGGAATTATGTCAATATAACATAGAAGTTGCATTGTTCCATTTATGGCTTTTCTCAGCTTGTAAATGCTTTTTGTCATCAAGTAACAACCAGGGAGTGCTTACACAGCTGACCACAGCAGGCCGTAGAGGAGCATAGTATACCGTGCCCAACCCTGTTTTACATACAACCCACTTAAAAAGCAATAAAGTCTAAGATATTCAGTAGTGCTTATTAAGAATTAAAAAACAGTGGGCTAGGAGAGTTATTGTACGTCTTATGGGTCTGGTTACAAAACTGCATAGGTTTTAAATGTTTGCCCCAATCTATTTTTTCCCCTGAGAAACCCTGTAATTATTTGTAAATGATTTTTAGGACATGAGGTTTCCAGGAACATGTAGATCTGTTAAAATAGAAACACTTGAACTTCAAAAAGTGCCTTCACTAACATGATACAGAAATTTCTCATACTACCACAAACACTCATACCCCTTTCCCAAGAGGAGTGAAATTCACAATTTTCAGTGCCAGCAACAAGTGAAGATCGCTGGGTGACGTCTATTTTCCTTTTAGTTCCATCACAAGTCTAGCCATAATGTATGGACTAGATTGGAAGTTTCTCCACCAGCAGCACATACATACGAAATAGTGGGTGAAAGGAGAGGAACGAAGAAGAAAATAAGTTAAAATTTATAATTACATACGACACCGAGCAAGAAAATAAATATGGGAAAGAGCCATAGTTTTCATCTTTGAAGGTGATTTAGAGGCAATAATTTGTATTGATTTCCCTCTTTTATTAACAATTCTGTGTGCCCTTTGCTTTCAGCTACCACCTCTCTTGGTTCAAGTTCCCTTACCAAGATGTTAGTACCGAAGAATAGGAGTGCTGTATGGTACTTGTATACAGATTTGCTCTTATCATCCGTTAAGTTTTACCACTGGAAACAGAATTGTGGAGGGTTCAATAGGTTCTGTCCATTCTCCCCCCTTTTCCATTTTGCAGCAGCAAACCTATTAATAAGCGCTCCAGGGGCTGATGGGAACATTCCTTCCTTAGGGATTGAGAACTCTAATACAATTTACAGGGCAAGGGAAGCAAAATTTTTCAAAGGAATCATTAGATCATTATGTCTAAAACTAAGAGGAGACTCTCCCACTTTCAACCTTTGGTTCCAAGACCCATATATTCTGGTGATGGGAAAAATAGCATTGTATCTTGGGTAAGAGTTTAGGGAATTTGCTACTGGGGAAGTGCCCTAGTTTTTAATAGGCCATCTTATCATCGTTTTACATGTCCAACTGCTTTTAGAGAACGCAGTTCTAAGTCTATTGCCTTTTTTCCTATAAAGTGAGTGTCCCTTGTTAGCAGCACGTTTGTGGTGCACTGCAATGTTAAATACGGCATTCTGTGATTCCTCAGATGGTGATGCTGAGAACAGCCTGGAGAGCAAGGAAAGTGAAGTAACCACCAGATAAAAATATCATTTGCCATCCCTTCAGTGATGACAAGAATTCAGCATAATTGATGGCTGGCTTCCCTGAAACAGTATCCCATACTGAGGGGAGGAGTCACTCAAAGTTGGTTCCTGCTGCTCAGTGATTGATCATTCATCAGTGGAAGTAAATAGGTCAGCCCTGGGGATGTGAGGTCCATAATGTTGAACTCTTGCATAACCCTTATCCTTGACACCAAGGCCACTTTGCTTTTGAGCCTATTTAGCCGGAGTTGGAGTGACTGTAGAAAGAGGCTGACTGACATTCACAAAGGCAGGGATCTTGTCCGGCTGATTATTGAAAGCCTTTTCCACCGAGGAGGCCTTTTGATGAACATTTACATTGGAACCAAGGTTCTCCCACTTTTGATTCTATTACAAAAGGGTCATTCATACTTCATCATACCTCCTTGACACCAATCTTCCAATTTTGTTATCTCAGGATGAAGAACCTTCAATCAGGTCATATATCCTTCAAAGAAAAGTGAACAATCAAATAACTACTCAAAGTCTGTTTCACCAGTAGGATTCTTTTTTAATCCTTTAAGGAAGGACTAGTTGCCTCATTTGTCATCAGACAGGCTCCAGTTGTCAGCTCCTTCAGGACTTTCTTCAGTAGTAAAAGCCACTTTGCCCAAAGGCATAACTTTCCAGTGCAGCACACACTCAGTAGCTGATTGAGGCAGAAGTATAAAGACCTGGCCATTTTGGCTCAATGTAGGACATTGCCGATGAATATACTGTAGAGTTACCCACAAGGCTGTTCCAGTTTGCTTGGTCCTCTATCAGCACTTGATATCTTCCTCTGCTCAGACCTGCTTTCCCTCCCTTCATTTCTCAGGTGCTTATTCCTAATAATTTTCTGCATTTCAAATTCCATCTCAGTATCTATTTCTGGAGAACCTAATCTGTGATACCATGTGTAAATTAGGCTGGAATATTTTCCTTCTCAGTCAACTAATCTAAGAACTGATCCATAGGTAGGAGCTGAAGGAAGTTTGGTTATGTGTCAAAATTAACTGCTCTGGAGTGAAAGATTCATGCTTGTGTGAAAGAATTGTGCTTTCAGGACTTGTGTAAGCAAGAACTTCTATGTACTATTCCCACTTGACAATGGAGTGATTAAGGGCCTGTCTGATTTTATGGCTAGTGTATTAGATAAAACCCAGTTCACAATGAATTGCTCAGATCAATTAATCTATGATCAAGCATCTAATTACATGATTGAAAGCTAAAATAAGTCCACTAATTTTCCAAAACAGGTGTGACTTCATTCCCAAACCCTGTAGACCTTCCCTGAAATTTTCTTTTAAGGAAAACTTGCTCCAGGAACATCTAAACATTTCTATGAGCACAGCTGGTCTACTGCATGACAGAGAGTGAGCTCTAATTTCCAAGTCTCATAAGGTGAAGCACTTCCTGAAATCAAAAATGGGCTTAGATGGAGGTGAGACATGACCACTACTAGACATTCTTAGTATTACATTTCACAAAAGTATGATAGGCTTTGTAATAGAGCCCCCTTTTAATGCTTGGGGGCTTGCCCTGGAAGGAAGTTTATGCATGCATATATCACTTTACAATATGCCATAATGGTTAATCATGCAGGCTCTGGGTTCAGAACCCCCTAAATTATTGGCTATGAAACTCCAAGCAAATTACTTAACCTCTCTAAACTTCAGTTTCCTTGTATGTAAAATGGAGAGGGTAAGTCTCTAACTAATGAAGTTATTGTGAGGATTAAGTGAGATGAGGCCAAGTGCTCAGCAAAGTGCTGGAATATGAAAAATGCTCCAAAATTTGCTATGATTTCATTATTATTACTTGAGAGACTTGCATGATACCTTCCAAATATCAGAGAGTTTAGCTAAGCATAATAGATGGTGGGTTTGCTTTAGTTCTCTCTTTAGACCTTTTTACCATGATCTTGACTCTCTTGCTTCTTTCCCATGATTCAGGATGGCTGCAGACCAAGTTTTAAGTTCATGTTCATGATTATGGAGATAATAGAAAATCCATTCTCTAATGCCATTAATTCATTACATTTATGTATGTATTTAACACTGCCAAATTCTGAATGAAGGTTAATGTCCATGGCAGAGAACAACCATTTACAAATTTATGAACTTGAATTCCATTTAGCTTTATTGACAACAATAATCACTAAAAATGCAAGTAATTAACTTATACTAATGTTAGGGATACCAAGTAAATTTGTGAAATCTGGATTAAGCAGACAGACATGTGTCCTACTTAACCTGTACCCTCTGTTTCCTACTGAAAATCATGAAGATTGCTATGTAGAAAAAGAGGACCAAAGTTTCTCATACAATGCACCTCATACAGCATTTTCCAAAGTGGGTTTTGAAAACTACTAGTTGTTGGAGAATATGAATAGTTCTTATGTGAAAATGGGCTCCATATTCAAAGAGATTCAGTAAATATTTCAGCTTTATTAAGATAAAATTGACATATAACACTGTGTATGTTTAAGGTGTACAATGTGATGATTTGATGCACATATATATTGTGAAATGATTACCATAATAAAGTTAGTTAACATCCAACACCTCACATAATTACACACATGTGTGTGTTAACATTTAGGATCTATTTTCTTAGCAATTTACAAGTATACAATACAGTATTGTTAACTCTAATTTCCATGCTGTAAATTAGATCCCTAGAACCTATTTATTGTATAACTGGAAGTGTGTGCCCTTTGACAAATACCTCCCCATTTACCCCCATACCCTAGCCTTTGGCAACCACTAATGTACTCTCTGTTTCTATGAGTTTATCTTTTTTAGAGTCTACATATAAATGAAATCATACAGTAATTTGTCTTTCTCTGTGTGACTTATTTCACTTTAGCACTTCAGGTTCATACAAGTTGTCGCAAATAGCAGAATTTCCATTTTTTTTTCAGAATTTCCATTTTTAATGACTGAATAATATTCCATTGTGTGTGAGTGTGTGTGTGTGTGTCTGTGTGTGTGTGCGTCACATTTTTTTTTTATCCATTCATTTGTCAGTGGACACATAGGTTGTTTCCATATCTTGGCTATTGTGAATAATGCTGCAATTTGGGGGTTGCAGATACTCTTTGAGATAGTGATTTCATTTCCTTTGGGTATACACCCGAAAGTAGGATTGCTGAATCAAATGGTAGTTTTACTTTTAATTTATCTGAAGAATCTCCATACTGCTTTACATAATGGCTGTACTAATTTACATTCCCACCAACAGTGTACGAAAGGGGTTTCTTCTCACCACATCCTTGCCAATCCTTACCTCTTGTCTTTTTGGTAATAGTCTTTCTAACTGGTGTAAGATGATACTTCCTTGTGGTTTTGATTTGAATTTCTCTGATGATTAGTGATGTTGAGCATCTTTGCACATGCCTGTTGGCTATTTTTAACAATGGTAAGCAGGATTACTTACTGCAAGGCCTTTCAGAAGTTTTGCTATGTACTTATAAATTATAGATTTCTAAGAGGGGGTAGAGCAGTGCTCTCCAATAGAAATATAACGTGAATCACATACGTATTTTTAAGTTTTCCAGGAGGCACATTAAAAATTAGAGTGGCCAAATTAATTTTAATTATATATTTTCTTAATCCAATATATCCAAATGATATAATTTTAACATATAACCAATATAAAATTATTAATGCGATAGTTTACATTTTCCCCCCCAAAATAAATATTTGAAAGCCACTGTGTATTTTCAACTTGCAGCACATCTCAGTTGGGACTCGCTGCATTTCAAGAGCTGAACAGACATGTGTATGAGTGGCTATGACATGTGACAGTGCAGGGCTAGACTGCAGTAGTTCTCAAACCTGTTTTTCCATGATTTACTTTTCATGGGACATGCTGAGGGATTATATTACATGGAATACTTTTTGAGAAACACTCATTTATGGAGGAGGCTAATGGAGATATCAGCAGATGGAAGAGAAGAGTTGGGAGATGGAAAATGCCATCAAGATGAGATTTGAACAAACATGAAGCTACGTGGCTGTTGTGATTATTAGCATCACACAGGCATCATACCTTGGTGTATCGACCTATATATGCAGAAGCTGACTGGCATTTGATTGGATTACCCTGATGAGCAGACAGAAGAAAAAAATAAAAATGCAACATATCAGCAAATATAAGGGAGTGAAGAGTGCTCAGAGCAAGTGCCTGGTGAGCACAGCAAGTAGAGTCTCATAGTGGAGATGCTGGTATTCAAACAAGGACTCTGGGATTCATAGGCTCTAGGAGGTAATGATTCCCTCTCAATGTAGTCATTTTTTTCAATCGAAAGGAATTTTAGAAAAGAAAGTGTTCAGCTCTCAGTACTCCTTATACATTCTAAGTTGCCCCTAGACATTTTAGGCGAAATCCAATAGATGAGGGTTGCTAGAAAGGAATGCTGAGTTTTTCATCCTAAACGAGGCTTGGCTTGAACCCAAAGGATTTCTTTTTTTCATCTTACAGTGTCATAGCTCCAGTTGTTTTGCCTCTACCCTATAGGGTGTACAAGATAACCTTATTCAGGGACCAGTCCCGAGCCTTTCTTTATTGAAATCAAGAAGATTTAGCAGGGCAAAAGAAAACAAAACCCTTCTCACAACATTTGCTCAGTGGTTCTTGAATTTAAACCTAAAGAGGAGAGGAAGAAGGGGCAAGGTGAGGAAACAAGTAATTTGTATAATTGTAGTTCTATGGGTGGGAACACCAAGATCCACCGCCAGATTTAATTATTCTTTTCATCTTGCCTTATTTCACTCTTGAAGATCAATAATCTTGTTCTCTTCTTAAGCAGCAACGATTTCCAAAATCTAAACATAAACTTAATCATGTGCTGCCATCCCAGTGTTTATAGACTCTGTCAAAGATATAGCCCATTGTAATTATTTTCTCAATCATTTGCCACAAGAAAAACACTTCAGGCAACATTAAAACTTAACTTAATCACTAGAAAGAATATCAATTCAACAAATGGATCTTATCAGATGGCCATTTAAAAGAGGGAGTAAAGCACATTTCCCAATACTTTAATTTTCTGCTAAATTTCAAATTGTTTACATACAGAAATTGAACTATTGCCATATTTTATATGAACCATAAATGCAATAGTGTCATGAAAACTGCTATTAAAACTGATTCCTAGTGCAGCGTATGCAAATTTCTAAGTCATAAATCATTGAGGGTAGTTTATTTACTTCCGCTCCAAAAAGGAACCGCATGTTAATGCTAAAAATGAGTACTAAGTGTAGATTATTGCGATAGCTAAAAAGAGATAAATTTAACTATTAGGAGACAAAACACTTATTAGAAAAGTGGCAGCTCAGATGACCTCCAAAACTCTTATCCAAGAGATTTCAGATTCAATATATATTACACAAACAAATGTAGAATTGTAAAAGAAGCCAATGGTGTTTAACTGTGAGCACATGATCCAACAGTACCAGAGACATATTTCATCTCTGTCTTACAACATGATTCTGTAGCATAAATACAAGGAAACTCAGATAAGTGTGTATCAATCAAAAAAGTCACACAACTCAACACAAAAAAATCCAAACAGACCAATTAAAAAATGGGCAGAGGACATGAAGAGACATTTCTCTAAAGAGGACATACAGATGGCCAATAGATATATGAAAAGATGCTCAACATAACTAATCATTAGAGAAATGCAGATAAAAACCACAATGAGGTGCACCTCACATCTGTCAGAATGGCTATCATCAATAAATCAACAAACAAGTGTTGGCGAGGATGTAGAAAAAGGGAGCCCTTGTGCACTGTTGGTGGGATTGCAAATTGGTGCAGCTACTAAGGATAACAGTATGGAGTTTCCTCAAAAAATTAAAAATAAAACTACCTTATGACTCAGCAATTCCACTCCCGGGTATTTATTCAATGAAATACAAAACACTAATTCAAAAAAAATATATGCACCCCTATGTTTATTGCAGTGCTATTCATAATAGCCAAGATATAGAAACAACCAAAATGCCCATTAATAGACGATTGGATAAAGAAATTCTGGTACATTTATACAATGGAGTACTACTCTGCTATAAAAACGAATGACATCTTACCATTTGCAACAACATGGATGGACCTAGAGAATATTATGCTAAGTGAAATAAATCAGACTGAGAATGACAAACACCATATGATCTCACTTATATGTGGAATCTAAAGAACAGAATAAATGAACAAAACAGAAATAGACTCAGAGATACAGAGAAAATACTGATGGTTGCTAGATGGGGGTGGGGGTTGAGGGTTGGGGAAAAGGTGAAGGGATTAGAAAGTACAAATTTGTAGTCACAAAATAGTCAGGGGATGTGAAATACAGTATGGAGAACATAATCAATAATGTAAGGATCATGTAAGGTGCCAGATGGGTAGTGGACTTATCAGGGGGATCACTTTATAGATTGCGTAGATACCTGACCACTGTGCCATTCACCTGAAGCTGAAATAGAATAATATTGAATGTCGATTATAAATAAATAAATACACACACACACACACACACACACACACACACACACACAGAGTGCCAAAAAATGTATACACATTTTAGGAAAGGTAAACTGTATTAAAATTGTAATACTCAATATATACTGATAACGAAAGATGAATACAAGTCACATTTGACTTCTGCAATTACAAGAGGTGCTCAAAGTGGTTACCATCAGCATCCAGACGCTTCTGATTATGGTGAACTACTGCTTGAGCAACATTGACCAAAGTGTCCACTTGATACATTTTTTTTGGCACCCCTGATATATATATATATATATATATATATATATATATATATATATACATACACACACACACACACACACATATATATATATGTATATTCACAGAATGTAAAGTACAGCACAGGGAATATAATCGATGGTATTATAACAGCTATGTACAGTGTCAGGTGGGTAGTAGACTTGTTGGGGATATCACTTTATGAGGGGTGTAAATGTCTAATCATTATGTTGTTTTGTACAACTGAAACTAATATTTAAAAGGCCTAATAAATATAGTGCATCTAATCACTATGTCGTACACCTGAAACTAAGATAATATTGTATGTCAACTGTAATTGAAAAATAAATAAATAAATAAAATGGACTAAAATTTTATCCTGAAACCATAAAACTCCTAGAAGAAAACATAAGGAAAAAACTCCTTCACATTGGTCTTGCAACAATTTTTTTGATGTGACACCACAAGAACAAGCAACAAAAGCAAAAGTAAATAAGTGAGAATACATCAAACAAAAAGCTTCTGTACAGCAAAAGAACAATCAACAAAATGAAAAGGCAGCCTATGCAATGGGAGAATGTATTTTGCAAATCATATATCTGATAAGGGATTAATATAAAAAATACATAAAGAACTAATATAACTCAATAGCGAAAAACAAATAATAATAATAATCCAATTTTAAAATAAGCAGAGGACCTGAAAAGACAAGTTTTCAAGGAAGACACACAAATGGCCAACAGGTACATTAAAAGATGCTCAATATCACAATCATCAGGGAAATGGAAATAAAAACCACAACAAAATATCAACTCGCACCTGTTAGAATGGCTGTCATCAAAAAGACAAGAGATAACAGGTGTTGGTGAGAATGTGGGGAAAAGGGAAACTTTGTGCACTGGTGGTGGGAGTGTAAATTGGTATAGTATGGAAACAGTATGGAGTTTCCTTAAAAATTAAAAATATCAAATCATCATGTTGTATACTTTAAACTTACACGATATTCTATATCAACTATACTTTAATAAAGCTGTAAAAAATTAAAAATACATAAAAGCATGATAGTTATTCAATCTTATTAAACTCATGGCAGTAATACACGTTACTATGGGAAATTAGAAGTATCTGTGTGCATGTGAATGAACGTGTATGAGCACGTGTATGTGTTTATATGTACATATGTGTTTATGTGTGTGTTCATATATGTCTATTTTGTTATATAGATGTGAGCCTGTATGTACATATATGTATTTGTTTTCAAATGTGCTCTTACTCTTTGCAAATAAAATAGGTAAATATATTTCTCTGGGGAAAAAGGCAACTTGCTTAAAGTTGTTTTAAGGACAAAAGTAGGATTGGTTATAACATCAAACATTCTGTTTTAAAAATAGGAAATTAACAATATATAGAAATTCGTGACAAAATCATGTAAAATTCTCTCAATTTTTCTTCAATGTAGTAAGGAGATATTTCTGATTAAAATGACTTTAGAAGCCATAAAGAGTGCATTTTATTATTTTGTTAATTTTTTATTATGACCTATTTAAAACTCACAAAATGTCTAGAGAAAAATAAAACAAATACCCTGTAGCTACTACCAGATTTAGTTAAATCTATCATTTGGTCATATTAACTTTTTAAAAAATAATGGTACATTTTTAGTTGAAGGTCCTGTATACTCTTACAAACTTGTTTCCATCCTTGCCTTCCCATGAGTAATCACTGTCCTGAAATCACGTATTCTTTTTGTTCATGATTTTGTATTTTTAATATTTAATCAAGTTAAACATATAATACATTACCTGCATGTTTTATACTTTATGGAAATAAGATCCTACTGTAAATATCACTCTGTATTTATCTTTCCTTGCTTAAAATTACATTTTTGAGATTTACTTATGTTGATACATACTTATATGGGTAGCTCTAGTGAATTCATTAACTGCTACACAGGAATCACTGTAAAAGCATGACATATTATTTTTGTCTGCTTTCCAATTAATGGACATTTATTTCCAAATTTGTTTGTTGCTCTTTTAATCATTTAATAAATGATTATTTTTGTACCCTACCCCTTGAGTACATAAGCAAGAAATGGTCTATGGAACCTGACCAGAGGTAGAATTGTTGAGTTGCTGGGAAGGGCATCTTTGACTTTATTAGATCACCAAATTGCTTTTCATTTTTTTTGTGCAATTGAAATTGTGGTATATGAAATTTCGTATTGTCCCACATCCTCAACAAAACTTGTTATTATCAGAATTTTTGATTTTGTCTGTTTAAAAGATGTAAAGTAGTAACTTATTATTATTATTTTTTTGTTCTAATTTGCACTTTGCTGATTGCCAATAAGCCCATTGTGACATGAGCTCCAAATATTTTTCCAGTTTATCATTTTCCTTTATATTTTGGTGATGATGTCTTTCCAAATTTTTTCCCATTAATTTTTGCTTTTCTATTTGTAATTTTTTGTTATGTATTTTCTTTGTGTTTAGCCTTTTGTACTTTTTCTCCATATTCTTAAGGTAAATTTTTAACTCATTTTTTCCCAGTCTTCCTTTATTTTTTCTTTAAATAGACATTTAAAACTTAGCTTTCATTCTCAAGACTTTCCTCTGGAGACAATGATTCATCCAATGTGGTAATATAAGCAGTGGGAATTTTAAAAATAATAGGCTGAAGTATATAACAATTTTTTAAAGCTAGGGGATTCTCGTGGGTTCCTTGCAATCACATAATATGGGTATCTACTAAGGCTACCTAGATTGTTGGGGCAGGTTTTGCATACAGGGTACAAATTTAATTGTGTTTAAACTGGCATACCCAGTAATCATGAACAAGTGCTTTTTCTAATTAAGAATTTTCAGCTCTGTTCCCTTTAGGTATTTTATAAATAAAGAAATTAGAATTCTGTTTAATAAGGAGATCAAAGAGGCTTAGTCAGCGAACAACTTCTAGAAGCATGACTGTGTGACCAGGAAGTTATCCTCAGGTACTATCAGCTTAATCCAGTATCCTCTAATTGTGCCTCTCAGTACATTATGGTCCTTAGAGAGCAATTGAATGCCTTAACTAGAAACCTCCCTTTTGTGTGTGTCAAAGGCCAGAATGTTTTAAAATATATTTAAGTATATGTAACGTTTCCCTCTTTAAACAAATTACTTAGTGGCAGGGAATTGCAAGCTGATTCTGTGGGGAAGAAACAAAGTCCCTCCATTGACCAAACAGTTTTTCCTTACCCTAAAAATAATGTTGAAACCTGAGGTGATTCAGTAAGACCATTTACCTTACGTAGTTTTGATATACTGATTTTTCTGGCAAGTTTTTAGGCACTTGTTTTTGTTGTCTTTTAAAAATATTTTATGCCACCAAACCTTTACACAATAGACCATTAGAAATCTCCACATCCCTTGCAGATGTGACAGCCGTGCATTACAACATCTCACAAAGTGCTGTCTTTGCAGATTCATTCATTTCGTTATTTCATTCAGATTGCTTTCCAGTATTAGTTTCCTGGGTTTCAAATCATTTTAATCTTTGGGGGTCTTTGTCTATTATTGTGTTCCAGAAAATATGAAAAAAATAACTTTACTGTGAATAGAAAACCATTTCCTTTTCTCTCTTTTTAAGTCTACAAATATGGATAGCAAGGAGAATAAATCCATCTACAGAATCTCCATTCTGTAGAACTCCCCATACACAAAGTCTAAAGAAGAGATTATGAATATAGGACCACAATTCCTATAGAAAGATGGAAATATTTTGCCTTTCACTTACTCGTTTTTGATTTCTATGTTTCTTTTTTAAAAGAACCTGAATGGGCACTTTTGATAAATGATATTTGGAAATACAGTTTCTAGGATCAACCAAGGGACTAATTGGCCAATTTTTTTATCACTAGATATTTTATTGGTCATCTTTTATGGCAAAAGTCATGAGGTTTTCTTCCTCTTAAAAGGCTATGAATTGCAAATTTTATACGATTATGCTAATAATGTGAGTTGAGTCTGGTGATATACTCAAAATTGTTTATAAATTGGCTTTATGGAAGAAAAAAAGCCCCAATTTTAGCATTTGCCAATTCTGTGTTGTAAATATTCCCACCAAGGCAGATTTCAAGCTACCAAGGTGATGCCATTAACCATGGAGTTTGGAAGACAGTCCCAGCAGTGCACCATTACATATATTTCCACCATACAGATTCATTAGGTATAAGTAACCTCAAGAGCATAGCTAATATTAAGGTAATTAGGAAGCGAGAGTTTTGAATGTATGTTACCTTTGTTTTAATTCATTTACCTGTAAGTTTACATAATTACTTTTTAATTAATTGACTGTCTTCAACAGCTGATTCTAAAAATTCCTGAAAATTTTGTGACTGGCTCTCCTGAGCCACTATGAATATCTGCAGCACATCTGGTTGGGTCTTTCTGTACCTCTTTGGTTTTATGACTTGACTTTATAAACAGTTTCTAAGTGAAACATAATACTTGGGGTTTTCAGGGAAATTATTCCTTTAAATGGTAAATAAACTTCCTATTTCTTTTGGAAAAATAGATGTATAGAAGTACAGATATTTTTTTGCTATCATTTCATTCATTATCCATACTTTTCGATCTATTTATATTATATTTTCACCAGAAATTAATTCATTTTAATTTTACTAGTACTTAAAGAGAAAATTTTTCCTGTGTCTGAATTTAGAGTCATATTAAACCTCTGCTTGAAGGAAACAGATTTTATCATAATTAAATAGAAAAGTTAAAATTGAGATCTTTTGTTGTTTAACTTCATTTTTGTAAAGTTACTAAAATAGTTTCATTATTCCATTTTGGATTTTGAAAGGAAAATGACAAAGTAAAAATAAGGACTTAGAATTCAAATTGTCTTGGATTCAGATTCTGGTTCTGCTATTCACTAGCAATGTGCACTTGAACAATTTAGTTAATTCTCAGTTTCAGTTTCTTTTTCCTTAAAATGGGAATAATAACACCTATTTTTGAGATTATGTAAATACGATATATATGTGTATATATATGTGTATATATGTATATATATATATAGATAGATATAGATATAGATATAGATATATACACACACACATATATATATATATAATGATTTCCCCAAAATAAGACCTAGCCAGACAATCAGCTCTAATGCATCTTTTGGAGCAAAAATTAATATAAGATTCGGACTTATTTTACTATAATGTAAGACCCGGTCTTAATATAATATAATATAGTATAATATAATATAATACCAGGTCTTATATTAATTTTTGCTGCAAAAGACACATTAGAGCTGATTGTCTGGCTAGATCTTATTTTTGGGGAAACACATTATGTATGTATATACATACATATATTTGAAACATTTGATCTCTGAGCAAATTTTGAGAGCTCATCAGGCCCTCTCTCTAAAATTCTGCACTTAATTTTGCATTTATGTTCAAATTGAAAACAGTATTATAAAAGAGACTGTAAAACAAAAGTAAGTCTCCCTCCTGCATCAAGCTCCCCCTTGTCCCCTCTCCAGAGGTACATATTCCTACTAAATTTTCCAATTTCTTATTCTCTTTATAACAATAATCAACGCACACTCATACACATCTACCGTGTTTCGCCGAAAATAAGACCAGGTCTTATACTGTATTTCCCCTAAAATAAGACTGAGTCTTATATTAATTTTTGCTCCAAACGCATTAGGGCATATTTTCAGGGGATATCTTATTTTTTAATGTACAACAATCTACATTTATTCAAATACAGTCATGTCGTCTTCTGGAACAGCATCATAACATACTAAATGCGTCCATCTGGCTGACGATCTTAACTGGGGCTTATTTTCAGGGTAGGTCTGACTTTTCTGGGAAACATGGTATGTATATATGACTGTTAAGCACCCTGTTTTTGTTGTTGTTGTTGTTGTTGTTTTACATAATAATATACCTTAGCCATTGTCCTATTAAAGTGCACATAGAGATGCCTCATGCTTTTGCCTGGCCGCACAGGACTCTAGGGATGCGCCAACATTTATTTGACCAGAGCCTTGTTGATGAAAATTTAAGTTTTCAGCAGTTGTTTAAAAAACATATTTACAGGAAACATCTTTGTACACACATCATAGCATCATAGTATATATGTATAGTAATACCAATATAACAACTTCAGAAAAGGGAAATTATCAAGTCAATAATTTCATTTAGACCATGAAGTTATGGCAAGAATTTAATGGGATAATTCAGATAAGGTGCTTAATACACGGCCCAACATATAGGAGGCACTCAGTAAACTGTATGCATTATTAGTAGGTCACCTATGGCTCCAATGCCTGTAGGCAAAGCAGGATCCAGCAGCCTCAGGGCAACTCTCAAACAGAGAGAGGCAAGTATGGGCTGTTGGGAGCAGGAACTCTCGGGGGGCAGGTGTACCTGAGAAGAGCACAGAGGGCATGTGGGCAGAGCACTCATGGTGCCTGCTCCCAAAACATTCATTACATGGTCTCATTTCCCTTAAAGAGTAACAGAGATATCATTGGAAATGGTCTTTCTGGTCCTAGTGATTAAGTTTTAGGCTTCATTGGGAGATCATTCAGTATAATGGTCAATTTTGTTCTGCATGATATGAAATAACCTGGTAGGACTTAACTTTTCGTTTTTTAGTTGAAAACTTGAGCACGTTTTTGGGTAAGCATTTAAGGCAAAAGAAGTTTATTCTGTAATATCTATTGCTGAGATCAGAACATTCAACTACCTTCTCTGATGAGAAAGCCAACAGACTAGAAACTGGTTTCTAATTTCCTGTATTAGGTGTCCACACCTTTGGCATCAGTGCTGATGTACCGATGACTATGCAGTTCATGCCAAAGCAGGCGCCTCCCAACCGGTGGTTTCTGATTAGCTCTCCCCACCCCCTTTTATTGTAACAAACAACTCTCTATCTCTATATTAGGAAAATGCTTCTTCCCTGCCGAGTGCTTAAAGGTCCAGCATTCAGGAAAGGAGGCAGATGGATTCTGGCTTTTTATTTTCACATAGTAGATTGCTTTCTTAATATTTACTGAGCATTCAAAATGTGAAAGGTTCTGAAAACTAAGTAAGATACCTTGCTTCCTGAAGCTAATTATGAGAGGGAAAGAAATCAGTAGAACTACTTAGATATTTATTTATATTTAAAGGAAGGCAACTGCGTGTCCTTTTTTCAGAAAGAAAAAAAAATCCAGGTATTTAACCTCCTTACCCACCATAATATCCATACGGAAGTTCTGCAATCACTTGTGAGCCTTGCTGGGAGTTGTGCATCTTTGCTTGCTCTGCTGTGAGGTGTATAAAATACATCTATTATCTTACCTATTTGGGGAGATTAGCTGAATCTCAGAACCCGATCCTATTTATGGCCCTGGCTGCTGAGCTACTTCTGTTACTAGGCTGTTTAAAACATTTCACGAACAGTTATTGCTTCTAATGGCTTGGGTGCTTGTCGGTAAACAACAATGGAAACCAATACCGGAAGGCTGGAGGGGCTTGAGGAGGAGGAAGGGGTGTATACTTGGGAGAGAGGCAGGTCTGAACTGCACTGACCCATTCCTTCCCTTCTTACCCTTCCCAGCTCCTCTTAAATCCTGATTCCCTCTGCCATGGCTTCCATATTCATAACCATTACCAAGTATTGTGGACTGAACGTGTCCTCCCCAAATTCTTATGTTGACAACCTCTCCCCCAAAGTGATGGCATTAGGAGGTGGGGCCATTGGAAGGTGATTCAATTAGATGAGGTCATGAGAGTGGAACCCACATGAGTGGGGTTAATGGCCTCCTAAGGAGTCACTCCTGAGAGGGCTTTGCTTCCCCTCTCTGCTTTCCACCTTGTGAGGATGCAAAGAGAAGGTGGCCATATGCAACCCAGAAGAGGGTCCTCACCAGAACTTGACCATGTGGGCACCCTGTTCTCATATTTCCAGTCTTCTGAACTCTGAGAAATAAATTTCTGGTTTTTATAAGTTACTCAGGCTATATATTATTCTGTCATAATAGCCCAAACAGATTTAAGACACCAAGAGAATTTCTTTCTTCAAAGCTGATATTATTTACATAAAAAGTAAATGTCTCAGAGCCCAGGGACCTTAATCCTTCATGGGGACAACTGCATTCTCAAAGGAATATTTGCTAATGCCTTTCCAGCTGGTACACTGGGCTGGCATGGGTTAGGCTTGTCTCTGTCAATGCCGCAGCACAGTGCTGTTTGCTCTTCCAGACTCTTCTGTTTTCCTCCCACTTCTCTGGCACCACTTTCCCAACCTTCATTGTTTTCTCCTCTTTTTCCACCTACCCCTTAAATACTGATATTATTCAGGGGCTTATTTTGGGCCCTTTCCTGTTTTTTTCCCCTGGGAATGTGTGTAGTAAGCTTGTGCTTCTCTGAGGTTCTACTTTTCATTTATATGGTAATGACATCCAAATTCACATCCCCACATTGGACCTCTCTCATACACATGAAACCTATTTGACTGCCTACCAGACATCTCCCTTTAGATATAATCTCAAATTTAACATCACAAGACTGGGCCTCTTCCTACCCCTCATCAAATCAAACCACGCATGTGTGCATGCACGTGTGTACACACACACACACACACACACACACACGCACACTCACATAATCCCCAGCTACTTTTATGTTTTTTACTTAGTGAATGGTAACAACAACCACGTGGTAGCCAAGAAAAAAGGAGGTATTTCTCCTGACTCTGCTTTCCCACTCCTCCACCCCATCAAAGCAAAGACCAAGTCTCCTGTCTCTACCTTTTGAGTCCATTCACATTTCTCAGTCCACAAGGATACTATTGAGGAACAGGCCTTCTGAAACTCACTGCCCTGTTTTCTGTCTCTTCTCTATTCCTGTCAGAGCAACTTCTATAAAATTAAAACCTGATAGTTCCTCAGTTTAAAACCCATCAGCTGCTTCCTATTGACTCTTGAATAGAGTCCAAACTCTTGAATGTGACCATCAAAGCTCAGAATAATTGACCTTATTTTTCTAGCCTCCTCTCTTTATGATTCTCCATGTGTGTTTTCTGCTCCAGTGTTCCTTGCTCTCAGCCTAAACTGGACCTTCACACTACATGGCAATACTCGTCCTGATTCCCTGCCTCACATTTCCTGCTACTGAGAGGTCACTTCCTGCTGGGGTCCTTCCCTAAATCCCCAAGTCTAGATAAGGTGTTTTGGAACTTTTCCTGATGCTATTACACCCTTTGCTTCCTCCTTTCCTTCATAGCAGTTATCATCTTGCAGGGGACTGGTGTTCACCTGTCTGTATTCCTCACTGGACTGTAAACTCTCTGAGATACCAGAAGCCATTGACCTTGTTTATCTCTGTAACCCTAGTACCTCACACATGCCCAGCACATAGTAGGTTCCCCATAACAATCTGCTAAATCAATGACTCCTAACTCTATGTTGTAGCCTTGGCCTCTTTCCTATAATTTTGTTGCCTACTGAGCATTTCTAACTCAGTGTCTAGCCAGTCTACCTTCACTTTAAGACACCCCAAACTGAACTCCACTCCTTCTAAAACCCCAGACTTTCCTTCCTCTCCATGGCAACACTGTTATTCCAATCCCTTGGGCTCCAAACCCTGGCAGTATCTCTGACTCTTCTCTTTTCCTTGCCAGCCATATCAGTTAGTAGTCAAGCCTGCAGATTCTACTGTTTCAAAGTCTCTCCAATCTCTCTTTAACTATTCCCACTTCCACAATCCTAATATAAAAGATTTGTTACATTTTGATTAGATGACTAGAATAGATAGTCTCCTGGGTTCCCATCTCTAATCTTCTTCCAATATATCCCATTATCAGATGAATTCCTGTAAAGTGGCTAATTATATCACTTCCTCATTTAAAGTCTTCAGATTCCCTATTCTTTATTTAGTTAAAAACCAAATACTCAGACAAACTTTAAGGCCTTTATTAATATGGTCCCAATCTGGCTGTTCATCCATATTTCTTAATATCTTTCTATAAGAATGTGAAGCTTTAGTCAAACCACACTATTCCATCAGCAATCCTGTACTTTTCTATCTAGGCACTTTTGTTCACCCTTTCCTTCATTAGTGGAATGCCCTTCTTTCCATCCTTTTTCTTTATATGTTGGAAGCTTCCTCATGCATCAAAGTTTATGATAGAGGCTGCCTCCACCATATAAAGCTTCCCCTGATTTCACTTGATTAAATATGATTTCTCCCACTTTTAAATCCCCAGAGTTCTTTGTTTCTCTCACAAGGTACAAATCAGTACCATATCAGTACTTGTCCTTTATTATAATCATATGATTCCTAGTAATACTCTTTTTTTTCTCTTCCTGTAAATTCATTGACGAAAGGGATGATGGCACACTTATTTTTGTCATAAGCCGACCCAGCACCAACTATGACTCCCTTATACATGGCTATCTATCTATCGATCGATCGATCGATAGATACATGGCCATCCATATATCTTGATAGATAGATAGATAGATAGATAGATAGATAGATAGACAGATAGATAGATAGCAGAATACACAGTGTCTCACACATTTTCTGCCTCCATGCAGAAAAGAATAAAGAAACATCCATCACTCTGCTCTCCTTTGCATACATTCATCAGGAAAACATACACTAATAGCTATACTATTAGTCATAGCTATACTTTTATATTACCATGGCATCTAAGACGTGTCTCACTCCTTCAGCTCACAGCCTTTTTGTAAACTAATTAAGACTATAAACAGTGTTGGATCAGCTCCATGCTCTCCTGCATGTCAGACAGACTCCCTTTATAGAGGTGTACACTTATTAAGGGTAACTTTCCCAGGAATCACCTGCATCTCTGTGTGTCCTGGGGCTTCAGACAGATCTCAACTTCTGGGTAACTAAGCTTAGATGGGATTCATGTTCACATTTCTAGATTAAGTGGCCAGCCCCTCTGGCCTTTGGGAACGAAGGGAGGTTGTTCTTAGTCTGAACAAAAGGGACTTCATGCCTGAATTGTTCCCCAGGGAGAACAAACATGGCCATGTTTGCTCTCACCAAGGCACATTTGCAAGCTGAAAAAGATGGGCATCCTTTTCCTGTTGGGAGTAATGGGAAACACAACTGGGGTAGTTACTGGGTTGACAAAGAAACAGGCAAAATTTTGGCAAAGCTTCAGGAGGCCTAGCAACAAAACCCACCTCCCCACCTCCTTCCCCATCCATTTGAAATAGATGCTTCAAAGCAGTATGAAATCCCTGGGAACTTCTTGTGCCCTTTCAATAAATCAACTCTATGACGGAGATTACTCAGTCTCCTTTGTCCCCCAAAGCCAGAGCCAACTCTGGTTACTACAGCCTTGGCTTCACAAAAGGACAATTTACCCCAGGTCCCCTCCCCGACTCCAATCAGTCTCCTTGCTGCTTCAAATGGCCTCAAAGAGGGTGTGTGTGCTGTAATTATCACTGCTCTTCTGGAAATACCTATTTGATGGCCTGTATGTGGAAATGTGTCCATTTACAAATGGACACCTCCACGTGCCAAGTAGAAGAGGCCCACGCAAACGCAAGAACTGTTCTCCCTTTACACTGAGTGAATTTTTCTTTTTTTTTTTACAACTGGGGCAGATCAGCTCTGGCCAATTATAAACTGGTTCTGCTGACTCTCAGCAATTTTTGTGTTAATTAAATTGGGAACTTCTTACTTTCTGTGGTTCAGAGGAAAGGATTTAAAAGTTGATTACATGTGTATATAAAGTTTATATATAAAATTAAAAAACAATAAAATGTCTCTGCTGACTCTTTGTATTTGGTCTGTAAAACAGTCCTGAGTTGGCCTGGAGCAAGAGTGCCAATAGAAAATTGAGACCCAGACACATTTCATTGCCTAATGGATGGGAGAAGTCACCCAGCCATGTTACCTCATTTTTCTTAGAAGGAGTAGGGGATGTACCTTCACTCAGAGGAAATAAATCACAAGGTCAGAAGTCAGAGGTCATTAGTCTATAAAGCTTTATGACTTGTAGACAGTTATTTCTCTTGGATAGAGAAGAAGGAGAGAGAAAACTGCTTATTCTTTTTCTTATGTCCTCTCCCCGAATTTAATTTCATTGTTGTTACAGTCAATTCCCAAACATTGCTTTCTCAGTGTTTCTATTATTTATTCTTCTCTATCTCAGTCTTTTTTTACTACTGTTTGCCCCAGCATCCTATTTACCTTTTCTCAGTTGTGTTATTACTGTTTTATTTGTTTCAGCCAGCTCTTTATCTTTCTCCAGGAACTTACTGTTAGTGGCACCTTACTTATTGACAAATTCCTGCCTCCTTGAAGAAGAAAGCTGATGAAATTATAGAGATAAATACTTTGTGCTTTTGTAATTTTATCTATTATTGGTTTATTTTCTTAATTTTATATTTATATTTTTATTTCTACACTTTAATTTGGCTTAGATGAAGGGATACAGACAGAAGGGGAATAAAAGCTATACTATCTTTCTTTTTTCACATTTATTGCCAATTCTTGCTTTCTATTTTATTCAACAATGTAAAAGGTTTAGATGAAAATTAGGCTGGAAAATAAAAGTATTATAAATTTGTCAGCAAATTTAAGAATAAAATGAACCTCAGTATATGCAGCTATATAATTTATTTTGAAGGACATATTTCTGAATATTAATGGAAAGTTGTCTATTTCGGTTGTTCAAACAATAAAAGGAATAAGAATGAAATAATGAGTAGAGCTGCAGAATTTAACAGACCTCACACACACTTCAAGAAAATAAAAATTTTAAAAATGAGTCTGGAAGAGAAGTAAAGGAGATTAAAGGCAGCAAGAATGTTACAGAATGAATTTGGGATAATCATGTACCCCTCCACATTTATCACAAACCTCATAAACTGTCAATTTACTGCTGTGAGTTCTTAGCTAGAATGAAAGCCCCTCTGAGGCAGCCCTGTGCCTTGTGTGGAGTTCTGTGTCTAGCCTCTAGCACAACTCCCGACACACAGTGAGTGCTTGTGAAGTGTGTGCCCAATGAGTTAATGACTTCATGGATTATTGAAGACTTATGGAAATGGAGCTCAGACCGCAGGTTGTTCTGTCAGTTATATTTTCTCCTCTATCAAGTAGTGGCCCATGTCACACTTCTTGTTGTCCTCCAAATGTGCTGTGTTTTCTCATTTCAGGTTTCTTTCTGACTGAAGTAAGAAAGTCCACGTTCTCCACCCACCTTTACCTGCTTGTTCCATTTAGTGTTCAGTTTAGGTGATCTTCCTCAGGGAACAGGGTGAGGTGTTGCGACACATAACATACATCAAACTCTATTGGAGTTGTGTGTTTGACTTGTCTATACTTCTCTCTAGACTAAAAGCTTCTTGAGGGTAAAAAGTCTTACATATCTCCATATTCTCAGTGTCTGACCCATAGCACAAGGCAGAGTAGAAAGAAGCTCAATAACACGTTTGTTCAATTAATAATGAATGGATGAGCATCAACAATGGAAAGAAATAAAAATGAGAAGCAAATAATGGTGAGAAGGGATGTACTATTGGAGAGAGTTCATCTGCACTTATCTTTAGGCTGCAAAGCACAATCTTATCAAAAAATTGCATTGATTTTGATTCTAGTGTCATCCTATGTGGACCATCTAATTGGATATGTCTGCTGTTCTGGGAGAATGAAGGTAAGTCATGAGGTTGGTGAGGATAAGGTGTTTAGTTGGACTGCAAATTACTAGAAGGCACACGACAAGCATTGTGTGTGGGCATTATCCTAGCCATGAATGGAAGACAATTGGGTGGGTTGTTCCACTCTACCTGCTGGAACTTACTCCTGACTACTCTCTAACACATTCCTTTTCCTCTGGTAAGACCTACATTTTTATTGACTCCATGAAAATATCCTACTAATTTCTACTTCACTGTCTTTCCTCACAATGTCCTGCTTTTTTGTTTTTTACTTTTTCCCTTCCTAGTCATCTATAAAATTTGACCCTTCAAGGGTCTATTCAAAGTTTTCTGCCTCTAAACTAATCTAAGACTTCCAAACTAAACCAAGCCTGTCTTCTGCAAGAACACCTTCAATATTACCACCTGCAGTGCACAACCAATAAGGGATGTAATTGTGAATAACATTATATTGTCCACTGCTTTATCTACTCATTTTGTCTCCCAATCAGACTACGTGCAAAAACTATTTCAGTGCAGGGATTCCTATTTAGATTTTTTGTAATCCTTCAAAGCACTTAACCTGATAACATGCTATTTACTCAATGAATACCCACTGATTGAGGAAAATGGGTTTGTTGATAACTTTAAAAAATATATGTTTATAAAATAACATGGTTCTCAAATAGCTTTCTGATTGTCCTCCCCCAATTTTTGCCTTCGTCATAAAATTTGGGGCATCTTGGTTCTATAATTTTATATGTTATATATAATACATATATATATATATATTTATATATATATATAGTTTTAAATATAAAAATAGAAATTTAGAAATGACTATTTCACCGTTTTATCGAAAACTTCATATTCAAGTTCTTATACTTGCATGCTTTTTTTCTCTTCTTCATTACTGAGAGGGTACGACAAACAGTTGTTTACTGCCCTTTGAATAATAGACTGTCACAAATGCTACTTCTGGTTTTCTCCTTTCTCAGCTAAACAACCTTAGCCCCTTTAGACTTTTAAATGCCTTGAACAGATGCTCAATAATATTACTTGGTGGCTGGGCATGATTTATAATGCTTATTTATAGAAGTAGATGAAAATAGAAGGATTATGTATTTTTAAAGCTTTTCTTTCACATATGGCATACTTCACAGGAAGTGAGGACTTGGATGAATGGATAGATGAATGCAGCTAATATTCTCATTTCAGTCTCATCCAAAAAGAGGGGAAACATAGGAAACATCAGAATGGAAACTAAAATGTGTAAGATGCTATTTTACTATTAACGCAGACCTTTTTTATGCCAGATGGTGTTGGAGGAAAGCTTTTGTTTTCTCGATGATGGGCATCTTCTTTGAATTTTGCCAGCTAGATACATTTCCTTTCTTCTTGGCATTCATAGACACTGTGGCCTTCTTTCATGCACCTTTTAGATGCAGTATCTGCCTTGGTATTTCCAGGCATTGTGTGCCCTTCTGGTTGGTTTCTGAGAAGGAAAATTATTAAAATCTTCAAGGAATCAGATAACCATACATGCTACCATAACATCCTGTAATGGCATTCACCACACTAAAATGTCATGTATTTTCTTGTCTTTCTGAAACTCATATTATGTACTCCTAGTTATCAGGAACTCTTTCTGATTTACATTTCTACTTTAGTCTGGCACATAGCAGATGCCCATTAAACATTTCTTGAGTACATAAACAAATGAAGACCAGCAAATTCATATCTACTTAGATATTTAAAGGAAGTCTTTATACTTCCTTGAGCTACATGGGACAGAGACAGCATTTATTATAAATAGATGCTTATGCTGTATCTGTAGCATAGCAAACGTTACCTGAATTAATCCTTTCAAGAAATCCATGAGCTATTCTCTTATTCGTTACCATTTGTTGGTTATTTACCTATGTGACATACACTATGCTCTGTCTTTTAAAATATTTTCTCACTTAATATTTTTATATGAAGCAGATATTACTATTCCCCTTTTTAAAATAAGGAAGTTGAGGCTCAACGAGAATACAAAGTGTTTGAGTCCATATCTGCCTAACTCCAAAACACAAATATTTTCTACTTCACTATCATGACTAGGAGAAAAAGTGGTTGGGACAAAAGATTATTTATGTGACTTTGCTCCCTTCTTTGTTTTTCCTCTAATATTTGTATCTACCACCTTCTCTCTGTGGATCTTGAATTAACTCTCTTCTAAACAGAAGACCTTATAATTCACTAACAAATATAGAGAAATCTTTTTGGCTATCTTGTAGGCTGCTAGTCCAATGTTAAGTGTATAAATATATTCCTTTGAGTGACAATCCTTGGTCTAATCATTTGTGACTGGAATCTTAAAGTTATATTTCAGAAAGCTTAGCTACCTTTGCGTAAGGACCTGCCTTGGCAGCATTTCCCAGAAGGGGCCTGTGGATCTGGCAATTGCTCAGAATTTCATGAATGGTCCAGTCACATATAGAAGATGATCCCAGTGGTATGCGACCTTCATCAATAGAGTAAATTCAAGCACAGCTTTACTAAAGTAGCAACAAATTCTAATTGGATCCACTACACTTAATTTAAGGAGCCATCGTGGACTAATTCCAATATGCTGTTACATCAATATAGCAGCACAATATTATATGTCATGCAATCGTGTGTGTGTGTGTGTGTGTGTGTGTGTGTAAAGTGGGAGGAGGCATGGAGATGTGGGAGCAGGGTGTTGGACTGAAAATATTATTTTAACCTTGTTTTTGTACCATAATAAACATGTCTTGGTACTGCTGCTCAAGAAAGACATAAGAGTAAAGAAAGGGAGGATAACTAAATAAGCAAAAGAGAAAGAGGTTTCCAGGCTAGTAAAACTAGATCCTGAGATGGAAGGAAACTTAGAGGTCAGCTAATTTAACTCCCTAATCCATGGGAAATGCCATTTCCATTGTCATCAGTGAGTATCAACTATCTTTAAAAGGCTGGATTAGGAGATCATCATCCTTTATTTTGCAAAGATGAAGATTGAGCGAGAAGGCATCAAAACTAGTAACATGGGAAGGAGATGGATAAGATATTCTCAGATGCACTCACCTAATAGCAGAATACCAGAATTAAAGCACCTCCTGAACCTGAGAGATGGGTGCATGTTTGTGGCATTTACCCTGGCAGGGATGGAATGTGAATTGGACTTCTTGTCACGAGATCTGGATTTTAGTCCAGGCTCCATCATTAACTAGCTATGTTACACTGAACTGTACACATAACTTTTCATCTGTAAAATGAAGACTAAATCCTACATTCTTTTCCAGCAATACATTACATGATCCTAAAGAACACAGATACTTCTGACAGTGGATCAACTGTAGAACACGTTATCCTAAGGTTGTATTGACTAAAAATAAAAATAATTTTTAGAGATGTGGATTTCAAGCTCTCTATTCTCCTCCACTAAATGTTATGTCATTATTGTGTCTTCCCTATAGGACTGCTCCACATCTTCTCTGAGCCCTACACTTTTCTTTATAAGATTAACTCACAAAGGTGATGCCAAGGCTTATGTACATTGTGCAGGTTGTGCACTGCAATGGAACCCTCAACTGCAAAAGCAGATGTGGCCTGCAAGCAGTGGCCTTTGTGGGGGTGCATCCACTGGAAGGCAGGCATGCCATTTTAAAATTCTCTCTAAGGTATGCTGTGGACTTGGGGTGTTCTGGGCGGATTTGCCCATTTGTTCCATGATCTGAAAATTTCTGAACTATATACCAACACTGTGAACATCCATTCCTCAGTGCCAAACGTACATCACAAGAAACTTTTTCTGTGGAGCTGAAAAAGGAATGATACATATCGGTTCTACTTAAGGGACAGAACATTCCAGGCAACTCAGATCAAACGTTTGCATCAGCTTATATTGTTAGAAAAGCAATACATTATCATGGGAGGACAATTTTTAAAACTTTTTTCTTTTCTTTCTTTTTTTTTTTTTTTTTTTTTTTTGTCAAAATGTCCTCAGGGCTAAATTGCATTGAATTCCTGCTGAATGATTTCAATGGAATAAAACAAATTACATATGCTGCATTAAGCCTTAGCATGCATGGTACTATCAAAAGCAGATTCAAACACTCTCCATAGGTGCTATGCCTGGCAGAGAAAGAAAAATCTCATATAGCACTTGTTGATATTCCCTCTCCCTCATGAAGCCTTTGGTAGACTTTTCTGTAGGTACTCTGCAATCTATTTGTGGTTCGGAGTACAATGTGATGTGTAAGGCTGCCCTAGAATTTCATGGAAAGTGTAAATTATCCAAGCTCCTTTCCAAATCAAATCAGACTGAAAATGGCTCCCCTAGCTCTCTCTTCAACCATGAGATGTTCCCATTAGTGCCAATTAAGACTGAGGTTCTGGCAGTCTGTCTGCATGATTCATTAATGAAAAGCCTCATTTACAGCAAAGAAAGCAATGCAATGGAGCAGCTGCAATAATTTCTTCTCTCCCCTACAAGGACCCATGACCTGCAAAATACTGACCTCTCACTACAGATAAGCTTCCCTCCATCTGGCCTATGGCAGTGTGTACTCAGGGAACAGTGGACAGTGACGACAATGGTGAAATTCTGCCTAATATCTCAGGTTCAATGATTACTTGAAACCAAATGTGACCGTAACTCTAATTCTCCCTTCTCAAATGAAATTCCTAATTCAATTAAAGATGGTACAGAGAAGCCAAAGCTGTATTATCTGCAATACATTTCTTTGCTACAAGGTACCCACTTCATTGACAACCTTCTAAATCTATAGAATATCCTGCTAGTCTCACTCCCAACATGACTCCGGTAATCAAACTGGCTCAACTAATTTATAACCCTGGTCTGTGTCAGAGATGTTGATTTTTACAATCTGTATATACATGTATTTAATTTTGCCTGAATATTTCATTGCTATGTCTCCAGATTCCAGTTATTATTCAATGGTAATGGCTAAGACACTTTTTTTTTCCTTATCCAGCAACTTCTTTCCTATTCTCCAACCTAAACAGGAATACAAACAAGAAGTGACTGGGATGGTGGGTTCCAGCCACAGTCTCCCAGATCGCCACAGTCATAAGAGTAGGGAGAAGGTACCCCATATTTAAGAAGTCAAGTAACAGTAATGCTTTTCAAAATGAGAAAGGGGCTATCTTTGCCTTTGAGGGAAAAAAAAAAAAAAAACTCTCAAGGGCCAACAGTATCTTTTATCCATGAACATGGCAGTTATCTTTCTCCCCACTCTTATCCTTCCTGCTCCCAGAGGTGAGCAGGAAATACGCATCAGCGGAATTGTTTTAAGCTCTGCTTTGCTTAAAGCAGCATCAAATTCTAAATAAAAGTCTGTAGGTTTTAATTTTCATTTATTTCAAGTGGGAACTGGCTTGAAATATAATTTTATACTTTCTATGAACAATAGTATAAGTAATACTGAAAGGAAAGTGTGTATGCTACTTAAGAGAATCAATTGTTTTCCAAGCACCATTAAGCCTTTTAGAAATAGTACATTTGATCGATATCTCAACTGAGCTATTAACAAGCATGTGACCTTACACAAGTCCCTAAACCTCTACAGGCCTCAGTCTGCTCATCTGTAAAATGAGAGCATTAGATTAGATTTTCTCTATGGATTCTTATAGCTCTAAGAGGCTATGATTCTATATGTTAATTGCAAATGACTCTTATCTAAGTGATAAAAATCAGTGGTCCAAAACACTCGTGGAATGAAGTTTATTTCCAGCTTCTTTTTTTTTTCCCTCCTGGATAAAGATGGAAACAGCAATCATCACCTGGGGACTTGGAAGCTACTTGTTTGTCCTCAGGCTTTCTGAATAGTTGAGATGCGTTAATTGGCTATCTTTTGGATCTAGATCTGCCTCTGAATTGATTGGGGATTTTATATTTTCCCTGTGAGATCTGGTGATGGCTATGTACTCAAAAGAAGTTATAGTTAAACAAGGAGACTGTTCTGCTTCCTGGAGGGCTCTAACTAGAACAAACCTCAGCCCTGCTCAAGCCTCTGGTAAATTTCTAGGCGATGAAGGGACCAAAAATTACTCAGGCAAGTTATGCATCTCTAATATGTTTAAATAAACTGAGGCAGAATTTTAGATACCTCATAGAGTCAAAATGATGCCAAGTAAACTGTATTAACTATTAAGATTTGTTATTAACCATCCACACCCAACACGGCAAAGGTTATTCATGAGGTTATTTATCCTTTTGATGTCTGTGACTTGTCATTATTTTAAATACTATATATTAATACCTGGAAGGATTCAGGGGCTATAATGCTATTTATTTTCATAGACTATTTAGTCAGATTAAGCAAAAGTTAATAAGACCAGTTCTTTTCAGAGAAAAGCAAAAGCCCATGGACTTATGCACAGAAGTTTTACAGGGCTCTGTCCATACAAACCTCTACTGCAAAGGATGATGGCATTAGGCTTTGTTCCCTGAACGGCTATATCAGTGGGATAAGCACTATAATTTCATTTATTGTGAAACCATTCAGATAACCTTTGAGACAGCAATATAATGTCTACTAAAAATGTGTATTCTGTCCCAAAGCCTTTTTCCTCTCTTGTTTTAATATACAACAATTGAGAGTTATATCAGCACATTGTGAAAGAATTAGTATTACTCTTGTCAATATCTTTCGGGGGCCTGATTAATATAAAAACCACTTCCTCCTGATTAATAATAGTACAGGCTGCAGGAGGCTTCTCCAAACAATTGTGTAATTCAAGTCTTTTGTATTGAGTGTGTTTTTGACAGACTGGTCAATAGAGCCTACTGAAGAAAAGTATTCCTCTCAATTTCAATCACAAAGCAACCTCTAAGGAAATTCTCAAGTCTGATAAGTAGGCTAGACTTAAAACATCAGACTCACCTGTGACACTCCTTCCTCAATAGAGATGTTGAATACAAAAGAGGAGGTTATACAAGAGAATCTGGAGTATGAATGACAGCAAAAGGTCATGCTCTATAGTACAGAGGAAGAAAAGCAGATGAACAGACAAAAAATCTTAAAAATTTAGGAATCTTAAATTCTTCTTTTACATGATAATACAAGAAATAGCAAAAGTTATGTGTTAAACACCTAATGTTACAAAATCTTCTGTTACATATATTCAAGAATTTAATCCCCATATAAACCTAATAAGGCAGCTTAAATAGGACTATAATATGTAAATAGCTTTGTCTCATATTTATTTTACTTAATATTGTTTTGTTTTCATTTTCCTATGTTATTTTAAATTAACCATTTCCCTAAGTTATTATTTTAAATTTGATTTTTAAAACCTATTAACATTACGTAGTTTAGATAATCTATGACTGTATCCATTCATTCCAATATTGTAAAGTTTTCTTGGAAATTATCCCTTTGACAAGAAAGGGCAGAGAAGATTCAGAAGATAGAGCAGGGGACAGGGAAGCAATGAGTATAAATTTTATTGTTTCTCAATGGTTTCAATTGTGTGAGAGCCTTTTCTTTGAAAGATCTTTAGTTTTGTTACTGTGCCGAAATGGCTAGTGAGAGACTTGGCACCTGTTAAGGACTATATTGGGTGTGCCCCCCCCCACCCCATTCATATATTGAAGTCATAACCTTACTACCTTAGAATGTGACATTATTTGTAGATAGGGCCTTCAAAGATGTGATTAAATTAAACTGAGGCCTGAGGGTGGGCCCTAATCCAATCTGATCGATGTCCTTATAAGACAGGAAATTTGAACAGGAAGACAGATACCAAGGCACATGCACCTGCACAGAGGAACAACCATATGCAGAGGCAGCAAGTGAGTGACCATCTGCAAGCTAAAGAAAGTGGCCTCAGAAGAAACCATCCCTCCTGGCCCTTTCATCTTGGATTTCTGGCCTCTGGTACTGTGAGAAAATAGGTTTTAGATGTTTAAGCCACCCAGTCTTTGGTATTCTGTTACAGCAACGTGAGCAGACCCATAGAGCAATAATACAGGTATTAACTATCTTCAGTTTAGCCATTTCCCTTTTAATTAACTCAAAGAAATTTGTATTGAGGAAAAAAATAGTTCTTTATAAGCCCTTAGGACACATGTCCTGAAAGTGGTCAAAGTCACAGATCAGACTCTGTTTCCATAGTAATTTAACCATGATTATTTAGTAAAAAGACTGAAAGCTTATAGAGAGTGTCTAGCAGAAAAAGGGTGATTTTTACAGACCTGCCTGGGCAGCACTCAGTCTTCTTCAGTTCTCGGAGCCACTGGACATTGTGGCATCCCACGGCCATGGACACCCTTAGGCCCATCCGCAGCACGACTCAGTACAGTAACAACACAGAGAATACCCTTTTAATAGCCCTGCTCTTCTACAGCACAGTTGGGTTGTGAAGCAAGTTCTCCCAATGCTCAGTCTTTACTTTTTCAGTGCTTCAGCTTAAACAATTTTAGAACATTCTGACATTTGAGTATTTATTAAATACTAATTAAATGACTAGTAAGTACTGTGCGTTGGGTAGTGAGGAATGATCTGAAATAGTATAGACACGTAGTTAAACTTGTCCTTGTTTTGAAGGGAGCCAAAGCCCCAAATAACTGAGATTTGTGATCTGGCCACATTGTTATGCTGTGTGCTCCTTATGCATCCTGGAAAGTAAGGCCTAGTTTTAAAACGGTATCTTTTAAATATTTGTCACAACCCTTTATGACAGTGCCTTAGTGAAAAACTCACAAAAAAATAAAAGAACATGCTATCATTTTTTAAACAGAGGAGATACAGTCAATCAAATGTTCACACACAAAAACCATTTCCTCAGATGCTGCTATTGGTTACCCGTTGAGGAGTTTAATCAATGTCAACATTGAGAAATATTTTCTTACATAGCTGATCTTAATCTCCAAAGCAACAGTTTATCTATTTCTTCCCTTTATGTCCTCAGTACAGAGAGGGAATAGCTGGTCCCAGTTTTTATGTCAGTGTTTCACATACTGGGGGACTTAAAGTGGTGAAATAGGTCATGCCTGTCGATTATAGCAGCAGATTTGAATTTTATATAACCTTGATTCTTTCAACTCCCTACAACTGGGAAATAGAGGGGAGGAATAACTGGCATTTGGCAAAATTTCATACTTTGCCCATAGTCTTTTTTTTTCAACAAAAATTTGTCCTTATCAGATTTGTCCTAGTTCTTTAGTAAAATGTCTGGGGGAAATACACAGAATAATCAATAGAATTCCTTCTATTTGTGATTGAAGAAAATTCATGAAAAAGAGACAACCAAGTCCCATGGACTCTTCCTGTGTTGTTCATGTTTGCTTAAACATGTGTTAAAAACTTGCTAAACACAGTTTGTTCAGCACTGGTGACCCTTGTGATTCTTGAATTGTTAGCCTTTACGTTAATAACACAGGTCTTAGGGGTAGGGCTTCTATAGAATAGCTTAGTGAGACCAATGCTTCCATTAGTAATAATTATCAAACCTAAACAAAATTTATAAAACAACCAACTATTTGAATTCACTGAAGAGAGACTAAAAACAGGCAGAAACTGAAGAGAAGACTACTTTTACAAGGTGAGCTGAAATAGGTGAGACCTGACATTTTGTGGTTCTTTGACTAAAAAAAATATCAAGCATAGCAGAAAGACTCAACGTTACATGCTTGTGGTGTCAGAGAATATAGTTTTGGATTATCAGAACAGTTAGGATGTTTGAGGGAAAATCTTGAAAGGGAAGGGGTGAGTCAGAAGTGAATCAGAAGCATAGGTAACCTGGGCTTGCATCTGGCATTTGAAGTGTATATGGCGGTGGGGCGGGCGCAGGGGGAGCAGTCTTGTAAGACTGAGCCCTTAATCTGTGGAAAGTGATACTATCTCTAGGTAGGTAGTGTTAGAATTGAGTCGAATTCTTGTACACCCTGCTGGTGTTGGAGAATTGTTTGTTGGTGTGGAGCAACTCCCCCCGACTCACCCCATGGTAGAATTGGGTCTGGAAACCCAATTTAGTACTTTTTTCAAGTGTACCTGGAATGTTCACCAAGATAGGCATATGTTGGCTATAAAACAGATATTATATTTCAAAGACTGTCATCATAGAACAACTGTTATTTGACCATTAAAAAAATCAAATTATAAATCACTAAATATTTGAAAATTAAACAGCACACTTTAATGAGTTAAAGAAGGAATTGTAGGAAAAATATAAAGTATTCTGAACTAAATTATAATAAACAAAATATGTCAAAATATGTTTGATTAAGCTTAAAGAGTATTTAGAATGACTTTTTTGTTGTATTTTGCTTTAAATACTTACATTGCAAAGATTTAAAGCCTTAAGGTAAATTATCAAAGTTTCTACTTTATGAAGGCAAGCCAATTGAATTTTAAATATGTAGAAGAAAAAAGGAAGAGAACAGATATCAAAAATAGAAAACAAAAATAGAGAAAATTAACCAAAGAACTAGTTCTTTGAATGTATAATTAAAATGTATAAACACCTGGCAAAATTGATCACATAATCAAAAGAAAAAACCTAAATTACCGACTCAGAAATAAAAGAGGGACTATCAGTGCATATATTAAGAAATTTAAGGGATAATAAGGAAATATTATGAACTATATTATGCCAAAAATTTGTCAACTTATATGATGGACAAGTTCTTTATAAAATGCAATTCTCTAGAAAAAGAACACAAGATCAAATACCATGTTTCCCTGAAAATAAGACCGGGTCTTATATTAAGGTTTGCTCCAAAAGACGCCTTAGGGCTTGTCATCCTGAAAAATCAAGCTAGGGCTTATTTTCCAGTTAGGTCTTATTTTCAGGGAAACACGGTATAACACTGAGTAGACTTATACCTATCAAAGAAAATATATTTGCTATTTAAAAAAATATCCCCTAAAGAAAACTCCAGGCTTAGATAATTTCATTACTGAACTCCAGCAATCATTTAATGAAAAATAAGACCAATATTGAACAAATTATTTCAGATAACAGAAAACAGAAAATATTTCCAAACTCATTTGATAAGGACAAGACAATCCTGACATGAAAATCTTGCAAAGACATTACAAGAAAATTATAGAGCAACAGCCTTCATAAGCATAGTGCAAAAATCCTTAACAAAACATTAACAAATAATGCAATAAAGTCTAAAAAATGATAATTCATTGAAGCTGTCTTATTCAGGGTTCTCCAGAGAAATAGAACCAATAGGAGATACACACTCACACACACACACACACACACACACACACACACACACATTTTACATATTATGTATATAATAATACCCAGGGTGCCAAAAATGTATATACATGACTTGTATTCATCTTTTGTTATCGGTATATATTATTACAATTTTAATACAGTTTTTCCTTTCTTAAAATGTATATGCATTTTGGGGGGCACCCTCTGTATATGTGTATTACATATATATTATTACTTATATATTTATTACATATGTATATGTAACATGGAATTCACTCAGGCTATTATGGAGGCTGGCATATCCTGACACCTTCAGGGTCAATTGTCAAGCTGGAAAATCAGGAGAGCTAATGATTTAGTTCCAGTCTAAGTCAAAGGCCTGAGAACAAGGAGAGTAGATGGAGTAGTTCCTTTCAAAGGGCAGCAGGTTCAAGACACAAGCAGAGCTGGTGTTTCAGTAAAAATGCAAAGGCAAAACAATAGATACTGTCTCAGTGTGAAGGCAGTCAGGCAGGAAGAATTCTCTTAGGGGAGAGTCAGCCTTTTATGCTCTATTCAATCCTTCAGCTGATTGGATGAGGCCCACTTACATTAGGAGGGCAATCCTCTTTACTCATTCTACAGATTTCAATACTAACCTCATCCAAAAACACTCTCAAAGAAACATCCAAGATACTGTTTGACCAAGTATCTAGGTATCCTATGGCCCAGTCAAGTTGGCCATAAAATTTATCATCACAAATCCACCCCTTGTCAACTTGGCACCCTTATGAGCCATATTAAATCTCCAAATATACACAATAACAAGGTCATAATTCTGCCTAACATGATACAACTACCCTGAATATAACTGAAAATGCATTAACCCCTTCCCCACTTGGGGGCAGTCCCAGCAAATTGTGCAGAATCGTCTGTAAACAAGGCCCAAGTCTTCCCTGCCTCTGTTAGTTGATCAGAGGGAATGCTCCATGAGCCATAGGTGCAGACAGAGAAAGAGAAAATAATGTAGTAGGAGTGGAGGCTATGGGCATTTGGCCACTTGTTCGTGTACCTTACTTATGCTTTCAGGGCCTGCTAGAGCTTGATGATGTAAATACTACTTCCATTTGATGATGGAGAATACTACTTGATGATGGAGTACTGTTGTGCACTGATTTTATGACTTGGTGAGTCCAACAACGCCCAGTTCATGGTGGGCAGCTTAGGTTCCATGATAATTGGGTGGCCAATGTTTAAGAGTTAAATCTCTACTAAGGCCTAGTGGCAAGCCAAGAGCTGTTTCTTAAAATGGAAGTATTTACCTACAGAGAATGGCTGGACTTTGCTCCAAAATCTCAGGAGCCTGCATTGCAATTCACCTATAGGGGCCTGCCAAAGACGCCAAAGAGTATCTCTCTCTGCCACTGATACTTTAAGTCCCACCCAAGTGGCAGAGCAGCTTGCACAGCAGGCTGGACCTGTTGCAGAGCCTTTTCTTGATCTGGGCCCCACTCAAAAGTAGCAGTAACTCATTAAATGAACTGGAGTAACACTCAGATGAGGAATATGTTGCCTTTGAAATCCAAAGGAGCCTACTAGGCATTGTGCTTCTGGCTTTGTTATGTTTTTTGGTTGTAGGAGGGGCCAGATACAACAAATTATCCTTTATTTTAGAGGGGATATCTTGACATGCCCCACACCAAGAAATTCACTGAGGTATATAAATAAGGCCCTTGAATTACTGTTGGTTTTATGTCCCACCCTCTGACATGCAAATATCTTACTAATAAGTCTAAGGTCATTGCTACATCTTGCTCACTAAGTCAAATCAACATAATGTAATCAGTGCAATGGACCCGTGTGATATCTGTGGAAGGGAAAGGCAATCAATACCCTTGTGAACTGAATTATGATACAGAGCTATAGACTCATTATAGCCCTGAGGTAGGACAGTGAATGTGTTTGATGGATTTCCCATCTGAAAGCGAACTGCTTCTGGTGGTCCTTATTTATAGGTACGAGGGGGGAAAAGCATTTGCCAGATCATTAGTTGCATATCAGGTACTAGGTGATGTGTTAGTTTGTTCAAAAAATAAAACCACATCTGGTTTTATTGGAATCACCATCTGATTAAGCTTTTTGGAGAATAATTTACAGTTATTCTCCAAAATGCATCTGCACAGGCCAAACAGGCAAGTTGAATGAGGACGTGGCTTGAATCACCCACCCCTCCCCCCGTGTTAATGGTGTTACTAATCTCTGCAGCTCTTCTAGGAGTAAAGTATTGCTTTTGGTTTACTATTCTTCTAGGTAGAGGCAATTCTAATGGCTTCCAGTTGGTCTTTCCTACCATAATAGCCCTCGTCCCACATGTTAGGGAACCAATGTGAGGATTTTGCCATTGTTTGAGTATCTATATTTTCCAGTTATGCATTTTGGAACTGGAAAAATAACTGCAGGATGGGTTCAAGATCCCACTAGGCACACTGTGAAATGCACCTGAGCTAAAACTGCATTGATCACCTGACCTCCATAAGCTGTTACTCTGACTAGTAGGCACAGTGATGATTTGGGTCTCTTGGAATTAATGTTAATTCAGAGCCAGCGCCCAACAGTCACTGAAAGGTCTGAATAGCTCCTTTTCTTCAATGTACAGTTAGCCTAGTAAGAAACTATATGTCCCTTCAGGGAAAGCGGAGAGAAAGATTAACAGTATACATTTTTTTGACAGTGTACCTGAGTTCTTCCTTAAGGGAACTGGCCTCTCCTTCCTTCAAAGGGTGCTGGGTCTGTAAAGTGGCTCAAGTCTGAGAATTGATTCAGGGACCATGGCTGTCTGTTTTTACGATTCAGATTAGATTTTTGTTCACCTGACTGCGAACTTTTCAATTATACAGTTCAACTAGGAATTTAGTTGGTTTCTTATCTATCTCACTTCTAGGAACACTATGATCCATTGGCCAACCCAAGAAGTCTGCATGAGTCAGACTAGTCTGATTGCTGCTTTGACTCTGCTGTCCGTTATTGCAAGGTGTTCCCACCTTGGTACTCAAGGCTCCAACTATTCCCATTGTATTTAAGTTTCCCAATTCAGTAACTGACATTCCCACCGCAAGGTCTCACCTACAGAGAAGAGTAATCAAAGAACTAAACTCTTCAAGGATGCTGGGACTCCTTTCATAAATTTATTCCTCATAGTGGTGGTGAAAGGTTTGTCTTTTAGACCCTCCCAGGGTAGATGGGTAGGTCTTAAATAACAAATCCATCCTAACATTCCAATCTTCCCAAGCTTGTTGCATCCTCATCCCTACATCCAACTAAGACAGGTCTGGCATTTCTATGTATTAGCCAACCAAACAAACAAACACACTGTTAGATCCCCTTCTAACTCCCTGAAATGCAACATTAGATACATAATCTCTGCTTAGTGAGATATCAATAAATTCCACCTGATCCAACTTTATGTTTCTTCTACCATTATCCCACACCCTTAGTATCCACTTTTACATACGTTCCTCAATTTGTGTCTGTTTAAATTGGAAAACTCAAGTATTTCTTTTGGAATATAGTATACTTCCTCACAGGTCACATTTTTTACCTCACCTTTGAAGGCCTGCTGGGACTAGAGTCTAGTTAGGTCTAGAAGAAAGGAAAGATGGCAGAGGTGTATCCTGAGAAGATCAGCATTGTTTTGCATTTGCCACTGCCTCAGGGGAGGCCATTACTATTTCCTTAGGTAATGCAGAGTCAACCTGCTCAGATTGGATGGTGGTGGGAGCATGGGGGGGGGAAGGCTTCCACTGAGGGTAGAGAGGCTGCTTCCACTGGCAATGAAGATTCATCAGAATTTAGGGACTCAGTGTCTTCACCTTCATCAGGGTCTTCCCACAGATCCCATTCCAACTTTCAGGATCCCACTCCTCCTCAAGCAATGCCCTCATTTTGACAGTAAAGACCCTTACATTGTAATCCAGCCAGTTACAGAATGAGATTTTTGGGTATGATTTTCAGCAGTTTTCAGCTGCAGGAAATAAGGATTTTCTTCAGGGGACACATAGAAGCTTTCAGGTCATTTGCGCAGCACTTGAACTGGGAATTAAATTCCTGAGGTCATCCTTTTCTTTCCCCACTTTGTCCAACAACATTAAAAGCAACGTGACAATCTCATTATGTTTGTTAGTTTGGCCCAAATGTTTGAAAGTATCATATACAATTACCCAGATACTTGCTTCTTTTAAGTCGGCGATTAGGAATATCTGATAATGGTATTTTGTGTATGTTTATTGCCAGATCACACCATGGACCATCAGTGTTTTCTTCACTACTGGAAATAGAGTCATTAACATCATTAATCTAGAGTCATTAAATAAAGTTATTAGTCTAATCAGAATAGAGAGCTAATCCCAGAAACCCCAGAACCAATTTAGAAACCTCATCCTTAACATTCTATTCCTCTAGAGCTATTCTCTGTACCAAGATTTCACTAATGAATTCTATGCAACATTTAGTAAAAAATAATACCCATCTTAAATTATTTCAGATAATAGAGAAGAGGGAAATATTACCAAACTATTTTGGTGAGGTCAGCAGAATCTTGATAGGAAAACCTTACAAAGACATTACAAAACAATTATAGAACAATAGCTCTCATAAATATAGTGCAAAAAATCCTTAACACAATGTTAGCAAAGCAAGTACAATAGTTTCTAAAAATGATAATGCTCCATGGCCAAGTGGTATTTATCTGAGTAATTTAGGATTGTTTTAACATTTAAAAATCAATGAATGAAATCCACTATAGTGCCAAAGTAAAGGAGAAAAACCTTTGATATGTTAAATATCATTACTTTAATATATAAAGGCAAAACATATGACCAAATATAAAACCCATTCATGGTATAGAAAAAGAAACTCTCTTAGCAAGCTTGAAATAAAATTGATAAATGTTATCTATGAAAAATCTACAATTTACACCCAATATTTTCCCTAAGATTTGGATTTATACATGGCTACATGCTCTTACCACTTCTGTTCAACATTTTATTGGAAGATGAGGCCATTGTAATAAGTGAAGAAAAAAGAAATAAAATGCATGTGGATTGGAATGGAATAAGTAAAACCATCCCTATTCAGAGACAACATGATTGCTTTATGTAGGAAAAAAAATCCAAAAGACTTAAAAACAATAAAAAGAGCTTCTCAAACTAATAAGTGACGTTCATAAAACATGAGATTATAAGATCAATATACAAAAATCAATTATATGTCTATGAACTAGGAGCAAACAATTGGAAAAAAATTAATTCCTTTTTACAATTGTATAAAAATATTCACTAAGTACACAGGAACATATTTTTTTTGTCATGCAAAACTGCTACTTCTAAAACCACTGAACATTGCTGAAAGAAATGGAGAGACATATTCATAGCTTAGAAAACCCAATACGTTAAAGATGTCCATTTCTTAAAAATTAATCTATAGATTGCATATAATCTCAATCAGAATCCCAGCAGAAATTTTATAGAAATTGATAAGCTTATACTAAAATGTACATGAATATACAAAGCACCTAGAATTTTCAAAGCAATCTTGGGGGAAAAAAAAGCTGGAAGGCTTGTACTGCCTGACTTCAAGACTTTCCATAAGTTATATTAACCAAGACAGCATTGCACTGTCATAAACTGAGGCGAATTGATCGATGGAGTAAAATAGAGGGTCCATGTAAACCCATATTAATGTAGAAAACTGACTTTCGATAAAGGTGCCAAGTGAACTCAATGAGGAAAGGACAGTCTTCTGAACAAATGATACTGGGACAACTGACTATCCATATGGAAACAAAAAAATTCATTCCCACATCCCTCCTCACATCATACACAGAAATTAATTTGTGATGTATCAAAGACCTAAACATAAAAACTAAATCTATAAATCTGTTAGAAGACTACATACAATAATATTTTTATAATTATTAAAGATATGAATAAGCAAGCCATAGTATGGGAGAAAAGTATTCAAAAATATGTAGTTACAAATCATATTTGACAAAGGATTTGTATCCAGAATATATCCAGAATTCCCATGATTCAATAATAAAAGTTAACCCAATAAAAATATGGGCAAAAGATGTGAACAGATACATCACAAATTAAGTTACACAAATGGTTATTAAGTATATGAAAATGTACTTAGCATAATTAATTATCAGGAACATGGAAATTAAAATGATATATCATTAAACACCCAATAAAATAACTAAAATGTAAAAACTAACAATATTGATATTGGAAGGACCCAGAGCAACTGGAACTCTCATGCATTGCTGGTAGAAATGTAAAATGGTATAACCACATTGAAAAAAATTTTGGCACGTTCTTTTATTTATTTATTTATTTTATTTTTATTTTTTTTTAATTTATTTTTAATTTATTGGGGTGACAATTGTTAGTAGAATTACATAGATTTCAGTTGTGGCACGTTCTTTTAAATTGCCTACTCTTTGACCCAGCATTTCCACTCCTCAGTATTTATCTAAGAAAAATAAAAACAGTCCACACAAAGACTTGGACCAAAATGTTCATAACAGCTTTAAACCGAGTACTACTTAACAATAATAATAAATGGCACATCATTTCACCAAACAACATGAATACCTCTCCCAAATAATGTGCAAAATGAAAGAAGCCAGACACAAACAGTACATGCGGAATGATTCCATTTATGTTAAGTTTTAGAACAGGCGAAACTTCTAAAGTGAGAAGAAAATCAGAACTTTGTTTGCCTGGGTTGGGATTAGGGGAGTATGACTGGAATAGGACACAACAAAACTTTCTGGGGTGACAAGCATGCCCCATATTATGATAGAGGTGTGGATTGTAGGTTACTCAGTTGTACCCATTTTTCAGAATTGTACATCTAATATTTGTATATTTTGGTATGCGAATTTTACCTCAACAAAAAAGAAATTAAAACACTACTACTACTATCACTACCATTGCTGCTACTACTACTACTGCTACCAATCAAGTGGTAGATAGAAAATGGATTAAAGTAGAGAGAAAATAAGAATGGCAAAATGTTGATAATTGTAGAAGCTAAATACTAATAGGTCCGTGGGGTTTCTGTATACTATTTTGTTTACTTTTTATAAGTTTTAAATTTTCTAGAATAAAATGTAAAAAGTAATTTGATATGCAATACAAATAGTAACAACAATGCTTGGAAAATGGTGTTAGCCAGTAATCATTAGGACTCAAATCCTTATTATATTTCATCTAAAAAAAAATCTAATTGCTCATGTGTACAAATAAAAGATTTAAAAAATCAATTAGAACAAATCAATAATAAAAAGACAATACAGTTAAGTAGTAGCAAAAAATTTTTACAGATACTTCACTTAAATAAACAGATGGCCAATATGAGCTTATGAAAACATGCTCACCATCATTAATCATTAGGCAAATGCAAATTCAAATCACAGTGAGGAGTCACTACACGCCTGTTAAAATAACTCAAATAAAACAGACTGACAATACCAGGTGTTGACAAGGATGTGGAATGACTTGTGGGATGCAATGTGAAACATACATTTTTCAAATTACCTAGCAATTTTGAAAATTCCTAGATAGTGACACAAGGAAAATAAAAACATATGCCCACCCAAAGACTTATAAAGGGATATTCATAGCACTTTTATTCATAACAATAAAAAACTGGTAACAACCCAAATATTTATCAGCTAGAGAATGAATAAACAGATTTTGCAATATCCATACCATGGAATGCATTTTAGCAACAAAAAAGAAGAAACTACTGATTTGCACATCATGCTGCACCTCAATAGCAAAGCGTTAAGTAGAGGGAGCCAGAAACAAAATATTACACATTCTAGAATTCCATTTATATGAAATTCTATGAAAGGAAAAGAATACAGTGAAGAAAAGCTACAGGGGTTGCCAGGGTTCAGCGGGTGGGAGGAGGGAATTGACTGCAAAGTGAGAACTTGTTGAGATGAAGGACATATTTCCTATCATGATTGTAATAGTTATACCATAGCTAATAGATTTGATGAAACTCATGAAATCAGATACTTTACAAGGGTAGATTTTGAAATTAAAAAAAATGTATTGAGAATGTATTTTTACATACTCAGAATCTATCTTCTGTGAGTTAATTTACTTCCTAATACATACTTATTTTTGTTTCTGACAAAAGGACAATCATGATCACAGAAACTGCTATGGTACAAAATCCGTTAAACATGAAGATGTAGAATGGAAACCCGGCTTGTACTTTGGCAGAGGCACTTAAGAGGCTTAGGCAACACTAAAATCTAGGTTGACTCAGTCCTATGTCTAGTCCCAATCGAAGGTCCTCCCACTGAAATCGCTAGTGAACTGACTGTGTGACTTTAAAGACACAGTTCCCAAATCAGTTCTAAGTAAAGGCCAACTTCTTATATGATATTCGACTTGCCGACTGTACCTTATGGTCACAAGGTGCTTCTGCAAGAAGTGTTTCAGAGTGTTATTTCAGTCTCTGTCTTCCTTCTGAATCAGAGAAGGAGAAAGAGATCAGAAAATAACATACCTATATTGAGAGACAACCAGAGGTAAAAAGGCAATCATTTACTAGTGGTGGTACAAACCTACCCACAAGGTTCTGTGTTTTTCTCTCTTCCATTGTTTAAAGGATGAAAAAATTCAAAATACAGACCATGCTAAGAAAGTGCCAAAAAAATGTATACACATTTTAAGAAAAGAGAAAAACTGTATTAAAATTGTAATACTTGATATATACCGATAACAAAAGATAAATACAAGTCATGTGTATACATTATTGTTATTTTTGGGGCAGCCCCGGTACGTCTTTGTAGCATCCCTGTAGCATCCCTGGAAATGCAGAATGTGAATAATCTTCCTGACATCTTTAAACTCCTTGTGGCCATTTGTGGTACCAGAGGTCATGGAATGCAAGGAGAAAATGGACGTTCTTGGTTTTTCGTACAGCCTCACTTAGGGAAAGCTGGCAGTTCCCAGCTGCTGACAGTTTCCTGACAGTGTTCACAGTCAGTTAGAGGAGTTTGGCAGCAACACGGGAAAGATCTGACTGAGAGGATCTAGGTTGTGCCTGCTGCTCAACTCAATACCAAAAGTCATCGTTTCCTTTTGAGGTCCTTCTCAAAGCGGTGTCCTACCAATAGATATTTCTAGAAATAAGAATGGGGGTGGAGGTATTGAAGGGAGGGAAAAAGGAAACAGGGATACAGCGTCTTCATGTTTTCTATATAGTACTTGGCTGGATACATTACCTATATTTATTAAGTCTGACTCTTGGCCATATGTCAGAATATAGTTGGGAAATCTCTCTCTCCCCTCTTGAATTCCAGTGTTTTCCCCACTTGCACCATTCTGTCTCCAGCTGAGGAGGGTACTATGTTGAGAGTGGATTTACAAGGGAAAAGATAGACCAAAGGCAAGAAGACCTCCTGGCTGTTGCAATAAACCAAGCAAGCAGATATGAGTATGTGATTGCAGTGATGTGAAAAAGTTTGAAGATACAAGAAACACTTAAGAGGCAGAACTGAAAGGTCTTGGTGACTGAATCAAGTGGGGGAATTAAGCAGGCAAATTCTTGCTCCAGTAATTGGGTGGAGAGCAGCAGCCTTCATGAAACTAGGAAAAGAGAAAAAGTTGCTAGGTGGGTTGGGGCTAATTGAGAAATATATAAGGGATACATGTGAAATTCAATAGGAATCTTAAACTATGGAGCAAATCCTATGACATCATTGTTTTTGTTTGTTTAATATTCTATGTGACTCTTCCTCTGGCCTTAGTTCTTTTTCTGGGTCAGGGGCAGCAAAGGGGGTTGGGGATGGCTGGTGGCAGCTAGAATCTTTATTCTGTTGTTAAGGAACAAAATGCCAGCCTGGCAGTGCCACAGTCTGGAGGCCTTGTTTTGCTTGCTCCACTTGCTTCTTTTTATGCACTTTAATGCCTGCTTACTTTGCTTCCTCAAATTCCTGAATACAAACTTAACTTCTTTTCCTTCTTTGAATGTTCCTTGCCCTATCTCACCTCTGTGACTTTGACAACGGCTTTCACTCCTGAGTGCTCTTCTCCCTCCCTCTAGACCTCTTCCCTTGGCTCACTGTTCTTCACCCTTTAGTTTTCCACTTAGCTATCATGTCCCCTAGAAGCCTGCCTTGCCTCATTCCTAACCTCCCCAAGTCCACCTTGGGTAACTCTTTGATATACTTCTATATCCTCTATCATAGTGCTTATCACCAGGACTGAAATTGGACACTTAATTATCTGTCTTCACCTCTATATTGTAAGCTCCATTAAGACAGATAAATGTTTGCTTTGTCTATAATTAAGCCCAGAGAATCACAACAAAAGTTAAATACATACTAGTAAAATTGAATACTTCTAAAATTACCTAGCAAGGGCTACCTGTTATTTCAGTCGGTTACAGTGCGGTGCTCTTAACAAGGTTGCCAGTTTGATCCCTACGGGCCACTGTGAGCTGCGCCCTCCACAACTAGATTGAAACAACTACTTGACTTGGAGCTGATGGGTCCTGGAAAAACACACTTAAAATAAATAAAAGTTTTAAAAAATAAAGTAAAATAAAATTACCTAGCAAACATAAAATATAAACATACAAAGAGGCCCATATTCTCAATCTTTGTATTTATTATGATATATCTTTGTTTATATTAATTTATATATCAATCATATTTTATAATAATAATGTAAGTAATTGTATGTAATATGTATAAGATATAATTGAGTGTACACATATATGTATATAATTATATGTATATTGTAATATACATATATAAAGATATATATATACACACACACGTATATAAATACATATATATATATGTGTATATATATATATATATATATATAGATAGATAGATAGATAGATAGAGAGAGAGAGAGAGAGAGAGAGAGAGAGGTGTAGGTAATGGACTAAGAACCAGAAAACAGAGTTCTGTATGAAATTCTATCCTTAAAAAGTGGCCTTATATATGACAGTGGCCTTATATATGAGCATGCCTTATATATGACATTTAAATTCTTTGGGCTTATATTTTATCATCTGTACAAATTAGAGGTAGGATGAAGAAAATTTTATGTTTCTTCAGATTTAAGATAATGTGAATCTATGAATATAAACAACAAAGAGGACTCTAAGGGTTATCAATTGTCAAATGTTGTAAATAGAGATTTTAAAAATAAGGTAAGAATTTGGGTGCTGTCCAGTAATAGGGGAGTAGAAATGAATTTCAAATTTCTGTCAAAAACAGTATTAGAAGTATTATGAGTTGCTTGGTTTTTTTTTTTAAGGAATAATTTTATGCCTGGATTCTTTAAGTTTGGCGCTTTGTATAATTATATTTAGTTAAGCCTGGCAGTAGACTTACTGCTCATAATACAGACTTAAAACATCATAATGCAGAATAAATCGAGTGAAGCTGGTTAGCACTGGTAAAGACCCTCTACTGACATGTAATATTAACGAGAGGCAAGAGGAAGACTGTACACAAAGCATTTAGATGAATTACTGATATAATAGGTACGTCATTTGCAAAAACATGTAAGATGCGTAACCGATACCAGAGAAAGTGGGAATTCACCTTTCACTTGCTCTGGAAGCAAGGAAGCACAGGTTGGGAAAGACCCCAAAGATCATTAATCCAATCTCATAGGAGTCTTTGATCTTGAAACACCCCAGCTAAGGGTTGTCTCACTTACTCTTGAGTATCTCTGAGGAGACAGCCTGATTGGACGCAGCCCATTCCATCTGTGAACAACTCTATCTAATGCAGAGTGTTTCCTTTTATTATACTCCCTGACATTTCCATTCATTGGTCTTAGTTCTGCCACTGGGATCAAGCAAAACACATCAAATATCTCTTTCATATGACAGCCTTGAATTATTACTGCAGATATGGAATGAATTCCTAATTTTGTATTTCCGTGCAACATAAAAATATGACAGTCAAAACCTTTTTGAAGTAGATGTGAATAAAAGTTTAAGTTCTTTTTTGTTTATCAAATTACAGAAATTACAGTTTAGCTTAAATTCTGAGTCACATTGTTTTTAAAATAAAAGCCACCCTCCTTTCACCACCTCTTGCCTCTTTTCTTTAGTCTGACATCAGGCACCACAGTCTAATTGCTCTTGTTCTTGTTTTTTTGGCATGTGAGATGTGGGTGGTCAGGTTGTATGACATCTGGCATTAAATGCTTGCTGAGTTCCCAATTATATAGAAAGAGCTTGTTGTATTGCATTACAATATGCTACTAGCTAAGGTACATTGGGGAGTGGAGTGGAGAGGCCGTGAGGATGAGGATGGTGTGAGCTGACGCCACTTCTGCTTTCCGACAAATGTGTGTTGTAAGACAAGAGCAAGAAAATAACAACTATAAAACAATGAATTCATTGGAATAAGACCAGACCTCATTTTGTAACTTGGCCTAGAAAGTTACTATCTATATAACCTTCACTAAATGCATTAATTTTACTCAGCCTGAGGGTCTTCATCTATAAAATGGGAATAATATTGACTTTGCAGGCATGTTGTGATAATTAAATGAGGTACTTTAGCAGACTTCATCCAGTAAAATGCCTGGCTGTTGCCTCTCCTGTTTCAGAACTAGTGCAGAGTCAGAAATGCTATCACTTAGCTCTTGAGAGCTTCCCCAGGCTTCCATACTCTCCCACACAGTACTGCTGCTCAGGATACTCTCCTGTCCCACATTCAGGCCAAGTAGCATCTTCTGCTCAGAGCTCTTACCTTATCCAATTGGACAAGTCTAAAATGAGAGTTCCTCAGCAGTGGTGAAAGCATCAGATGTGAAAGGTGCCAGAAATGCACAGACAGATGAGGAGTTGGAAGCTTCTGTCACCTAGTTTGGCCTTTCCCTGAGTAACTAGGGCTGCTTTCCCTCTAAAAGTCTTCTCGGTCATCTTCTTGGGATGACTTTGAATGAAAGAGGCCTGATGCTATTGCCCAGTGAACTAAGGAGAAGGAAACACGTGTAGAACACTGATCACGTACCAAGAACTGTCCCAGGTCTCTGCCTCAAAAACACTCATTGAGACATTCATGCATTCACTCATGCATTCATTCATTTAGTCATCAAAAACTATTGCAAGGCACCTCTGGGCCAACTTGTGTGTGACAGTCTCAGAGAAGTTGTAGTATAGTATAGTAAAAAATACAGTAAAATGTATATAGAGAAATTATACAGGAATTTCTCTCTGGGGTTGGAAGATCTTGGAAGAAAAGACATGGGAACTGAGGTTTGAAAGAGAATTGACTTTCAAAGGGAAAAATAGTTCAGGCATGGGAAACACACATGCAAAAATAAAGGCGGTCTAACCTAGCATAGTGTGTCATGGAAATGTCCATATGTTGATATTACAGAAGCTTGGCATACAAAAGAGGACTATGAAATTAGCCCAAGCTAGAAAGAGGGTGTTGTGCAAAATGAGACCAAAGACATAGAATTTAATCTAAAATTATGTTGTTTACCGAGGAAGGAAGGAGGGAAAACTCACCAGCTCATGTCTGGGCTGCTATCATATTTCAATTCCTTTGCACATCAAAATCACAGACTTTCCGGTCAAAAGGTAGGAAATTGTAGTTATAAGATAAATAAGAACAAGGGATGTAATGTACAACATGATGACTATAGTTAACGCTGCTGTGTGGTATATAGGAAAGTTGTTAAGAGTAAATCCTAAGAATTCTCACCACAGGGAGAAAACATTTGTTCTTCTTCTTTTTTTTTGCTTTTTTTTTTATAGTATCTATATGACATGATGGATGTTAACTAAACTTATTGTAGTAATGTAGTAATCATTTCACAATAGAACCATTTCCCATTGTGCTCTATACCTTAAACTTATAGTGATGTGTGTCAGCTGTATCACAATAAAACTGGGGGAAAAGAAATCACAGATTTTCTTTTATATATGAGTACAACCTAAGCTCCATTCGAGAATTGAATGTTGTCAGCAGTGGGGTGAGGATTTTGTGATACACAGGTGATAGGGGTAGACTTGTAATGAGTGGGCAGGAGATTGTTGGGAAAAATAAAGGCGATGAATCTTATAAAGAGCCCTCCTTAGAAGGTAATTGTGAAGGGTATTTAGATTTCAAAGGGGCACAGGGCTTGCCTGGTAAATATTAAGGTATTCTCATTTTGCCGAGAATATATATTCTTCTAACTAACAGGAAGTTATGTAAGATGAGGTTCTGTTTAATATAGGAGAGCTGACTTCTTTTCCCATCAGAAACCTGGATTGTGTGTTTTGTACATTTTGCAGGATGAAAGAAGAATTTTAAGCATGTAGAGTCATGATCAGATTTGCATTTCATAAATATTACCTTGATCACAATGCAGCAGATGAATTTGTGGGGGGTGAGGCTGGAGACAAATAAATTAGTTAGGAGGCTATTGCAACATTCCTAGGGAGAGATAATTAGGAATTAAACTAAGAAGAGCCACTGGGAATAGAAAGGAGATAATGAGGTTATCTAATAAAAACCTGCAGAAAATAGCAAACGTAATGGAGAGAATTCAGATGCATTCTGTTTAAAGTTGGAATAAGCTATGTGTAGCTGCTATCAATGTTACTTTTCAAGATAGCACACAATTAAGTAACACAATTAAGTAAGTGACACAATTGTGGTCAATTAAGTAATTTTAGAAAAAACAATTTTATACACACACACACACTATGTACATATACACATATATATGTACATACACTATATATAGTATATTATGTGTATATATATATACACACACACACATATATACATGAAGTATGAGACAGTGTGTGATTATTTACAGATGATGTAATGAGATAAGTATACATGTGCACTCTCTCACACACACATAAGAAAATCCACAAACTATTACACCTAAAAATAGAGTCCATCTATATGCTGGATGCAAGATCACATTAAAGTATTTGTGCCGAAGATCACATATCCACTAAGATATTCTCCTGACACAGCTTTCTCCCTTTTTCCTCTTCATATCTGAGAGTGGCAAACCTCCCTGCCCTTTCATGGGCACCCCATAACTAGACCCAGGGAACCATATTACCCCTGTGGTTTCCTTACACTTTAAGCCATACATAAGCCAATGTCCTTTATTAAACTCTTCTGTTAGAACCCTGACAAATATCATCCCTTCTCAAGATGATTAGTATTAGCCACCACTGAAATTCTGTCCTTCTTGTCTGTCCCCGGTCCAACAAATGTTTGTTGACATATGACCCAGTTTGGGCCAATTAAATGAGACAGGAAACCTGCTAATTAGGAAAGCTTCCTTCCTTCTTCCTTCCTTCCTTTCTTCCTTCTTTCTTTCCCTCTCTACTTCCTTCCTTCCCTACTTCATTTTTTTTTTAAGATTACTAATATCTTTATAATAGTTACAGACATTCAGAAAGGAATTTAGCTTTCCTAATTGATTTTGCACTTCTTGGGATTGGTCTCCTCCCCACAACCTCACCTCTGTATTTCTTTCCTGGTTAATATTAATGTGATTCCCATCCTGCTTGTCTTCCACTCTGCCTACTTTCCATTTCAGCTTCGGTGATGAGCCTCTGGCATTCCGGTTAATTTTCCCTTTATTTTAATCATTTCTGCTTTCTCATCTTGACCTTTTCTTCATTTCTAATTGACAACCCCACACTGCTGTGAGAAAATTAAGTCACCCCCATCCATGTTAGAGGCCCAAAGTGTGCATTGCTCCAAAGTGTACAAATTCTCCATCTCATTTTCTTCCATAACAGAGGCCCATCGAGATCGGTCAAAAGGAGCAAGAAATGGGTGACCTGTTTGTCTATGGTAATTCAAATTTAGCACAACAGCAACAGCACATTTACCTCATTTCCCAAGGGTATGAGGTATTCCACAAAACTGAATTTTAAAGATAACAGGAATTTATTGCTTCTCGAGCTCCGATATTTAAAAGAGATAAATTTTTCATTTTAAATGGAATCTTTATGAAGACTGATTATTGTGTATTTTGCTAAATAGCAGCCTCAATATGTAATACATCTAGAAAAGGGAGGCAGTGTGATGAACACTCTGGCTATCTGTATATTTTCTTAGCTCTGACACTTTTGCACTTTTGCAGGTGAAACCCTACAACTTTGGGCAGTTACTGAACTTCTTTGAGACTAAGTGGTTTCATCTAAAAAATAAGAGCTTTAACTCAATAATGCATTTCTAAGTTCTCTTCTTCTTCTGATATTCTGTGATTCAAGTTTCATTTTTTTGTTTAAATGGTTTATAGTCATTATGAACTTCATTAACTATTACAGTGATTCATTTAGGCATAGAGTTTATGGAATAAATAAAACTTTTCAATAAAGTAATAAATATGTTTTCACAATATAAAACCAGCATGTTACCCTTTGTAAAATACTTGTACCTATCTTGTTATTTTTTTTCACTTTTTCATTCGGCAATCATTTGTATCTTTATGTGATTGTCAGTCCACCTTTAATAGTTCTTTCCTTTATTTTCCAATTTGAGGTTTTTAACCTGTGGTGAGTTGGGAAGTCAAACCACTACACCTGCTAAAAGTTTACAAAAAGTATCAATGAATTCTGGATAAGGAACTGACTTACTATCTTACGAGTCATATTTTTGTTCGTTCTTTTTGTACCATTTTTTCAAATTTATTTGTTCTTAAAAATATTTCAGATAATTGAAGTTGCTAAATAAGTATATTATCATATTAAAATATTGCGACATTCCTGTACATAAGCAGACTAGTACAACATGACTAGTTTCATTTGAAATAGAAGATACAACTAAATTCCAAAGCTATTGCAAGATTCACAGAACATGTATATTTATTTTTGAAAATAGACAGCATAGTCACAAAAATGTCATATCTGTCAACGAGAAAATAAATCCTTACCCCCTAGTGGTAGAAGAACATGGATTTAGGAATCCAGAAAGATTATGTTGAGTCCCAGACTTAGGTCTACAAAGGGGATTATCCTGGGCAATTACTGAAGGGCTCTGGGCTTTTAAGATCAGCTGTGGGGTCGGGATGAAAGTCCCCTTCACCCAGGGTTGCTGGGTGAATACATTAATTACCTCATTTAACTACACATAAAAGGTTATCTGAAATCATTAGTTTTCCCTCATTTTTCTATTACAATCTTTCAAAGATATTTTGGTTGCCTTGACATTGCTTGCAGAAAGCAATTTAAAATATTTTTGAGGGTCATAAAGAAGTTTATGAAAATGAACATACTACCAACAAAGGGAAATCTATTTAACAGAGTTGAAAGTGAGAGGTTATCCAGCCAAGGCGAATGTAATCAAACCATCAGAAAAATCTAAACAAGCTCCTAAACCAATGTTAGTTTAGCTATTAAACAGTGCAGTATTGTGGGGTAAACTCGGATATAGAAACAGACTTGGAGTTGAACCTCAGCCAGACACCCTTTTACTAGCTGTGTGATTTTGGACGAGTCATTTGATTTTTTTGTATCTTAGCTTCCTCATTTACACAATAGATATTAATATTTTGTATCTACTTTGCCAGCATATTGTAAGAGTGGAATCACTAGAAATAAGTCACAGTTTTCATAAACTGGAAAAACTATGAAAATGTGGCAAGTTGTTGTTACCACAATTACAGTCTGCCTCAATCAGCCAGTGTATTTTCTGAATACTTAGTCTTAATAGTATTTTTTTTTTGCTTTACTTTTACAATACTCTGAATAACTTACATACAGTGTTCACATCTTATTTTAACGTATGTGACTTCTCTGTGATAAATGCTCAGTTCTATATTACACATAGTGGATGATTCAAAATAATACAAGATACAGAAGGTGTTCGTGGAACTTAACACATAGGTGGGAAAACAACATCAACTTGGAAACAAAAGAAAAGTTAGTCCCACAGTTTGAATTCATGGTCTCTCCTCACTTCACTCCAATATAAGGAGTTCTGATTTCGGGCAAAGACCACATGCGACCCTACAAGATGCAAAACTTTGCCTTGTAATACTTATGTACTGACTTTTAAAAAGGGAGCCAGGAAGAGTTTAAAGTTTTCTTCCTCTTTATGGTTCATTCTTTCGTTCTCTATGGACAATATATATAGTATGCCCAAATATTAGAGAATTTTCTTCTTAGGATATTTCCCAACTTCTGGAAGGACAGGGTCTGTCAGTTGAGGTAAAGAAGCAAGGGGCACACAGTGAATGGGTTAGGTCAGTTCTGCTTATAGGATAGTGGTTAAACAAGCATGGCTTTATTGACCTATGTGAAATATTGAGTAAACGCCGTAACAGCTCTTAGCTGTGGCTCCCTAAATGAGAATGAAACTGAGGTGAATATGAGTCATGCACTGCTTAATAGCAGGGATACTTTCTGAGAAATGCAGCCTTAGGCGATTTCGTTGTGTGAGCACAACACAGAGTGCACTTACACAGACCTAGATGGTATAGCTTACTACACACCGAGGCTCTACGTACAGCCTGCTGCTCCTAGGCTACAAGCCTGTACAGCATGTTACCATACAGATCAACACGAGATTAAATCAAGAGCAAGAGAAAACAATGCAATCAAGGTAGGAGGTAAACATAAGATGTATGAGCCACAACATGGCATGCTGTTGAACAGCAAACTTTTATTTTTATATAAATACAAAGAGCGCATTCTAAAATAATGAGAAAATGTATAGTATAGCAAATACATAGGTATGTATCATTATCAAGTATTATCAAGTATTATGCCCTGCATATGTGCTGTATGTGCTGTACTTTTATATAACTGGCAGCTCAGTAGGTTTGTTTACACCAGCATTACCACAAACACGTGAGTAATGCATTGCACTACAACGTTATGAGGCTACGATGTCATTAGGTAATAGGAACGTTTCGGCTCTATTATAATCTAATGGGACCACTGTTGTGATTCTGCCATTGCCTGAAATGTCATTATGCGGCACATGACTGTATTAAATGAGATAACCCACATAAAACTCTTGAATAGCACACTGGTAAACATCCAATAAATTGTATCTGTTAATAATAGCTGAACTTGGGAGAAAATGACCCTTTCTTCCTTTTCTAATCATTACCCAGGCAAAATCTGGAGATCAGCAGTACTTGGGTGGAACGAATGAAAAAGGGGACATGGACTAGATCAGTTGAGTTAGTTCCTACCTGGACCTTACACTAAAAAAGTTTAGACATTTAGACTCTTAGAGGCCCACACGTTGTACAGTAGTTTTAATAAAACACTTGGCACTACCTCATTCTTTATTTTTGCCAGAGTATTTTCAGACATACCTCATAATACTTTCAGACATACTTTGTTTTAGTGTAGATCATCAATTATGTTTTCAAGAAATTAAAAATGTGTTTTCCCCTCTAGCAGTTATTTTTTCATATCTTACATTTCTTTCTTTATTAATTTCATGTCATTGTTGAGCTTGTGGACCATATTTAGAATTTCTGTTCCAATGTTCTTTTCTACTAATTCCATTGTCTTTAACTTTTAAGGAGCTTTTCTATCGATTACTTTTCCTGCTTTTGACCCACATATTCTGCTTTTTTGCCTGCTTTGTAATTTTTTTTTTAGGGGATATCCCACATTTTTGAACTTTACATTGCCCGGTGCTAGATTTCGTTGTGTTCTTTTAGATAGTATTTGTGTTCTGGAACACTTGGAATCATTTGGGTCATTCCTTGATTTACTTTTGAGCTCCGTTAGGGCACGTACAGTGCAACCTTTCTCTCCTGGTTAATTTAGTTCCACTACTAAAACGATGCTTTCTGAACCTTCTATCTGATGTCCCTTGTATTACGGGTATCTTTCCTGCTGGCTTGTCATCTGAACTCAGAGAATCATTTAGCTGCTGCTTTTTGGTGGTCTTTCTTAGCCTCAAGTAGTTTCCTCCTGTGACTATGCTGACTGGTACTCAAAGACTCAAAGGGTCATCGCTGTGGATTCTTTAGAGCTCGCTGCTTTCTGTGCATCTCCCTCCTCTCCAGCACACTGCCCCTCAAATTGAGCCCCCTTGGCCTCCCCAAACTCCAATCTCTGTCTCTCAAGACAGAATATTGCCAGGCTCTGTTTGGGCTGACCACTTTCTGCACTGTGGCCTAGAAACTGCCTCTAACCAGAATCTTGCGGTTGTTGGGCTCCTCTCCTTGGCTTCCCTTCTCTGAAGCAGCCTTCTGCTGCCTCTTGTGCAATGTCTGTGAACCACCGTTTCATCTATTTTGTCTAGCTCGCTGATTGTTTAAGTTAGGAGGATCAACCCATTCCCTGTTACACTAGAATTGCTAGAAGCAGAAGTCTACAGCTCTGTCTTCACTCTTCAATGATCAGTTAGCTGTTTTCTTTCAGCACTTTTGCACATTTCATTTTATGCACTTATTGCAGTTGAGACATTTTCTGTCAGTGTATTTGTCATTTGTTTATAGGTAATCCCTCTCTCTCTCTCTCTCTCTCTCTCTCTCTCTCTCTATCTGTCTCTCTGTCTCTCTCTCTCTCCCCCTCCTCACCTGGAAGCAGGAGGGTTAGGGAACTCATTGATATAGTCCATATGATAGGGGGATAAACAGCCCTGTTTGTCTGAGAATGTTCTCCCCATTTTAGCACTGAAAGTCCTGTGTCCAGTAAAACCCCTCAGTTTCAGGAGAACTGGGATGGTTGGTTACCTATAATACAGTTCAGCATCTCAGGCAAGGAACAGGGTGGAAAAGGGTATGAAGTGGATGTGAAGGGCAAACAGAAGGCATCTAACACACGTGGTCTTGGGAATGTTTTCCTATCTGTTTTCCTAATTGTAACTAATATTCCTAATTTTCACTAATTCTCTTTTCAGTTGTGTGTAATCTGGCATTAGTTATTTTCTTTGAGTGTTTTTTTCCATGGCCATATTTTCCCTTTTATAAAATTCCTATTTAATTGATTTGGAAACTGGCTGTTTTGTGTCTGTTTGTTTTCATGCTTCCATGTTATCTCAGACTGGGTTCCTTAAGAAGCAGCCTTTAAAATGTAGGTGAGCAAGCCGGACACTTGTTAAGTAGTGCTTGGGGTCAACATCAGTAAAAGGGAGAGGGACGAAGCAGGGTTGAACAGAGCAAGATGAAGTGCTTGGCTATCACAATGAAGGATTTAGCCGATTTTACAGGAAACTGGAGATGGGGTGGCCTTTCAGATATGTGCTGCTTTGGGCCAAGGGTCAGGCCTTTAAAATCTGCCTGGTCAGTCATTGGATGTGGAGTGCCCCTGGAAGGTGGCGTGACCTTGGGTGAAGCTGTTTTCTTTAGCTGAGGCAACCTACGAAGAGGACTTAGCGCCGAGGACTCCATCCTGGAAGCCCTCCCAACAGCTGGGAAATAAATACTTCATTCCCGAAGAATCTGTGGAGCACCTTTCAGTGACCACCACACATCATCTTAAGTTTTCTTCTCTTTCTTGCACATCTTTATTCATTTTAATTATGTAGTTTATATGCTTTATCTCAGTTTAATTTTCTGAATTACTTGGAGGTCTAATTGTATGGTTTATTGAGTCTGAGGACTCTTGTTATGCTAATAAGATCAGGAAATTTTTTTCCTGCTGTATTTTGTAATTATGTACAAAGAGTTTAATTTCATGGGAATTTAACTGTAGAAATTATCTGTAACTTGTATGAAAGTCTTGTCTTCCTAGAGAGTGTATATATTTTCCTCTCTCTATTGCTGAAGGTTTTCATAGGTTTTAATTTGATGTTAATTTTAACTTGGATATTCCTGTTTCATATGGTTAGTACACATTTGAACTCCAAACCCATGTGAGGTTCAGATCCAGGATATTATATTCTTGAGAAAATCTTTGATGTTGTTATTCATCTTTTTCCTCCAGCCAGAGCCCAAGTGGAGGAAAATAAGCTCATTTGTTGTTTTCTTGTGCTGGACTTCTTCTAGTCTTCACATTTTCTAGTTTATGTGAACGTTATTTGTGGGTCCTAGCTTTCCATTGCTTTCTCACAAAGTCCCATGGGCTCATTTCCTATTTTTGCTGGAAAATTAAATTGTAAGTTTAGGTAAACTTGTACATCAGCAATTAAAGCCAGCTGCTATACTAAATGATTCCAATATCTTAGAAGTTTAACAAAACACAAGTTTACTGTTCATGCGTAATCCAAAAAAGATTGAACACCTCTCCTGGGAGCTTTCCTCTAAACAGTGAGTTGGGGATCCAGATGTCTTCCATCACATGGTTTATCCATTTTTCTTTTTTTCCAGATACATGGATGGAGGATAGAGAGCTTGTAGAAAAGTGTGTAGTATATATTTAGGAGCAATCACTCCCACCCACAGCCTATTGTTTAGAACTCAGCCGCCTGGTCAGCTGAACTATTATAAGGGAGGCTGAGAAATATAGAAGAGCACATGAATATTGATGTTCACTTAGTCTTTGTCATATCTTGACAGCAAATCGGCATAGGGTAATCCCAGAGTTACTCACTGGCTGAATGCTCTGGTTTCCAGTCCCCTTTTTTTTGTGTTCTTATGAGCGCAGCTAAGCATTTTAATGGTTATTAGCTTGTATTTCTAGGTGCTTTGTTCTTGGAAGGCTTTCAGGTTGTCTGGTTCACCTTATCTCAGACAAGAGAAGTCCCAATCTAAATGCAGCTGTCTACACAGAATATCACCTGTACAATAATTTAAAATTTTCAGAATCTAACACAGTACCTGATATATAGGAAGTGATCAGTAAATTTTCAATAAATTGGAAAATGATAAACCTAGAGCTCTGCAGAAATCTCTATGCAGATCGAAAAATCTGTGATTTGCAAAGCCCTATGAAGGAATGCTCCTGAGCTGTGATTGAAATAACTTGCATGTTATTGTAATACAGATATCCCCTCCCTCATTCTATGAAAGGTAGGTCTCTGCTCCCATAATGCCATCAGTGCTAGAGAAATCTTACCTTTCTTTATTGTTCATAGTTTCACAACATGATTATTATGAATAAGGGGGCTTTGTCTTATTCATCTTGTCTAGCATAACAGGAATATGGTTTAAGTGCTTATGTGTCTTCACTTCTCCTCCTGGACTTGCCATATATGTAAGGGTTAAAGCACATGGAGCTTGATGTTCTATGTCCAGATTGAAAGGAGCTAGGATTCCCTTCTCATCTGCCAATATCTTTTTCAGCAGGCCAATGCCATATTTTCCTATTAGTCTATCCCTACATTTTACTGCATATAGAGATTTACACAGAGTGTAAGGTGAGGGGTCTGTAAGGGCTAACGTGGAGGCTCAGTTTGCACCCCTGCGCCACTGTTGCATTTGCAGACTTGTTCAGTCAGTGTTTCTGTGCCCTGGAGAACCAGGTTGGACGACAACACCTGGAGAACACTTTTGTCTTTCATTTCAGTTTCATTTCCTAGTGCCATGGCAGATGAGTGCATGTTCCCTTTGGGGTTGGCAGGTGTCATTAACCACGTTCAACTGTTTTCCCTGTGATTTACTTCTTCTGTTCTTTTTAAAGTAAATGTCACTCATGTTTTCTTGTAGCTCCCATTGGTCTAAAGTGTATAAAATACAAGCCTGAGTCCTGAATTGCTGACCGATCTGAGGTTATTGAAGCAGGAGATCAAGGGGACCATGGCATAGAACTGGGGGCAAACTTGGGAATAACCTTGGACAAGTCCATTAACCTGCTTTGGCCTCAGCTTCTTTATCGGTACAATGCACATGTTAACCTATATCATCTCTTCATCTGTGACATTCGAAGATTATAGCTTTTGCTGATGTTTCTATTAATTGTTAGTTTCTGCATTTCTTTGTGAGTTTAGAGATTTTCCTGATATATTTACTTAATTACTGAACTGGTCCATTAATTACCATTTCATGTATCTATATATTAGATTGTAAAATGTGGATGGATCATTATAAGCCCATATAATCCAATTTCAGAAAGATGGTGTTGCATTAAGAAGAACAGTCAAGCTTCCAAAATGAATTTAAAAGTAATCCAAATATTTTATTGACATCCTCAAGACTAGGAGATTCCCTGAACAAATAGTTCACAGAACGATTTCTTAACATCCCCTGTCCTCTCTTTAATTGTTTGTCTTCATAATACTCTGGAAACTCTTCCCCCCAAAAATGCAGAAGACCCTATAATTCCTCACCTCCTTCTTCCTTCCAACATTTCCTTTTAGTTATCTCGTGTCTTACACAGGTTTTTCCTGACTTTCTCAGACTTCTTGGAAGTATAGCTTATCTTCTGTTCTCAGTGTTTTCTTATCCTTGTTCTTCTCCTCTATCCCCATTCAGTTTTTGAGCCAAAAGTAAAAGACACGGAGACAGAGAGTGAATTTTCACCTCGTTGCCACATTCACCTCTAACTGATGATTTTTCCAAATGACTGTGAAAGGGCGGGAATGACAATTCAAGGAAATAATGGTGAGAAACATGAAACATGAAACATGAATACTGTAGTCTGGGTGAGACACAGTGGAAACAGAAAATAGACTTCCCAGGAGCAACCCCTTCTCTTCTCTCACACTGAGTTCATCAAAATGCAGGGGGTCACACATCTTTCAAATATCAAGCTGGGAAAACTGCCCATTGTTTCTCCTCCCAAATATTAGAAAACTGTGAGTACTTAGTGGACTAATTCCAAAATAATGGAATATTTAAGTGCCTATGTTAGGCAATAATTGCCGTTAAGAGCACAGTTTTAAGACAAGTTATTTATGAGGTAGAGAATTCTAAACAGGTAATCCAATCTTTCCTTTCACTTATTTAAATTCCAACTTTTTGAGAGGGTCTTTAGTTGGCCAGTTTCTGATCAAGTTTATCCCTATCCATCTTGGATGCCCACTAATGGGTATATATTACTGAAGTAGTATCTGGACTGGTCTCCTAACTGCTTAACCATTTTAAACAGAAGGCATCCTGTATCATTTAGGGACCACTTGGCCACTAACATTAAATAATGAAGGCAGTTTCTACATGCAAATTGTCTCAAGGGATGCAGCTGATTGCATTGTTGTGGTGGCTTAGGACATCAAAGCTGGGATCTCTGTAATTAATCTGGCCACCCCTCAGTGTTTTCACATCATGACCACAAGATGGCTGCTGTAGTATTTGTCTACATTCAAGCAGAAAGAAGGGAAGAGGAAAAAAGGTCATATCAGGAACTTTGTCCCCTTTAGTTAGAAAAGCGTAAGCAAAAGCTTTCCCTGAACACTGTCCCACTTCCACCTCAGCAGACATGTCACTGAATAGAACTGGATCCCGTGGTCATCCTTAACTGTGATGGAGGCTAGAAAGGATGAGAAGGTAATTGATTCAGGGGCCATTGGGTGTTGCTGTGACTGTTGCTTCTCTGAATGAATCAGGGTATATCTCTCAAGGAAAATGGGGTAAGGCCTCTGGAGAAGCCAACCCCCACTGGATCTGCTACATCTCTCAAGGACGTTTAGCATCATTTTTGAAAATGTTTGCTGAAAATGAAAAGGACTGTTAAGCTTTTGTAGAGATTTATTAGTAAGTGTTGCTCAAATAGTGTCTTCAAAGTTTGGGAGCAGGAAGGAGAAAGAGGAACGGGATAAGAATGCAAGTTATTAATGGAGAAGGTGATGGAACTGAGACATTATTCTGGGTGGGCCTAGAGTTCAAATTTATATTTCTCTGTAGAATTCATCAACTGTGGTCCTGTCCTCTCTTCCCAGTGCTAGGTTTTCTGGTCACACTATTAGAATGGCTCGGGGAAGGACTACACTATTAAGGAACAAGTCATACCACCTGGAGGAGGCCAGAAAGCGTCTCATTGACTGAAATGATCTATTATGCCAGCCTCAGTGAGTAAGTGAAATGAGTAAGAAGGAAAGAGAGAAAATAAGAAAATCTAAAAGGCACCAGCTATGTCACTGATAGCATATTTATTTATAATCAACACCAAAATCCCAAAAAGAATTTGTTTCTGTTTAACTTGTTGGAATGTTGTGAGAAATCTGTTAAGGAAACATTGAAATGAGTACGTGTCTACAAAGATATAGTCCTAAACCCCCAAAGGCAGGCCAGTGTGGACAAGTTGCAGAAGTGATTTCTGGGATCCTAGGATGCAGCATGGGTGGCTGATATATGGAGAGAATGCTTATTGAATCACAGCAAAGTGACCCTGCCCTTCCAGTGTGGTTTCCCACTGCTAATATAGAAACAGCCTGTCTCTCTATGAATGGCTTTAACACCCACTTCCCGGCTGTGAATGTGGAGCAGAAATAACTAGGAAGAATCTAAGAAATGTGGGCTCTAACCAAGGCATGCCAAAAGCCTGTGGGAATAACACAAGATCAGGAGCCTAACCAAGCAGAAAGCAACAATCTTTATTATAAAGCAAGGAGCAACTGCAAATTGAAAGGCATGAGCTGTATCAACCAGTTATAGATACAGCAGGAAAGGAAGCCACAGAGAAGGATGCCATGTGGAAAATGTTCTGTGAGTTTCTTAAGGAAACGCAGAGCAGAGAGCAGCATGCAGAACTAACATCCCACAGGCTAATTCTTGCTGTCAGTTTACAATGCCTTGATTTGCAGTGATCGTGAAAGACATGAGAGTCACTAGAGTTCACCCACACCCCACACTTCAAATACAGCTATCCCAGTAACTTCACTGACAGCACATAGGGCATGACTGCTGCCAAGCTCTGAGTCCACAGCCCTGGGAGAGAGCTCTGCCACCCAGTGACTGGGGGTCTGAAGCTTTGCCTTTGAATATGGTGGCTTATCAGATGTGCTTTGCTTTTTCTGAAACAGATTATGCTCAAGCAGAAGCAAGCATAAAGTATCTGGGGAGAGGACAGGGGCACTAAGGAAAGCCTTTAATTACTGGATAATTTTGCACGTGGCCAGTGTTGTAGTCATGGAGGAGAGCAGAACAGTGAGTGAAGGCTACTGCTAAACATTTTATCTCAGTGTCAAGAACAAAACAAAAATTAGATGTCAGACGAGTGAGCAGCTGCACTTTCCTAAAGAAACCATATCTGTTATGAACAGTGAGTGAAGGTTTGTGTCCCTCCAAAATCCATATATTGAAACCCTTTCCTAATGTGCTACGAGGAGGTGGGCCTTCGGGAGGTAATTAGGATTTGATGAGGCCCTGAAAGTGGGGCCATTAGGATGGGATTAGTGGCCTCGCAAGAGTCACCAGAGCGCTTGCTTCCCCTTTTTGCTCTCCACATTGTAAGGCGAAAGGACAAGTCAGCAGTCTGCAACCTGAAGGAGGGTTCTCACCAGAACCTGACCATGCTTGCACCCTAATCTTGGACTTACAGCCTCCAGAAGTGTGAGAAATATGTTTCTGTTGTTTATAAGCAGTAATATTGTTGTTATAGCAGGCAAAACGAACTAAAACCATATCTGAAAACAAACAGCCTCAAACATAATCTTCCATTTATAAACCACATATTTGGGGTCAGGGAAGGGGAAAACAAAACAAAACACACATTTGGTGTCAAAAGTGTTCTAAAAACAATCCAACTGTCTACCTAGGAATGCTTTTTGTTTTCAGCTTGGTGGGACTTGTTTGTCATTTTCCTGGTTGTAGTTCTGTAGGTATTAACTAGGCAGAAAGGAAGCCAGGCCCCTTGTACTAAGCAGTGTTCTGCCTGGTATTTCCAATGTTCTAGCTACAGCAGCTTAGGGCATGAGGTGAATGTTTTACTCCTGCATGCCCTTCTCGCTTACAAAGGGTAGACTGAGGATTTGTGGAGCCTGAAGCTCACACAATTTGGTGAGACCTATTGAGGAAATGTAATACAAAAACATCTTACATTTGCACAACATGAACACATGGCTAAGGCTTCTTCTGGGTCGTAGAAAGAGGCCTGTGCAAAATCTTAAACTTCAGTCCCTTCATGGTGTAGACAACCTTACCTTCTCTTGGGTAATGTTTTTCTTCTGAGGTGATAAGCAGAGATAACATGGCGCAGGTATGACATCTGCTTCAGAGCCACAGGAAACTTGAGAATTCCCCAGAGAACTGGGAGGGAGAGGTCAAAGGGAAGGGCATAGGAAGCCCCTGGGGAGATAATCCTCAGGCTCCAGTAAGTCCCTGGCATCTAGCAGGAAACTTGATAAAAGTTTATTCACTGAATAAATGGGCACAGACAACTTCCTTGGCAGGTCTCAAGGGTTGAGTCATTTGATCTAATGAGCAATGAACTAATTCTGCTTTGGTGAATTACATAGATTTTTTAATTGAATCATTTTTTTAGAAACTCCGTATTTCTCTATTTTAAACTTGGGGCTAGGACTTTGTGATTATTTTCTATATATCTGCGATGTCACATTGGTGGTCCTTGCTATTCCAGAACAGTCAAGTTCATGATAGAGACGTACAAATCCATATCCACATATAGTCAGACAATCATGATATGTAGAAGGACATCGGGAAGTCCATCTGTCCCAGGAAAAATGCACGCCCAGAAAAAGTGGATTATGTCCGAGCTTTAAGATACTGTGGTGTCCAATTTATTTATAATAGATTATCAAGGCAAAAATTCAGGATGTGTATGTGGAAAGGAGGGGAGGACTAAAAGTAACATTTGAAACTCAACAAACTCCAGATCATTTTAATCAAAATTATTTCCAGACTGTCACTCCTACTGAGCAGCCTTTTCTGCCATGAGGCACCAGGCCAACACAGTCAGGTTACTGACAGTTTTCTCCATCAATCCAGGAAATACGTAGTGGGCCATTTGCACCATCTGCCACCCAGGTGTCAGTCATTGGAAGGCAGCTAGGAACCCGGGAAAGTGCGTTGGAATGCCATTTGGGAAAAAACCCTGAAACCTGCTCTGAGAAAGAGACTGGGAGTATATTGAGTGTGAGGAAGAAAGAGACTCCATAAAAAGAGCTCAGAGAGAGCAAAGATATACGTTAAAGCTCTGACACATCAGAAGAAATTCTTCTATCGCCTCTCAGCCTGTTTGATATGATTCCAGCTTTTGGAAATCATGAAAAATGCAGTGTTTCCCAGCCCTTTTGGAATGGTTGAAATTACACCCTTCATGTATATAAATATCTCCTTGTAATGACATTTGGGCATCCCTCTTTTTATAGAGTGAGAACATATGGAAGAAATCCCTGTTACAGGGTATCCCAATCCTGATCTCATCTCAGTGTAATAAAAAAATCTTCACTGTGGTTATCCTCCTGAAATAATTGTGATCTTTATTTAGAGACTGACTGAAGTGTAACCTTTACACAGTTGATGTTAGAAATGCTAGCATTAGAAACGCTAGAAACGCTGGTCACCAGTGATGCAGTCATTTCATCTGACACAGAATGATATTGTCTTACTTCTCAGTTAGGATTGCTTAATACAGGCCTTTGAGAAGTTTTCGGGCAAGGTGGACCTATGATAGAATTGTGCTCCAGGGTCGTAGTTTTTGTCTGTCTTCTTGTACTGTTCAAGTATCCACATAACTGATGTAGTCGTAGGAGTCCGTGATAGTTGTATCTTCAACATTGAAACATACAAAAGTAGAGCGTTGGTAAAAATGTCCTTTAGTGTCATCTCACTTCTTTGTGGGCTGTTTCTGCTTTCAATAGGGCTCCTCCCCTCCCCAACCCTGACCTGCTTCTCCCCTGTACACAAATTGCTTATTTGTTGGTTTATTCCAAGGAAACCTTACTTGTGGCTTGGAAGAGTTCCATAAGGATCTAGGCTGTGTTTCTCAAACTTGAGTAATGTATGCCCCTTTTAAAGAATTAAAACAAACAAACAAACAAAAAAAACTTCTGGAGTTTGAGTATTAACTTAAATGTTACTTAAGTATTTAGTATGAATATGAAGCTAGGTATAAGCTCCATCTGCTTATAGCTATTATACAAGAATACGACCAAGACAAACTTACATACTAAATATGAAGGAAACTACAAAACCAATAAGTCAAATTAACAACATTAATTTAATGTGACAGATAAACCTGTTTTGCTAAAATCGAATTGACTTTTACAATGTGACTATTTTCCTCAGTGCTATGGCTCAAGTCCTCTTGAGCTTGATGTGCAGATAACTATATAAACCCTGGGACAGTGACTACACAGATGTACAGTGGGGGATGTAGGCATTTAGACATCAGGGCATGCCAGCATTGGGGAGTCAAATACGCTTGCCAGAGTTATTTATATTTAAAGCCCTTCTTTATTAATTTTTAAAATAAAAGAACCACAACTCTATCAGTGGTTACTGATAACAGGTAGCCCCACTATTTCCCATACTATTATTATTACTATTAAAGAAAAATTCTTTTCTGAGAATGTATCTGCTCTGATTCATGTCTCTTTTTACATAAAACATTCTACATAAATTTAATTATTAAAACAGAATGTAATAAATACCAAAGCTAAGGCTTGTTATAAACATCTGCATTTTTTTTTGCAACTCTGTAGTAAATTTTGCTCAATTCATAATTTATTCAAGCTTCTTTCCAAACCTCAGCAATATTTTCTGAGTCTTCTTCTCAAGATCTTTGCTGATAGAAGGACACATTTTAGTTTATTTCCATATTGCTTTGCATGTATTATTTCAGCCATTTTTATACTATGTCAGGAACAATAGGTATTTACTCACTGGTACATATATTTTTGTTTCGTTTTTGTTTTTTACTATGAAGTAGGAAAATTTAAAATCAACTTCCAAATAGTCATCATAAAGATTAAAAAAATAACTTTAAAATAATTATAGACATAGGAATTTAAAAAAAAAGTAGTCAAGAGAGGTCCCATGGACACTTCACTCAGTTTCCTTCATAGGTAAGAACTTATATAACTCTAATCTAACATCAAATATAAGTCCAGGGCATTGGCATCAGTACAATCTGCAGGTCTTATTCATTATTAATGTTTAGTGAAACTTTGTAAATACTGGCTTGAGTACAGAATGGCCTCACCAATTACTGAACAAATAATGAAAGTGTGTATCCTTATCTGGCTGCTTAGTTTGTGAATCTTTTGCTGCCTATCATGATACTTTCATGATAGTACCCATTACTAATCAACCGAGGGAAAATCTGTGCTTGGGGCAAGGTTCTTTACTTGTAATAGTGGATAGACATCATGTTTCATGTAATCGTATTAATAATTTTTGTTTCTAGGCTAATATTTTGTGTAATATGATTGCATAACTTTTTTAAAAAAATTGATATGTGGATGACAGTTTCCTTAGATTAGAAAATGTGTCAGTTCTCTCCTTTTATTGTTTTCTACTAGCGCATGCACTAATGTATTATCTTTAACCTACTTTCTTTTTTTAGTGACATTTGTTTAGAGTATTTAATAAAGCTATATATTTATGCCATGGATCTACTTAACTTGGTATGTGTAAGCTACATAAATTACTTAATATAAAAGAATGATTAAGATTCCTGTTTATTTCACCCCACTTTTATGTTCAGGAACTGTCTTCACTCAAGATTATTTCATATATTTCATGTGACATCTGACCTATGGACTTTTTGTGAATAGATTTTAAAAACTTAGGACTTGAAGTTTAAACACTCAATGGATGATCTCACATTCCTATTGGAAGTTGTCAATTCACTTACACTGACCCACAAGATAAAAAGTCTACAGTGTTTCTTCTGTCCTTTCTAGTCTCGTCACCTTGTGTTTACAAGCTCACTATATCAAACTACTGTAAACTCATCACATCCATCTTGTTATTTCACAGCTATTCTCCTTGGTAAATGTTTTTCCGTCCATCAGGAGTCTCTTTCTTCCTTTACTGATCTGGAGAACTCCTATTCATTCTTCAAAAGCCCAGCTTAGATGTCTCTCCCTCCAGAAAGCTTTCCTTTTTCCTTTCTCTGTATGACATGCTTGTTCCATGCGAATTCACTGGTGTACTAATCTCACCAGGATATAATTGGTTTCATTACGTCCCTACTCAGTAGAGAGTAGGAGCTATGTCTTATCCTTCAATAACTGGTATCTTGGATCATATTGATTTTATTTAATTAATTAATTTATTTATTTATTTTAATATTTTTTATTAGTTTCAGGTGCACAAAACAATGTAATAGTTAGACATTTATCATTTATATCCCTCACACAGTGACAACCCCCCTCTCCCCATCCACTACCCCTCTGACATCGCACACAGCCACTATATTTGCACTATTTTTATTTGTAATGCTGTACTATGCTTCTTGTAACTATATATATATATACATATATATATATAACTATATATATAGTTATATATATATAAACTTATATATATATAAACTTATATATATAAGTTTATATATAAATAACTATATATATATACATGTATATATATATAAATATATATGTATATATATATAACATTGTAGTTGACATTCCTTATTGTTCAGATTCAGCTTCAGGTGTACAGTGCAGTGATCAGGCATCTACATCTTCCCTGAGGTGGTCTCCCTAATGAGACAAGTGTCCATTGGATACCCTTCAAAATCTTTACAACATTATTGATTACATTCCCCAAATTGACTTTCGTATCCCCGTGGCAATCTTGTGGTTACTGACTGTTTTCTAATCCCCTCACCTTCCCCCTTATCCCCACCACCCCTCCCATCTAGCAACCCTCAGTTTTTCCTCTATGTCTCCGAAACTCTTTCTGATTAGTTCACTGATTTATTCTTTTCTTTAGATTTCACATATAAGTGAGATGATATGGTATTTGTCTTTCTCTGTCTGACTTATTTCACTTAACATAATGTTCTCTAGGTCCATCCATATTTTTGCAAATGGTAAGATTTCATGCTTCTTTATGGCTGCATAATACTCCATTGTATAAATATACCACAGTTTCTTTTTTTTCAAATTTAATTATAATTTTTTAAATTTATTTTTTAATTAAAGTTTATTGGGATGAATTGTTAGTAAAGTTACATAGATTTCAGGTGTACAATTCTGTATTACATCATCTATAAATCACATTGTGTGTTCACCACCCAGAGTCAGTTCTCCTTCCAGCACCATATATTTGATCCCCTTTACCCTCATCTACCACCCCTCTTCCCCCTTACCCTCTGGTAACCACTAAACTATTGTCTGTGTCTCTGAGTTTTTGTTTCTCATTTGAATGGATAAAGAACTAGTGGTATATATATATATACAATGGAATACTATGCGGAGATAAGAAAAGATGAAATAGGACCATTTGTGACAACATGGATGGATCTTGAGATTATAAGGCTAAGCGAAATAAGTCAGACAGAAAAAGCAGAGAACCATATGATTTTACTGATATGTGGTGTATGAACCAAAAATAAGAAAAGAACAAGACAAACAAATGTACCACGGTTTCTTAATCCAGTCATCTACCGATGGGCATTTTGGTTGCTTCCATGTCTTGGCTATTGTGTATAGTACAGAAATAAACATAGGGGTGCATAAATTTTTTCGAATTAGAGTTTTGGATTTCTCCAGATAGATACCTAGGAGTGGAATTGCTGGGTCATAAAGTAGTTCCATTTTCATTTTTTGAGATAACTCCATACCATTTTCCATGGTGGCTGCACCAATCTGCAATCCCATCAACAGTGCACAAGGGTTCCCTTTTCTCCACATCCTCGCCAGCACTTGTTGTTTGTTGATTTATTGATGATAGCCATTTTGACTGCGATGAGGTGATATCTCATTGTGGTTTTTATTTGCATTTCTCTAATGATTAGTGAGGTTGAGCATTTTTTCATATGTCTGTTTGCCATCTGTATGTCCTCTTTAGAAAAATGTCTCTTCATGTCCTCTGCCCATTTTTTAATTGGGCTGTTTGGTTTTTTTTTGGAGTTGAGTTGAGTGAGTTTTTTAATAAATTTTGGATACTAACCCCTTATCAGATATATTATTGGCAAATATCTTCTCCCATTCAGTAGGATCCCTTTTTGTTTTATTGATGATTTCCTTTGCTGTGAAAAAAATTTTAGTTTGATGTAATTCCACATGTTTATTTTTTCTCTTACTTCCCTTGCCTGAGGGGATATATCAGTAAAAATCTTACTCTGGGTAATGTCTGTAAAGTTTCTTCTTATATTTTCTTCTAGGAATTTTATGGTTTCAGATCTTACTCCAGGAAGAATTAATATAGTTAAAATGTCCATACTGCCTAAGGCAATATACAGATTCAACGCAATTCTTATCAAACCACAAAGGACATTTTTCACAGAAATAGAACATATAATCCTATAATTTATATGGAACCAAAAAATACCCCAGATAGCCTCGGCAATCTTGAGAAATAAGAACAAAGTGGGAGGTATCACGATACCTGACATCAAATTATACTACAAGTCTACAGTAATCAAAACAGCATGGTACTGGCATAAAAACAGACACATAGATCAATGGAACAGAATAGAGAGCCCAGAAATGGATCACATCGATTTTAGACTTGATCTTTTCCCAACAAATAATGGCTTGCCTTTATAGAATCCTGACCACGTAAACTACACAGAACCCACCAGGAAAAGTACAATGATGGTGTGGATCAGAGTATTTGCCATTACAATTTTTAATCAAGGGGATAGTCAAAACTGATACAACTGGAGACAAAAAATAACTTGTAAAAGAAAAAAAAAAATTCTTTAGGATGGGTGCAGTTATGTTACTATTATGAAAGGATTCTGAGGATGATAAACATTTCTCCATAACATTCAGGATCATTGTCTTCATTGGGATTAAATAGCCTATTATTTTCTTACTTATAAGGGTATAATGAATATCTCTTAGGCATTTTATGACCCTGCCTCCAAAATGCATCAGAGACCCTAAACTGTATTGCAGCCCCTAGGACTATAAAGTACAGTAAGTTCTCACTTAACATTATCAGTAGGTTCTTGGAAACTGCAACGGTAAGCAAAATGATATATAATGAAACCAGCTTTACCATAGGGTAATGGATATAAACAAGAGTTAAGTTCCTAAGGCATATTTGTGGTCACAAAAACATCACCAAACTTCTAAATAAAGACCTAAATGCTTCTAATATTAAACATTGAAATAAATGTGAACTCAACATACATTTAAGAAAGATTACTAAAAACAAGTAAGATAATTATTTACCAGTTTGCTTATTCCACTTCAAGGTTATGGGTGTCAGGAGTCTGTGCTGGCAGCTCAGGGCGCCAGGTGGGAAAAACCCTGGCAGGACGCCCGTTCACTGTAGGGCGCACTCACACACACCCACACTCACTCAACACTGGGAAATTTCACATTCACATCTTTGGGATGTGGGAGAAAATGAGTATCCAGAGAAAACCCACGAAAACATTGCAGACCACACAAATCACACAGACAGTGATTCCAGCTGGGAATCCATTCTTTTTTTCATCAGAGTTATAATGAAATGTTGTTGAATAAAACCACATTATTTGAGGGCCTGCTGTATATTTATGGGGGAAAGGGAAAGGGTGGGGGAAGGAAGTGTCTCAAATTAGATTTTAAAAACCAGGCTTTATGCTCTCATGTCCTTTGGGAAATGACCTTCAGGGTATACACGTCTCACTTTTCTGTCAGGGGGATTCCAAACTCTTGCTCAGGCAAAGCGCAGAGAAGCTGCTTGGGGCTCTACTTTTCTTCTCCTCTGAGACTGGCTTCATGAAGGAACTATTACTGGCCTACAGCTAAAATCCCCCCATTGCACATGCCTGTAATACCCACGTATTGTAACCTCATCACAAACCACTCGCCAAGTTTTATGGTTAATTGTTACACTTTCACTAGTTTTGATATATAAAGTGTTTGTCTCTGGTGCCCACGGGACAGATAATATCTCAGGCGTCCCAGTGACCAAAAGGGTATAGTCAGAGGCAGTAGGGAGTTGGGCAAGAGAGGAACTCATAGCTTAGTTTACTAGATACGTGGGAAGTGATGGTCGATGAAGTCTTGATTTGTTTGTCCTCAGATAATCTGGCCCAGACTCGGAGAAAAAAACAAAAAAACAAACAAACAAACAAACAAACAAAAAACAACAAGAAGATAAAACAGAGAAGACAGAATTGTTTTCTTCTTAAGAGCTTACCATTGGGAATAGATTGAATGAAGATGACAAATGATATACGCAGCACCAAGGAGACTGTAAGAATGATCGTTTCTCTATGCTATTGCACCTGCTATCTATGCTCTTCCTTACCACCAGCAAGACAGGTTGTGCCTTTACCACACTTTGTACCAGTATCAGCCTAGCACTTGGCAGGGAAACAATCACTCAAAAAGGATATTTTGATCAGAGTTTAGGGCACAGTGAGTAGAAACTAAAAGGCGCAATGCAAATAATAGTGGAGAGCGCTTACTATTTTTAGCCTAAAATAGATAGGGAAGGGATCCACTATTAGAACTTCGAGACAGAGCAGCTGTGGAAAGAGGAGCACTTGGGAGCTGTGACCTCTGGAAGAGGGATGCAATCAGCCTAAGGGAACCCCTGAGAGGGAGTCAGGATGCTATGGTGTCACTCTTCTCCTTTCGACAACCTGCTCATTCTCCCCAAAGCCCAAACCCAATTGTTAAGTCGGAGGGCACTGGAGCCCATTGACGAAGTGGCTACAGGTCAGACTCATAGGACTAAAAGCAGATGCAGTGACTTTGGAGGTGCAAATGAAAGATTTCCAGAGCAGAACCTATGCATGTTGGTTTTACGTGTTTCTTTCTGGTTGTGTGTGTGTGTGTGCATGTGTGTGTGCAGCATGCAAGATGCTAGGCCATGGAGAATTGCTCTTGTTGATTTATTACAAATTACTAACCAACAATAAGCTATAGTTTGTCCCATCAAGGCCCTCACCAAACATTAATAGTAGGGCTGCTCTGGATCCAAAATTTCATGTCACCATTTTTGCTGTTTCTTGTGATTCATCAGGATAATTGGCTCTAACTGGGCAAAATGAATTAATGGCTTCTTCTTCAAAGACCCATCCACAGTTAGTGGTTGATGGGAAGAATGGATGCAGTTTTTCAATCGGGCTTTTCTGCGCCCATTCCCCATTTCACAGAGTCCTCTGCCCAGCAGTGTACTGGAGTCAGTTTGTACTGATTCACAAGCGCCAACTGCATACATCTATTCCCCACTTCAGTTCAGTGACATCATGTTGGTGCCTACAAATTGGCCACAGTGTGAGAATTTATACCATAGAAATCAGCAAACTCAATCAATCATTGTATTTGCTTTCCCCATTGAGTCTGTTTTTAAACACTAAGCAGCACACCACTGCCTCTGCTTACGGGAATTCTCTGAATAGATTACCAAGCAGAGTTCTAGGAGACAGAACTTTCTGCTACGTCTCCCATGTGAGGGTCTACCCTCCTTGTTTTATCATTCTTTTCTCAACATTTGACTTCTAGTTTCCCTAAAAGTTCTCAATTTTGAATTCTCCTCCTTCTACCCACAGAAATAACAGCCTACCAGGATGCCAGAAAAGTTATCACTTTCATGTTAGTTTGTGAAAAGTCCTAACTCAGTGTATATATGCTCTTTTTGGTATCATTTTTGGTATCTATATATCTATATATCTATATATCTATATATCTATATATGTGTATATATATATATATATATATATATATATATATATATATATATATATATATATATATATATATATATATCTCAACCCAGCTGAGTTACTCCATGTCAATTAGGATGGGGAATTTTGTTTGTTATTGCTGTATCAGTTTTTCTATTCAATTAAAATGAGGGTCCTTGATGTACAGGACAAATGCTGCATATTGGGTATGAGGGGCATTGAGAGGGAGGTGGGGTACAGCAGAACATAACCAGAGGTGTTTCGAAAGACATTAGTATTTATAGCCTTCCTTCTTGGATAATTGATATTTAAAAGAGGAGGCGTTATGGCCATGGTGCCGTGGAGGTTCGGAGCATATTGTTCTCAGATGTGGAATCAGTGATGGAGGGCTTTAGAGCTCAGGCTTGACTCAGAGAGCTTATTAGCAATGATCAAAGCCAAAATTTATTTGCCCTTCCAGATCCACTTCCCTCTTTTTCCTGCACTGCTCTGAGCCCCGAGAGGCAGACCTCTGTGGATCGCAGATGGAGGCTCCTTTGCCTTCTACTTTCCTACTGGGTTTACTCAGTGGAGGCACCAATAGGAGATCAAAGGGAAAAGAGAGAAATCAGGTCAGCAATGACTGTTTTTCTTCCAATAGCTACGTTATTGCTGTCTCCAATTCCCATAAGACACTCCCTTCTCCACCACCCCCATCTCTCCATGTTAGAAGTGTAAAAGCTCCATTCTTTTAGAAGAGTTACAGTCTTGGAGTACATATCCAAACCCTGTTGGCTGCCTTAACTATGCTCACCCTCTTATGAAAAACAAACAAACAACAAAAGAAATCCTTTACTTAACACTTTTTAATCACCTCATTTGATTGGACCATCTATCTCCTGTCAAGATCCTAACTAATATAGTATTATAATGATGTTTTAAATATGGATTTTTAGTGAACGAAAAATAGAGAGAGATGTTTTTCACTGTTGTGGGACTTTCTTGCACACCCAGCCCCAAACCAAATTGTAGCCCTTTGTTGGTTCCCAGATTTCCCCAAGAAGGTGGGTTGGGGAGTCTCAGTCTTCCAAAGAGTAATGCTACTCCTTTTGGCCTCACCAAGTTATTCTGATTTCTCATTTTCCATTTTTGTTTTTAACTGCACAAGGCACCTGGCTGATGACTTCCTTTCTCTTTCTGTTGCGCCCCAACCTCATGCCCATCCTTTTCTCTGTTGCCCTTAAATACAGCAGTTACTCCTCATACCCCATTAAGTGTAGCAATTTCTTCTAGTCAAGGAGTATTTCTGAAATTGCAAATAATCATGTGAGTGTACTAGATTTACTAAAGCATTTGGAAATATCACTAGTGCTGTAAATGTCTCTAGTATTTCAAGAATATAGAAAGAAAGGCTACCAGCCAATCTGGCAGCAAATAGTCTATTAGCAATCCAAACACTAGCACTTTCACATCTGTTATGCTTAAAAATTTTAAGCTAATGTATTCATTCCAGGAACAGCAGAACAAAAAGGTATCTAGCTAGGACATCTATTCTCATATCAATATTTAAAATGTTTTCAGTACTCACCATTTCACACTCACTAAATCTCCCAAGACTTTTTGCTTTCAGGAAATCCATCAATTATGAACTAAAGTAACCTCTAAAAGGACCTATAAAATGCAATGCACATTGGCAGGGAAGGAGTCCGAAGCTCACCAGAGTCTGCGATTAGCAAAATCTCCCCAAATTCATGCAAATGAATAAATTGTGTCACCATCTTGAAAATCCATATTTATTATTAGAATCTAATAAAAGAAAGAGTCAATCAGAATCTAATATTACAATCTAGCCTCTAGAGGAAAGCATTTTATAAAGTGATGAATATGAATAGAAAATTCACACTGAAAAAGTGTATAAAACAAATAACCATTTTAAAAACATTAACTTTACTAATGAAATTATGAAAAATAAAACAAGAGCTCTTTTTGATCTTTCAAATTGGAAAGTATTTTTAAAAAGAATATTGATGAATGCTGTGGGAAAATAATACTCTATTGCGGTTAACACATGACTTTTGAAACAACACTGCCTGGGTTTGAGTCCCTACTTCATTACTAACTGAGTAATTTTGGACATTTAATTTAATCTGTTTGTGCCACAGTATTGAAACGTGTAAAATGGGGGATAAGGATAATATATTTTACGAGGTATTTAGCAGATTTGAAAATACAGCATCTATAAAATAGAACAGGACTTGCTACATCATAAGTGCTTAGTAATTACCAGCAATTGTTACAGCTATGGTAAATATAATGACCTGTGCTGAGAAGGGCAGTGAATTGGTTGTTAAACAAACACTTCTTTACACTGCAATGAGAGTGCAAATTGGCATAACCTTTCTGCATATAGAGCTTTAAAAAGTAGTTTTCTTTAATACAGTAAAACCATTTCTAAGCATTTGTCCTAAGGGAATTGTCATAGAGATTGCTTTCCAAGGATGTTCATTTTGGCATTATTTATAGACAATCATTTCTAATGACTGTCTAAAAATGGCAATATGAAAATTATGTAATGGAATATTATGTAATAACATTTTTGAATTTTACTTAATGTCTTAGAAAATATGTAATATGTGAAAAAGCAGAATATAAAAGGTTTATGTGGTTGGACTCTAATTTTGCTTTAAAAATGTAAATTTCATAAATTATATAAATGCACAAAATTATATATATGAAATTTTCATGTATACATGAAAATCTGAGAAGAAATTCATCAAACATATTGACTTCAAATGGCATTATTACAGGAGATTTGACTTTTTTATGCATTCATGTTTTCTAAGATTTTTATTATGAGCATTAATTAGTTTCAAAATCAGAAATAAAATCTGATCAAACTCCCTTAAGTGCTTTAGGTATAATTCACCAATGTTCAAGCTAGAGCACTCCTGGTAGTCTCCTATTCATCTTTCTTTTCCTGACAGTTGCATGGTCAATTGGATGCATTTACAACTTCATGCACAATTGATAGATAACCTTTTGTCATAAGGGTGACTACAATTACCTGCTCAGCAATCTTCACACCAATTTAATAGCCAAACATAACCATAACTCATCTCCGTTTTCAAGGTACTTAAAAACTAACATTTAATTATCATTTATTGAGAGCATACTATATGCCAGACATTATTGATTATTTTGTATGCATTATATACTTTCACATTTATAATTATCTCTTGAATTAGGTACAATATTTTCTATTTTATGGAAGAGAAGGGATTCAAGTCCTATTGAAATTAATGTGTCCACAGTTGCACAAGTCCCAAGGCTGGAATTTGATGCCAAAACAGTCTGACTCAGAGATTAAGCTTTAACCTCTGTGTATGTGTCCTCTCAATAAGTGCTTCACGCATACCTAGCTTCTTTTCTTTGTTTTCTCTATTGAGAAGAAGTGGGGAAAGAAACAAAACAAAACAACAACAAAAAAAACCCAAAAAACCTTTTTCAAAGTGTAATCTAAGATTTATTGGTATCTGGAAATTAGGATAAAGTAACTTGGAATTTAAGAGAATATATCTACAAAAAATAAATTAAAAAAAGGATTAATTAAACATAGAAAATGTTTGGCAAACCATAGTGTTATAGTGTTATTTTTATAAGAAAAATATCTTCTAGAAATATCTCTTCACTAATTTCCTAACACTGCAAATGTTTCCTGTTTTGTTTTTTCTTCAGGGTGATGATTTTGATGGATGAAGGGTCCCCCCCCCTTATTTTATCATAATTATGCTCATATGATACTTTATAGCTATTCTTAGGGCTTTTCTTATGTATGTCTTAGTTTCCTAACTGGACAATGAAGGCTGGAGAAGTGATATATTTTTCATATAGAAATATTGAGCTAAAGTAGAAATTGATTCTGTTCCTGTTTCTACCACTAATTTCCTATGGTTGCCTACCCAGAAAGGATGAGGGTTAGACACCATTTCCTCGTTTGTGTAATGAAAGGGTACTTTATAATCTCAAACATTCCTTTTAACTGCATCAGTCTATGATTCTGTTAATACTAGAACATCACTAGGTATACAGTAAATATTTATAGGATGAATACATATCATTAAGTTACTTCCTACTCCTATCTATTCTTCAAGGCCTAGCTGAAGCCTCACCTCCTCCATGAAGACTCTCTTAAGTAATCAAACTGCCTGAACTCATAAATAGTCAGGACCATAATTACATGTTATCTTTAAACATTGCTTAATTATTTTACACATGGAAGTCCTCGTTTTCAAACAAGTTGTAAATCAACTTGACAGATACAGGTTTTTGACCCATAATTTTACACACTCCTTGGTTTCAGTCACAGCATTGGTCTCACAGTTGATGCTTAGCAAATTCTTGTTAAATGCAGAGTAAAATTTGAATCAGCAACTAGATTCAGAATTGTCAATGTCAGGACATTTCTCTTATCAAAATGAGTTTCCTTAGATTTTAGTCCAGGTCTTCTCTATGCCTGATGCTATTTGATCGTCATCATGAGCACAATCGCCATCACCTTCATGATCAACAACCATTTTTTTGGTGCTTCTGGACTGAATGGTGGCAGCCCAAGTTCTGTGTTTGGGTGAGATGGACAACAGCTGGCTATCGTTCTCTATATAATAACCTTTCATATGCTTAAAGACTATTTCCAGAGTCTAAGATCATTAACTTTAGAAGAGCCTCGGACATAGGACAAAGTCAATCGCTACAAGAAAAGGAATGAAGGAATGATGGAGAACATGTTATGGGGTGCGTGTTCCCAGCTTGCTATACATCTCTCCACCCCGTGTAATGCAGCAGGCAAGTGCAGGAGAAGATGAGCTGCCAGTCTCTTGGTGCACATCATTTATCATGGGTCCTCTTATTTCTTCAAAGGCAGAGGCACCCCTGTTAGTATGCAGAGCTTGTCATGGGACCAGTAGTATCTATGCACACTGAGTGCACCTTTGTACTTGTCAGTTAATGTAGCTGAGAACAGCTGTACTGCAGGATTGCAATTTCAACAATGCTCTTGGCAGTTGAAATTAAAATCAAATCCCTGAATATAGACTTAAAGAGATAGATGTTTTTTCTCACTCTGCAAAGAGGTGTGGGATAAATTTAGAGCACTCTTTTGGCAGTCATTGTTTACAGTTAAAAACTCACCTGAAATCCATAGTATAGCTCTGGAACAGTACTAAGTTTTGACAAATTAAATAAAGGATTAGAGACCACCCTGAAAAATATGCATGTGATTTCCACATTGAACTGCTTCTAGGATTACTTCTAGGATTAATCATTTTGTATCGATACACATTTATTCACAAGTGGTAGCTATTTTGGGAATGCAGCACCAAAAAGTAAAGACCAGTTTTGAATGAAAATACAAATTGGTCAGCATCCTTCTCTAAATAGAAGGGAAATCACATAACTTCAGCTTTCAAAAGAGTCTCTCTTTTCTAGTTTTTTTTGGGCTGAGGTCTGAGCTACATATTTCTTGACTGTATTGCATTTTTAGTTCTTTCTATGTCTCCTTATCATCTGATTCAAGACATCTCTCTCTATATATGATATCTTTCTTGACTTTGGCTTTTTAGCCCAAGGAATTCAATTAAATTCATCTGATAGATGGAAAGCTGAGGCCCATAAGGGCAATAACAAAGACTGAAAATAATGAGAAGGATGTAAAAATATCCTGATTTGGGGGGTAGGGGATTTAACAGTACTCAGAGGTTTTAATTAATATTTTTTTTCCTTGATAGTTATTCCTCTTCTTTTTCTAATTCCCTTTGCTCAGGCACTCAAAAATATCCTTTGGCCAGAATACTGAAGCTGAAACAAATAGGCAGATCCCCCGAACAGCTATGCTTTCTCTAGTAATTGTCCACTGCTCCCTGTCAGAACTGGTGTCAATGAACAATGTTCCTGAGGGCCTGATTTCCTGGGGCAATTCCAATTTCAAAGAGGTTCTCTCTCTCTCATAGTATATAATGTAAACGTAACTTGATTTAGGGGTTGGAAAAATAAGGTCACTCTACATGGTCAGTATCAGTCAATTATTAGTCAATATGTATATATATGTATGCATACATATGTAGATATGTATGTTACAGGTGTGTTTAAAATAAACTACACGCATGCACATGTATATATGTTTACACACATGCAGATGATTCTCTTTCTCATGCGTTCCATTTTATGAAGTTGTTTAGCAAACACTGAATCATTGCTCCTGGGGGAAATACAGGGTTAGGTCCCTGCAAACCTCTCATCACAATATTCTTATCACCTGAGCAATATATAGCTTTGTTTTATATGTGTTTCTGTTTAAAGACACCTTATTTAATATATATTGCTGAATCATTAACATTGAACTTAAGACCAACACTAGTATAAATTGTGCTTGAATGAAGGTTTACCTAATACCTGTGTAGCTCTCTCAGGCACATCACAGCCTTCCTGCACTTAGTAACACTAGACAACACTTCAGTTCTACCCTGAGGGATCATTTTAAAGAGCAAAATCAACAAAATGTGCAACAAATAAAAAATGTGGCACTTAGACTATGAAAACCTAACAAATCTAAAAGCCTCAACTGGGAATATTAGTAATTTCTTGGCCACTCCTACGATGATTGTAGACGCAGACTTCCCATTTCCCTACTGTGTCTCCATTTATCATTGCTGAATAAAGACACTGGTCCTCAGGAGTATGACACTGAGACCCTCAGTTCCCGGCAAGCAATTTCTGCGTTTTCTATTCTATTACACTGATCTATTTGTCTATCTGTATGCCAACACCAAATTGCTTTAATACTATATCTATATAATAAGTAGTGTAAGTGTTCCAAATGTGTTCTTTATTTTTGAAGCTGTCAATTTTTATGAAATACCTGCTGGGACTTTGAATTCATTGCATTTAATCTATATTATCAGTGTGGAAGAAGTAATTATGAATGGTATTAAGACTTCTAATTCACTAATGTGGTATGACTCTGAACTTGTTTAGAGCTTTAATACCTTTCATAAATGTTTTGTAGTTTACAGTGAATAGGTCTTGCACATATTCTATCAGAATTATCCCTAATTTTTCATATTTTTGCTGTTATTTTAAGTGGTATTTTTATTTCAATATCTAAGTGTTTGTTCCTGGTATTTATAAATACAATTGGTTTTTATGTTGATGCTGTACCCTGAAATTTTTCTAAACTTACATATTGGTGCTGAGTAGCTTTTTTGTAGATTCCATGAGATTGTCTCTACAGACAATTATGCCATACATGATTAAAGTTTTACTTTTTCTTTTCCAATCTGGATGACTTGATTTCTGTTTCTCATGTTGGCTAGAACCTTCACTATCTTGAATAGAAGTAGTAATAGCAGACATGCTTGCCTGGCTCCTTATCTTAGAAGGATAGCAGTCAAATTTTACCATTATTATTTTTTTTCACTTTTTAAGTATTTTTTTTAAATAATTTTTTTTTGAAGCGACTACTGAAATATTTGAAATCAACTGTGTGGCTTGAATACACACATACTCATATTTATCTTTATTATGATATAATTTGCATGCCATATAATTCCCCCATTTAATTATATAAATCACTAGTTTTATTAGCTTCTCAGAGTTGTTCTCCATCCCCACTATCAAATTTAGAAAATTTTCATCACCTCCAGAAGAAAGCATGTACATTAGCAGTCACTCCACATTTTGCCATAACTCTCCCAGCCCTACGACACCCCAATATACCTTCTCCACATATATACTTGTCTATTCTGAATATTTCATATAAATGGAATTATACAATATGTGGTCTTTGTCATTAGCTTCTTTCACTTAGCATATTTTCAAGGTTTATCCATGTCATAGCTTGTATCAGTACTTTATTCATTTTTATGGATGAATAAAATCTTATTGAATGGATATACAACGTTTTGCTTTATCCATTTTTCAGCTGATGGGCACTTGGGTTGTTTCTATTTTGGGGCTATTATGAATAATGCTGCTATAAATATTTGTGGACAAATTTTTGTGTGAACATATGTTCACGTTTCCCTTGAGTATATAGCTAGGAATAAATTTGCTGGGCCATAGAAAAACGGTGTTTGACTTTCTGAGGAACTCTCACTTCCACAGTGACTGTTTCACTTTTCATTCCCATCGCAATACACGAGGGTTCTGTTTCCCCCTCTTCTTGCAACACTTCTTATTGTCCATCATCTTTACCTATCCTAAGTATTATGAAGTAGCATCTCATTGTGGGTTTGATTTGCATTATCTAATGACTAATGATGTTGAACATCTTTTTATGTATTTACTGGTATTTTGCATATTCTTTTTGGAGAATTATCTATTCAGATTCGTGGCTCATTTTTAAATTGGGATTATCTTTTTGTTGTTGACTCTTAAGAATTATTTATATTTGTTTAGAAGTCTCTTTTCAGATACGTAATTTGAAAATATTTTCTCCTATTTTGTGGGCTGTCTTTTTACTTTCTTGATGGTATACTTTGTAGCACAAAAGTTTTTAATTTTTATGAAGTCCAATGTATCTATTTTTTCTTTGGTTGCTTGTGCTTTAGGTGTCATAACTAAGAAAGAAGAAACAATTGCCTAATACAGAATCATTAAGATTTACACCTATGTTTTCTTCTAAGAGTTTTTTCTCTTCTATTTAGGTCTTTGATCCATTTGAGGTAATTTTTATATGGTGTGAGGTGGGGATCTAAATTCATGCTTTCACATCATGATATCCAGTTGTATCTGAGTAATCATTTTTATATGTTTCTGGAATCAATGATAGTATTTTATTCAATATTTTAAAATCTAGATTCATAATAGGTACACTGCATTGTTCTGTAGTTTTATTTTTAATTGTTTTGATTTTTGTTTTTTTATTTGCTTGGTATCATAATTATACTATGGTCTTATAGAAGTAGTTGGTAAGTAATCCCTTTTCTTCTGTATTTTGGAAGAATTTTTAAAGGGTTTGTATTATTTCTTCTTTAAATGCTTCCTAGAATTCATTGGTGAAGGCCATTTGGGCTTGTTTTTTGTTTTGCTTTGTTTTGTTTTCTTTTTTTTGTGGGAAGTTTTCCAAATTATTAATTCATTTTTTTAAGGTATTAATTGATACCTAAACCTTAATAGGTATCAATTAATAAGGTACCTATACCTTATTATAGGTATTCTGGTTTTCTATTTTTCCTAAGTCAATTCCAGTACCTATGTTTTTCTAGGAGCTTTGAAATTTCATCCACATAATTTAATTTATTGGCATACAATGTAAGTATTTTCTTATAATCTTTTTTATTTCTGCAAGGTTGGCAGTAATGTCCCCTCTTCCATTTGTCATTTTTGTCTTCCCTTTTTGGTCTTGGTCAGTCTAGCTAAGATGTTTGAATTTTGTTGATCTTTTCACAGAATCAATTTTGGCTTCCCTGATTTTCTCTATTTTTTTTCCTGCTGTATATTTAATTTACTTTATGAAATATAGAGTAGAAAAAATGTAGAGTAGAAAAAGACATCTCTTTCCTCTGATGTCTACAAGGCTTTCCATTTTCTTATTCCAAATAGTCTTTCTTTCATTTACTGGAAAAAATATATTTCTATCTTTATCTGGCACTTGGAACTGTGGTAGGCTCTGTGAATACAGTGGTGAACAAAACTGGACACTGTTCCCAATGTATGGATCTTGCATTCTAGACAGAGGATAATCACATTATCAGACCAAAAAATGCTTAGTTAAAACTGATAATAGCCTTATGAAGAGAAGGAATGCACTTCTAAGAGGAGATATAAAAAAGCTACCTGACCTATAGAGACAACAGAGATTATGTCCCACTGGAAGTAAAGAGGAGAGTTAAGGTTAGATCTGAGCAGGTGGAGCAAGAGCATTATAGGGAGAAGATGCACTGTTTGCAAAAGTTTTGCATGTGTAAAGAACTGGAAGGAGGAAAACATGGCTACAATATGGGAAAGAGAAGGAGAGACACAGTTTAGTGTTCACCTCCAAACATTCTGCCTACCACGCTGTCGGCTGCTTAATGGATTGGTATCAGAATGCGAGAGAAAAGAGGGTCCCGAATGTCTCCTTAGCTTTGGCTTGTAAAATTGAATGAATGGTGGTGCAATTCATTGAACTAGGTGGTCCTGAAACGTTTGTTTAAGAATGCCGTAAATTCAGCCCTGCTATGTTGAATTTAAGCTACCTCCAAATACAAATACAGTTGTATACGAGGTCTGACATTTAAGTTCACAAACTTGTTGCAATGATGTTGCTAACCTCTTTTGATATCAGAGGGATTATTTATTATGAATCTGTACCAACTGGACATTTAACCAAGTTTACTATTTGGAAGTGCTGAAAAGGCTATATGAAAAAGTTAGACGACCTGAACTTTTCACCAACAATTCATGGCTCTTGTATCATAAAATGCACCAGCTCACACGGCACTGTCTGTGAGGGAGTTTTTAGCCAGTAAACAAATAACTGTATTGGAACACCCTCACTACTCACCTGATCTGGGCCCCAATGACTTCTTTCTTTACCCGAAGATAAAGGAATTTACCCGAATAGTGAAGGAAAGACATTTTGATAACAATTAGGACATCAAGGGTAATACGACAACAGCTTTGATGGCCATTGTAGAAAGAGTTCCAAAATCCCTTCGAAGAGTGGACTAGACTCTGGCATCAGTGCATAGCTTCCCAAGGGGAGTACTTCAAAGGTGACCATAATGAGATTCAGCGATGAGGTATGTAGCACTTTTTCTAGGATGAGTTCGTGAATTTCATTGTCTGACCTCGTATAATCATAAGTAACACTTATGTAGCTCCTATTTTTTTGCTGGGTATTATTTGAAGAGCTTCACATAACCATTCATTTAATTCTTCCAAAAAATGTAGAAAGTTTGCCTTTTTACAAAAGTTAAAGTTAGTTTCTTTTTACAGAATAGGCACAAAAGTGTGTGTGTGTGTGTGTGTGTGTGTGCGTGTGTGTATGTGTGTGTTTATATGGAGTTCAGTGGCAAGATGATGGGGAATAGAGAGAGCAGGGGGACCAACAGGTGCATTATGGGGCACTTGGCCGCTTGGGTGAAGACAGAGAGCAAACAGGGTGGGGTGCATGAAGAATGAGGTTTTGCTCATGTGGTGTGATGAAAAGACAGAAGAGCAAAGGGGTTTATGGTATGGCCAAGAACATTACTGAAATAATGTATGATAAGAAAATGGAAAAAAGTGGATGGAGCTAGGGTTTAGAAGAATTCAAGGATTTCCTTCCAGCCGATCTGGAGACCCCTCAGCCTCCTTGAACATGCAGAAATATGATTCCTTTATACAATCTAAGCCTTATATCTGCCTTAGCTTAACCTCATAAAAATACTATCAATGTGCTTGAATTCCAGAAGACTGTGCTTGTTTTCAATCACTAACTCCTGACCCAGCTGTTTCTGATTAAGTGCCAAGGATAATTTCAATGATGTCCAGTCCTCAGAGGTCTGTGCTTTGTAAGCCCAATAAATCTAAATCTAATATATCTGTTCACAATTAAGATACTTTCTCATATTTATTTTCCTTTTGTGTTAATTAAAGGTTTATTTCTGTGTATGGGTTTTAGAAAAAGTGGAGGTTAAAACTATAAATCTAAATCTTAAATAACAAACCTTTTCTTTAGGCTTATATGTTGGCAAAAATCATTGCTGAGATAGCTTAAATAATTAATCATTACTATTAACAAATCTCTGTGGGCAATACAATCTCAGAGGACACCTCTGTATTTTCAGCATCAGTGGCCTATCACAGATATCTAGAAAAATGTTTGGGGAGAGGTGGGGAAAAGATAAGCTGAGACCCTCAGGCAGAATGGCACTGAAAGAAAAATGTCTCACAATTTTGTGATTGTCCCTATTCTTCAGATTTTCTTAGGATCACCCAAATCAGTGTGAGGAAGAATGTGCTTCACCTTGCATTACTGTGTAATCACCATTATTTATTTGCACAGTTTAGGGATTACAAATGATTTCTGACCTTTGCTACAGCATTATAAGCAGAAAGGAAAACTGTCTCTTTAAAACTTGCCTCTTGATATTAATAAATGAGGGACCTCTCACAGTTCTATGCCAGACTCCATTTGTGCAATGTTGAATTGAAGTTTCCAGGTGAAATGAACAGCTGCCAAGCTAGCCTTTCAAGAAGCTGCCTTTGGGAACATAATACTTTATTATCCGTGTTGTGCCATTCTATGCTGAGTAGTAGTTAAAATAATGAGAGGTCTGACTAAGTGATCTATTTCAAGGTCTATTTTCTCCTTAGCTAGTGGTGCACCTTCAGACTGTTCTATCCATCTGTTCTTCCTCAGGGCACAAGAAGCAAGCCAGTTGGTTGGAACTAAAGTCTTTCACCTGTTTTATTTCTTTTTAAACACTTGTAAACTGAATTCTGTCTCTAATATGTTTATCTAGAACCAAGCTTTTGGCTTCCCTGGAATCATGTCTTCTTTCACTAGTTAAGAATATTTTCCATTTGTTTTGAGTTTAAAAATTTGCCAGCTTCCTATAGCTACTAATTAAGGGCAGTTAGTTCTTTTTTTTTTTTTCCTACCAACTCCTCCAAATTCTAGCACCTGATTGATTACAGAACAAAACTTATTATTAATCACAAGTCCACTTCTATTACTTTTGGCAGAACATAATTTCCTCTTAAAAGCTTCTTAGGAAACAATGTAATAATCTTTAAAATTTGGCTTGGACATCAAATGGCTTTCATTAAGCAACAGTTTGAGTTGAGTACAAATGAATCAAAACCATATTTCAAATAACGGGGAAATGCCTTTGGAATTCATATATTGGGTCTTTCCAAAGCAAAACAATTGAAAATTTGTTGTGGTGCTTGGCAAAACTAAAGGCATGCATGAGTTTGTTGGGAAGAAATGGAAGGAAGTTAATTTTCTGGGAAGAAGACATTGAGTTCTCTCTCATCATGAAATAGGATAACCTGTTAATACATTTCTTATCTCTAGGAATAGCAATGGAGAAGGTTATGTGAACGCACCTCCCTCCACATAGAAGAATTGCGTTAATTAACATAGGAGCAACTAGTTTTATAAAAAGTATTTTCTGTAGTGCAATGCAGAACTAAAGGAAATGGAATGATACTAGAATTCCAGACACTACGACAGGCACTGAGGGGCCTAATTTGTGTCAGGGGCCTCATTCAATCCTCCCAGACACAATTAAATACCTCCTATTTCATCCAGGTAGCTGGAAATGGGTGTTTTTCCTTGCCCATTCTGTAAACTGGAAGAGCCATTAGAGGTCCTCTATCATGATTGTAATTTGCTCTGAGTGTAGGTCCGTTTCTCAGAGGTCTTTTTCTGAGCCCCTTCATCAAAATTAAGTCTTCCTCTCCACTAGTTTCTTTCCCATAGAATCTGTTTATTTTCCTTTTTAATCTTTATTACAATTGTTAATTTAAAATCTATTTATGCTGGCCTAATATTTGCTATCCCATTAAACCATTAATTGTGTGTGAATCTTACACCTCTTTGGCCCTGACTAATATCCTCACAGCCTCACCTCTGACTTCAGCCACTCATCTTATGACCATAACAGTTCCTTGCCTCCACGTGTCTTTTATTTTTACCCCTTGAGCTTCTCGTGTGCTGCAGTCTTCGTGGGACCCATTCATCAGCCAAACATTTCAAATCTGGAATGCGGGGAGTTAGTGCCATGGGGACAACTTTCATCCAGTGGGGTTTAGAGTTACTGGAGAAGTACTTTGGTCTGTCCTCAGGTAGACAACGCTGAACTATTGGACTCACTCATATACAGAGTGCTAGACTTACTATTGGTTCTACTAAATGCTAGGTATGTTGGAAATGCAGCCCACTCAGGTGTCTTGACCAAGGTGTTCATTCGCAAACTGGAAAGTTCTGATTTTTCTTCTCCAATGTAATTCATACAGGCCTCTGGGTTCATAGAAAGTGAGTTGTATTATTGAATTTTGAATCCTCAGACAGAAGGTGTCAAAACGGTTTACTTAGCATTTCTTCTACGGTTCTTTTGCCCTTTGTCAACTGATCTTCACACCTCATTACTGCCTTGTAGTGGGCTTTGTCTGCAGATTCATGCTCAGAGTTCTCCCTTTCTGATAAATCAGAGCTGGTTTTTGCTCCTCAGTCCCAGGTTGGGTCATAGAGACAACTATCCTCCTGGTTTTGGAACTTGGTTCATGCACCATCTCTTTCCCATAGAGTTCTGACAGGAACATCAGAGTCTTTAGCACTGATTTGTTCCCTAAGCCTCGTTTTAAAGGAGCTCTATCTTTTTTCTCAAAATCTCACTGCAAGCTAGCCTCTAGGTTTACACATCGCTCTCTACTACATTGTTGTGTCTCCAGAGCTTGGGAATTCAAACCAGCTGACTTTTGAAATTAGTATTTCTAACCCAGGACCTGAAAAGCTTGGAGATTTTCAAAACCAACTCGACCCTTTGAATGCTGACCTGAAGCAGGGGAGTCGTCAACATGCCTGACTTTAGAACCTAAGTGAGGGTCAGGCAACTCAGAGTTCTGAGGAAAACAAGTGACCCTCTGGTGCTCCCAGGAGCAGAGCTTAGCATGGTGGATGTACTGGGAAGCCATGCAAAGCCTTGATGTCAAACTTCAAAGGAAAAACTATTCACCCGGTCATATAGGGGTACATTATAATAAGACTTGAAGATTACAAGTTATTTTTTGAAAAACTTAAATACTTTTTTCCTTGTCAGGCAGGGATTGATTAGTATACTATCTAATCCCCATTTAAAATACAGGGGGTGGGAGTTAGCCAAGATATTGAAGCAACCTGGGTGTCCATTGATAGATGAAAGGATAAGGAAGATGTAATACACACACACACACACACACACACACACACACACACACACACACACGCAAAATGGAGTATTACTAGCAATAAAAAGAATAAAATCTTGCCATTTGTAGCAACATGGATGGACCTAGAAGGTATTATGCTAAGTGAAATAAGTCAGACAGAGAAAGACATATGTTATATGATTTCACTTATATGTGGAATCTAAAAAAACAAAACAAATGACTACACAAAGCAAAATAGAAACAGACCCACAGATATTCAGAACAAGTTGATGGTTGCCAAAGGGGAAGGGAGAGGGGGATAGATGAAATAAAGAAAAAATAATGATGGGAGGACAAAAAAAAAAAAGGCACTTGATTTTGTTTAAAGAAATAGAGATCAACTAGGAAGCATATAGGTTGTATAATTTAATAAAACACAGCAGGGTGGGGAATTCTATTTAAAATGTAATGAAGTGGGTACCATCCCAATTTTATTCATGAGGAAAGTGAGTATCTAAAGGAGTAAATACCTTCTCCAAATCAGGCAGCTAAAAGGTGGTTGAGGTGGGATTCAACCCAAGGACTATGTAATTTCAGAAGCCTCACTTTTGCTACAATACCATGCAGCATCCCTAGACAAAATAAGCCAAAAACCAAAAAGATTTTGTTCAACTGGATAAATTTTCCTTTTCCTTTGAAAGGCAAAATTTTACTTATGAGGAATATCACGTATCTTCCAGTCTGTCAAGGTAATGTCTTATTTGAAAGCAAAAATTGTTTCCAACATCGGAATGGTGGACATTTCTATGTATATCACACACCTAAAAAGTTAAGCACAGACATCTAAAAGTGGAATAGAGAACAAAGTATCATCTACTATAATTTTGATTTCTTTCGTTGTGTTACTTCTCTATCAACTTGGTGGAGAAGTTTCACTTTCAAATCCCAAACCCCAAAAGAGTAATGTAGGATCATGGTAAGGTGAATAGATGTGGTACCTGAAATGTGTATTAGTCCCATTCTCTGGTTTCTCATCTAAGGGAAACAATTTCTACCACTTATGAAAAATCATAGCATTTGGGTGGTAACCATAAGGCATTTTTATTTCTATTTCCCATTTTTCTTTTAAAATCTTAGAGAAATACATTTCTCCCTGCCCCTCATTGAAAAATTGGGCAGGCTCATGATTTTTCTGTTCCCATTGAGATTAAAAACTATCAAAAATAGTCATTATTAGTTATAAAAGTCATAATGTAAAAATTCAACAAAATTAGTATGTAGTCCTACATAAGAGTAAAAATTCTAAACTTAATGGGAAATCTCTGATTTAATCTACGTCAGGCAGTGGGTGAGGGGTGGAGAAAATGGGTGAAGGTGGTCAAAAGGTACAAACTTCCAGTTATCAGATAAATAAGTTCTGGGGATAAAATGTACAGCATGGTGACTATAGTTAACAGTACTATATTGTATATTTGAAAGTTTCTAAGAGAGTAGAGATTAGAAGTTTTCAATACAAGACAAAAATTGTAACTATGTAAGGTGATGACTGTTAACTGAATTTAGTGTGGTGATCATTTTGCGATGTATAAATATGTCGAATCATTATGTTGTACACCCTAAACAAAAAAATCACAATGCTATATGTCAATTATCTCTCAATAAACTGAAGGAAAAAAAAGTGATATGGTTCAGTTAAGTTAAAAAAAATTAAAGAATTACTGCAGTAATGTGTGTCCGGATTGTGTGTGGTGGGAATAAATGAAGACCACGAAAAACAAAAATCTGATTTAACTGACTTCAGGTAGAAAAGCTACATGGTGACAGGTGTGAGGTACTTCTATTCTCTGCTTTTTCCATGCTCATATTCTCCATTTTCCTGTCAGGATGAGGCAGATGAATGTATAGGCCGGTTCTTATTAGTTTTATAGGCCGGTTCTTATTAGTTGTTAACAATATGGGCCTGGAAGAAGGCTACAGTTAGTAATCCTGAGTGGGCATAGCTCATAATGAAAGCTAGATCTTCCTCTTGTGCGTGATTTTGTTGTAACTTTAAATGTTGCCTGCTTGGCCCCTCTTTCCTGCAGTTGTCATGACCAGTCAGATGTGTCTACCTCTGGTCTTCTGCAACCTCTAACACAGTACCTGGGCAGCCAGCAGCACAGCCCAGCCTTTCTCCTGAGGTCCTTGTGCCCCTACATAAGACCATATTGGTCAGGACCAGGACTCGGAACTTATTCTCTCAACCACAAAGTGCAGACCTGGTCAGTGGAGACGCTCCTACAACATTTGGGGGTATCGGTGTGATCACAGGACAATGCACTAAGCTGACTCTACCATCAAGGGAGTGACTCTGCATGCCTGTTACCTCCTAGATTTCAGGGATCTGATGAGCTGTAGTCCACTTGAGCTTCTTCAGGCAGGAGTAAGACACTGTTCTCTGTCTTTGGACTGCAGGAACCATAACCCAAAACACTGAGTGAGCTCCTTATCAAGGATGTTATGCAAAACTTATAAATAAGGCAGAAAAGATAACCATGTGTCCTTTCAGATTCATATCAGAGCATTGTCTGACTAGCCTGTCCAAAGATCATCTGTCACTCTAGAAAAAGATAACATTTTTGACTTACTATTTAGTAATTAGTTCTCAAACTCAGAAAAGTTACATATTAACTTGTAGAATGTTGATTAGTTGCAATTATTTTTGAACAGTAGAGATATAAATTATTTTGTAGTAAAGAAGATGATTGACCTCTATGACTATGATATTTTTTGTCCTATAGAACACTACACAATTTTCTACCTAATTCTGAAATCTTTTCTGGCATTTTTTTACTGAATATATATATTTCTTGTTTTGTCATCAGGGTGGTTTACTCATTAACAAGTTAAGAAAGTTATTGACACAGACTCACTTTTATTTGTGGGAGTTAATTTTTTGAAAATCATATCTGGATGCCCTTGAAGTGCCCTTTATAAGCTTGAAGTCAGAAGGTGGTGCCTTGCTTCTCGTCCCTTGAAAGGAGGGTGGTGAGAGTTCAGCAAACTACAGCTCTCTCTAAAGAACTGTGTTCACCAATCTTTCACAAAATCCTCTCCTGATACTCTGGCCGTGTATTATATTCATGAAGTAGATGAAAAGATCCAGAATTCTGGGAACAGGTTGTGGATCATATCCTTTGGAAATCTGCATATGGAGGGTTTGTCTCTCACTTGGGTTGACTCCCTGATACACTATGGTACTGACACCTCAGTCAATCTCAGACCCAAAAAGTCATCCTCTAACATCTTACATCTTCTTTTGCTGCTATTAAAATAAAAAAGATCAAATTGACTGAAAGGACAAAGGCAAACGTAACTACCTTTGACCTTTGACTTACTTGTAGGAAACCAAGTTTTCACATTTGCAACACCTGTTTATTTAATAAATCCTTTCTGTTCTCAATATGGATTCAATTGGCAGTATTCTTTGAATCTCACATTTTCAAAATAGTTATGTCTAGAAACTTCTGAAAGAGGTGAATATGAATTGGACTGGTTTGCATTATCTGTGAAGCTGAGAATAATTTGCAATTTATGTAGAGCAGGCACAAACCAGGTGCTGAGCAAGGGTGCAGATTAGAGAAAGTGACCTCATCTCAAATGTTGTCTTCTTGTATATGTAACATCATCATTTTGTTTAAAGTGAATTTGAAAAACATTAGAGTTCCTACATAAAATCTATATTTAAAAATACCTCTGAGATAGTATATAAATGATCAACTAGAAAATCACTTATCTGATTGGGGTTGCTCATGACCCCTCACCTTGTTCTAATGTCAATTCTGGAGATGGGCTCCAGTCACATAAGAGGTTCTATGATATGTGTCTGCATATGACTTGAAAACTTGAAGACAAAATAAAAGCAAGTCATTTTATTTAAAACAGGCTCCGAACAGTGAAGGTATTTGCAATTAATGTCTAAATGGGACCGACAAGAACTACCATGTTGGGATTTTCCTTGTTTACTGTATTTCACTTTCAGATGATTAAAATTTTGGAAAATGATGAGGGCAGCATAGGCAAGCCCAAAGAGGTTGAGATCTTTATTAATCTTTTAGGGTTAGAGATGATGTCAACTCAACAATTAGAGGATTTCTACAAAGTTCAGACTTTTTAAAAAGTAAAAACATTTGTTAATTGCGAACATTAGGATCCCAAGTTATCATTATAGTGCTGAATTTTCTGGGAAAATACTAATACGAGTGGTCTCCCATTCTACCATTTTGTGTTCAGGTCCTGAAATCTTTGAAATGCTTAAAATGCAAGTTGTAAAATGCAAGTCTAAAAGAGAATTTATTGTGCCAGAATTGACAGAGGGCAGCAGAAAACTTACAAGCTGTCCTCTAGTTGATTCAAAAAGTAATTAATTGCAGCTGCTGTTTTCCAGCAAGCTGGGGAAATGTCACCAAATACAGAAAACCCCAAAAAGAATGACAAGGCCTTCCTGTAATTTTCCTAGCCTAAACAGAAATGAGATGAATGCATTGTGACTGCTGTAGGTAATGAGACTTTGTAAGATTATTATAAATAGGGTGCATAATTAGTGTTCTACAGTTCAGTAAGCATCTTGTGTTGTTTTTGTGAATTTGGAGTAGGCCCCAATGGCTTGACAAAACATTCACTCTCCCTAAACCAGGCAAACATCTTGGCTTCAGACACTGCTTCCAAATACACTCTGTCAATTACTGTGAAGATAAATTTAGAAAAGAATCAAAACATTAACTACAAGGAGAAGAATTAACAGTGAACAAGTGACTATCATGTGTTGGCAATGTGCCATTCACGCTACTAACTACACATTACATGCATTATCTTATTTAATCTGCAAAAGGCAACTATTGCTACACTATTTCAAAGATGAGAATCTGAGGTCTGGAGAGGTAACCTTGACCAATATTCATAGACAACAAATGATATTTGAACCCAGGTCTGTCTAATTTGACATCCTGATTCTCTGAATTATACCAGCTTACTTTCCACAGATTCTGCAATGTATGGAAATTTATATTGAGGGTTTTTTGGTTTTTTTTTTCCTTTAGGCTGTTCTTTGGAGTGATGTTTGCTATGCATTTTAGTGAAAAATGTTCCAGGGGAGAAAATGCATTTAGTATGGAGAGACTGGTGAAGGCAGCCACTACAAAGGGGGAAAAAAACACAAACATGTTGAAATTACTAATGGATGAGAGTCAGGCACCATCCATCACTGTACTTACATTCGCAAAGGTGAACTCATACATATCCAAAAGTTTTCGTTTATTTTTGGTAAGGTTTAAAAATAGGAGGACTGAAGGAATATGACTATCTCTGATTTTAAAATGAAAGGAAGACATCAGCTTAGATCGTCAGTCAAGAGGAAGGAATAGGTATTCTTTGTACTTAGAGATAAAATGGTACTTGAGCTCTGAAATGGATCATGACCAAAGACAACTGAAAAACTACGGTGTGAACTAGGATCTGTGTAACTGGGGACTTGTGGGAAAGGAAATACAAGGAAAGAGAGTCGGCTAGGTTTCTGAGGAATCCACCCCCTTGTTTTAGTTGGGATATAGTCTAACTAATATAACAAAAGATTCAAGGCACAATGGCTTAAGCATTATAGAAGCTTACTTTTCTTTCACAGAATAGTTAAAAAGAAGAAGTCCATGGCTGATAGGAGAGCTCTGCCATCCTCAGTATACACTTACATGTCTGGATCCCTGACATTTGCATCTGCCATCACACCTGCGTGCCAGACAATAGCAAGGAGGAGAGGAACAGGAGAGAGCAGACTTGTTCCATTTAAGAGCAAGATCCAGAAGTGCCACACATACCACTGCTGCTTAGCACTCACTTATCTGGCTACAAGAGAGCCTAGGAAATGGAGTCTGTTGTTGATTGGCCGACCATGTGTTCAGCTAAGACTCTTGAAGGACACCATGAATATTGGACAACTACTAATATCTGCCACACACAGCCAGGGAAGGAAGGAGTTCAGGTAGCAGGCTCCAGGAAACATCATGGTCCATTGGGTAAGTTAGGGATTTCCCTCTGACTCCTCAAATTCCCCACCCTTTTTTCTGGTTGGCTCTCTTATTTGCCCTAACTATTTCTGGAGGATTGTAAAGTAGGGGGAAGAAATACATAGTTGTTAAGTATGCAATGTAGGGTTTTGGTGCTGAAATACCATCATTCATCATTCCACATTTCTGGGATTGATGGCAATCAACAAAACAAACAAAAAACAATAGCTAAATGGGAAATAAAGGGCCAAATTTATTTGTTGCCATTCAAGTATATTATACAAACAAGTGCTTTTCTAGACTTCACTTTTTTTTTTTTTTTTTTCCTTCTGGAAACATCAGTCTTCAAGCCAAAGTGTTATACTGTCTTACTCTGTTCCATTTTGGGGGTTTGTGGAGTCAACTCTGAATGTTGTCTCCGATAAGTCACAGGGACAAGAATTCGAAGTATGCTTCATTCACACCCCTCGTTACCCAATCTGAGATGGAGCTGAAAGTGTGAAGAGGCTCGTGGACCCTGCCCTGGGTCTACCTTATGAATCCCAGACACAGGAGAGAGAATGCTTCATTTGCGTAAAAGAACTGGAAGCAAAAGACCTCTAATGGTTTGGTGCCTTTTAAATTACAGTCAACACTTAGCTCTGACCAATCACTTCAGCTTCTGCTTCTTTTGGAGAGGAAGTAATGGGTAGAGAGAAAAAAGAATGGTAAAGGCAGAATTTTCCTCTTCTTTTGGTTGAAGTATAAAATGAGGATGAGAAAATAACACAGTAGTTACTGTGGAAGTGAGTGTAACAAAAATGAGCCAGACATCCATTGGTTGATTGGTCCCCTTCAGGATGTCATAAGGACTTCAGGATGTCATAAAATAGGCCCAGCTCTGGTTCTATATGTGGTAGCAATCTAAAGGAAATAAGACACAGAGATGGAAACACACATCTATACCTTCTCTGTTCTTAGACATATGAGAGAACAAGTTAGATAGGCCTGGATTGGAAGAATTTGATGTCTGGGTGTGTTGCTTTTAAAACAGGATGAAGAATTCCCTGCCGCCAACTCTCATAGTGGTTGTGGTCCTGAGTTCAAAAGAGGCTCTTGCTGCAGCTGAGCATACGTTACGTGCGCTGCTGGTGTGTACCGCACCCTCAGTATTGTTTCTGGGGATCCTCACAGGAGCCTGAGTTTATCTTTTGTATACATCTCAGTAGTCAGATGCTGCTGCTGGAATTAAAGGAAAGCTAAACTGGACTTTTTAACCTAGAAGGGGCTTCTGGTGGCTGATCAAGCCCTGAACACAGAGCCTAAATTGAGTGTGTGTGTAATTGTAAGCCTCAGTTTTCTTATTAGGAAAATAGACATGATAACAAGTATTAAAATCATTGGGCTATTATGAAGATGAACTTAGGAACACCAAGAATTTAACACAATGCCTAATATGACGTAAGAGTTTAATGTATTATTAAGAAGCTGCCGTTGTTATGGATTTGATTTGCCATACACTATGCTAGGTTTTGGGGATAAAACAACAGTTAACATGTTTTTCCTTCAAAAGGTATACAACCTAATAGAGTTAGGTATGAAAAGAAATTGGAACAATGGAGTAATACTTGTTCTGTAATAGACTTTTTTACAGGGTATATTACTTGTCAAGAGAAGTTTTATAAGAGACCACATGTTTGGTCTAATTTAATTCAACAGGAAAAAAAAAAGGAACTGTTTTACTCTCTAAATCTCCATGCATAAGGGGAGTCCCACCTGCAATTTCACCCATCTCCGGAAACGGGATACTGCCAATTCAGGTGGTCTTCACCACCCCCCACCCCACAGCTATAAACTATGTCTCTTTCGGCACATCTTTATGTTTAAAACCTATCTCCATCCCCATTTGTCTTTTGAAGTGTGAATGACATTTCCATGTGTAGTGTTTATAAACTGCTCGACATTGTGTACGTAGAGTAGCCAGTAGGTGTTCAATCCATTTTATGATTCACTGAAATGGACTTAGTCAAACTAATAGGATCTGTGAATGACAAAGGAAAGCTTCCATGTGGAAAGACACGTCTTGGCTAGAAATGTCTGTGCCCCAACAAATGCCCTTCCTGATTTTCAGTTAAAAGGATGGAGGGCCCAACTGGGGACTGTGAAAACAGAGTGAGTGAGAGCTAGGTTAGGGGCATTAGAAAGGCAGTACAGAGAATCTGGGAACTTTCTCTTCACCCGCTTAAAAAAACAATCATTTAAGACAATCATTGAAAAGAATGCTGTTGACAATGTCAAGGATTCTCCCTTTTTGTAAATATCTGATGAAAGCTCTTGACTACCATGTTTCCCCCAAAATAAGACCTAGCCGGACCATCAGCTCTAATGTATCTTTTGAAGCAAAAATTAATATAAGACCTTGTCTTTTTTTACTATAATATAAGACCAGGTCTTAATATGATATAATATAATATAATATAATATAATATAATATAATATAATATAATACTGGGTATTGTATTAATTTTTGCTCCAAAAGACGCATTAGAGCTGATGATCTGGCTAGGTCTTATTTTGTGAGAAAAACGGTAGCAGTTTTAACTTACTGGTAAGATTAAGGGGAGAAAAAATTTGTGGAAATAAGGCACAGAATAAAATGACAATCACAATGAATTTGTACCTGCATACAGTGAATGGAATGACTTTGATCATAAAAGTCAGTGTGGGTAAGTATTGACCTGGTACATAAGAATTTGCCCAATGCATGAGAGCAAGAATGAGCGACTGATGACCTTATGGTAGTCCCAGGAAATAAATGCTTTGCAATTGCTTGAATTTTCATGCCATGTTGCCCATACTTTGCACAGGTTCAAGTGCAAAGTATGGATGCTTTTCTAATTTCCGATCACTGCCAGGACTGGCTTCCCAAGCCAGAGCACCTTTATTGCTCTAAGAAACATGTGTTGAAGTTCACAGTCATTCCTATTTCCTCTGACATTTATGTTTCCTCCAGTGTCCCTTTCCCACATCTTCTGAAATAGGACGTGTTCAGTGATATGAAATGTGTTGTCTGACAATGTAATCAATAGAGCAGAAACCTGCCTCAAGATGCCCTGGGACCTATATCTCATATTCATAAAAGGAGTTATTACTTTGGGTGCTGCTAGGCTGTCGAGTCTCTCCATTTTTATTAATTGTATCTCTCTACTGCCCTGGATAGAAAAGAGCTGCTGCTTTATGAGTTTTCTCATTTTCCCAATCTGCAATGTTTTGGACTCTGAATGGAGCAAAAAAGTAATTCAGAAAAGCAACAGTTGTTGTTTGTCTCATACAATTAAATTCTAAGAATCGACTCCAGAGATGATGTTTTCAGGGGAAGCAGGGTATATTGGTCATAAATGTCTTTGCCATTTGTTGAAATTGGAGTTCGATTTGAAGAGAAAATCTGATAAAGAAAACAGAGAGCTCGACTAGAGTTAGGACACTGAGGCTATTATTGTGTGAGTATTCCTGCTGACTTCCTGGAAGTTTTAGCTAGACACACCATGCTTTTCGGCTTCTTTGTGTGTGAATGTCGGTAGTTGGGCCTATCCTTCTAGACAACGAAAGGCTTTTGTTTGTAATTATATGCATATAGTGAGGTACTTGATATAAAAACTGAATTACAGCCAAGGCATGCAATCTGTGCACACAGTGCCCTATATTTGGTTTAATGGTCGACTGTCACTTTCTTGAATGTACTTTTGAACAAGGGACCTCCCCACACACACACATGTTCCTTTTGCACTATACCCTGCAAATTATGTAGTCACTCTTGATTATCACACATTCAACTGTAACTAAGAAAACTTGATGGATAAAGATATAGATGTCCACACTGTAAATTTTTTTTTCAATGAAAATAAATTAACAATTCATCTAATGTTTTCAAGAATAATTTGTTTGTAGTTCTTACTTCATAAAAGTACTCAATATTGACTAGTTTATTGTAATATTGACAGGGATAATTGTTGCTAGAATTTATAAGATACAGCCATCACTGTCTTATGGGAAAACTAGTAAAATCCTCTGGGAAAAATGAACTTACAAGCTTTTGAAAAATATTCCTCAGTCCAAGTCACTTTTTTGTCTTTAGTACTTTTGAAGAAACTGTAATTTTTAGGTAGAAACTGTCTTTTATCACCTAAAGTCCCTGTGTGGTCGACAGCTGTCAGGCAGAATCCTAGACACATGTCAACTCGGCAATACCTAGCAGAGTGGCAGGCACGGCTGTCTCTGCCATTGTAAGCTGGAATTAATCAATTTTTTTCTGAAAATACCTGAATGAGTATGATGCATCATTGACATTAAACACATACGAGAGGAGGGGGCATACTATGACTAGCCAGCTTAATTGTGAAATTACATTTCTAATAGAGAGACTGCATTACATTTGTCCTTATCCCTTTTTTTATCCCTATCATATAGAACTATTTTAAGTTGAAAGTTGTTTCTTAGGAGTCGAGACTTTTTGCTGTTTATTGTATTTTACTTTGGGTGGGGGAAGTAAAAGGTAGGGGAGGTTATTATTTGTTGAAGTCTATATACATACAATCGACACATGAACCACTCATAAATGATACCGTTTTATTCCTAGTTTTGAGCTATCAGCCTTTCAGTTATTAATTGGTCAATCACAAAACTCATAATTTTAAGATGATGAATGGAAGAAAACCCCATTTTCATATTATATGTATGCTGTTATGTTCCTTTTGTCATATACCAAAACCTATGTTTGCCTCAGGGAGCTTATAGTTCTGTTAGGAATACAATCATTTGTAAACAGATGATGTAAGAAATATGCGTTAAGTGCTATGGCGTTTAGAAATATAGAAGGACCACCTAATTTAGACTGAAAGAGTGAGGAAGGAAACCACATTTAAGCTGACACCTAAGACATTAATAGCTAGCTTGAACCCACAGTTTGGCCTTAAAGATAACTTGGAAGAAGAAGGTACAAACCAGAGAATAGATAAGTGGAGTCTGTATGATAAAAACTATAGTCTGGTCAGATATGAGGAAAATGAAGTAACTGAGGTTAAGGAGAGACCTAACCTTTAAAGAAAAATAACAAACAGAAGTTAATTGGAGACTACCTGAATTCAGGATCAATGGGTAATGGGTGTGGAATCTGAAGATGAGAAGTGAAATTTAGAGTACCAAGTACTTTTGGAGAATGTTTTCTTTTCTTTAAAAAAAGTTAGATGCAAGCTCCATGATCACATAGACTCTGTGTTGTTCACTGCCATATCACTAGGTATATGGATAATCTTCTCCATAATAAGCACCCTATATCCTGTGTTGAGGAACTGAATGAATTGTCTAGTTTTTAGCCTGTAAGTAAAGAAGTTGAAAATGATAAGCCACATTTGTGTAAGTGAGACCAATATGAAATCTGTAACTAAACTGTGTACTGTAAATTGTCTCCTCAGACAGATTCCTTATACTTCAGCAAGACACTTTTTGTACTTTTTGCAAATGAGATTGATGCTTATTTTATCTGAACAGAGAGAAAGCAAAGGGGTACATACTTGCTTATGGATGAAGTGAAAATGTTTTTAGACCTGTAAGACCTCTTACTATACTTTTTAAAGGTTTTAAAAGAAATTTCAGAGTCTGAAATATTTTTAACTCTTTCCTCTGTATGTCATTATTTGAGTATATTAATTTCTCGGTTGGCAAAGTTTGTGGTGTACTAAGGGGCCAAAGACTTCTTCCTAATGACAATTTAGAAACATTTGTCCCTTGAATAATGAAAACAAGTTGTGAATAGATAGCTTTTATAACTTTTGTCCAGGTCAATTGAAGGGCATATGGCCAAGTCTAGGAAATAATCAATTTTCTTATAATAGATTTTTTGGTAAAATTCTGGGCTGTTGATAAATGTCCCATAAATTCCCATTTCCTCTTCTTGTATTTGAGTATTTTTTTAAAAAAGAAAACCTAATTCTAAACTCTGGAAAAGGTGCATTAATGGATATGATTTTAACTGTAGAGAAACTAACTGTACCAAGGAGAAGCTATTTATTTAGCTGATGACAGAATGTTAATATAAACCAATAACATGCATCGTATGAGAAACCATTAAAAGTAGATCAATTAAAGCCAATTCCTGGAAGGAATAATGGAATTCAAATGAAAATATTTTTAAATAAAAACATTATAAAAGAAGCTCAACAAATCAGTTTTAAAACTATTTTGAGCATTGATTTTTTTTCAATTTTTAAGGTATTTATTTAACATGGAGAAAAAAGAATAATTAGTGATTGATTCCTCAGGCAGAGTAAAATATTGTTACAAAGAATATTTTAAAAATCTAATGAAGGAATGTGAACTGAAATCCTTCATATTAAGGAGATTAAGTGAATCATGCTTCATGTATTTGATCAAATAATACTGTCAGTAGAGTAAAGGACACTATTTTGATTCTTAGACGTCTTGCTGTGCTTATTCATGGATTAATATAGTCACAGATTATTCTGCCAACGACAGTCTCATAAAGGTTTGGTTTGTCATAGCGGGGCTCAAGACAGGACATGTGGGTCATTTCCAGAAACACCCAGGAAACAAGTTTCTCAGATGGCTCGCCTTTATTTTTCTTGTGTAAATAGTGCATTTCTCAGTAATGAAGAAAAGCAGAGAAAAACTAACAAATAAAAGCCATCTTTACTATTCTATTTTTCTTTTGCCAATTGCTTTCATGCCTCTCCTCTCCAAAGAAAGACTTGAGAGAATATGAAAGGGTGAGTGACAGAGTGTGAGAGATCTATTTAATCAGGGTTCCCTGAGCAGAAAAAAAAAAAAAAAAAATTGCAAAAATTTCAAAGTGGGTCTGTGCTGAAACGTCTATGTGAACTTTGGTAGAATAGGCAGGTCCTGTGTATGGTGAACAGGGCTTGGGTGTCTAAGCACCAGTTGGTCAATGTTGTGTGGATGGAGGCTCTGTAGTACCTGCTGACCACAATGTGATAAACTGAAGAACTGTTTTTGAGAGATTTGGGGGAACTTCTGACATACCTCATTATTCTTAGTTTGGATATGAAGTGCTCGTTTTTAAGATCCCTAAATAACGTGAGTTCTGGGGGATCTGTTAGGTATTTAAAAGCTTGTCTGTCCCTCCCAGATCCACACTGCCTCAACAATAATGTTGGCTTGGAGTTTAAATTCTTGCTTTGTTCTCCTTTTACTGTTTAGACCTATTTCACCTTTGGATGACAACTGATCTATTTCACATTTCTCTAAGTTAATTTCCATATCCATCTAGGGTATGTAGATCATTTTCACCCCATAGGATTTCTGAAGATAAGAAAAGCAACCTATGGTAGATTAAAGATGGCTGAAAATTCTTTGCTTCTTCTCCAATTAAAGTGTGGAGAATAATCCCTTTCCTTTCATTGGATTTATGAACTTATTAACCAATGGAATACAGTAAAAAGTTACCTTCTGAAATTCTAAGACTAGATCATAATAAGTCTTGTGGCTTCTACCTGGACCTTTTAGAACATTCCCTCTTGGACTTCTGAGTCACCATGTAAGAAGTCTGACTACTCATCCAGAAAGTTGTTGTAGGAGAGACCCTGAGACTAAATGGAGGAGAGGTCCCAGATGAGCTCAGTTTTCTAGTCTTCCCACCAAGACACCGACTATATGAGGAATCATCTTGGATCCTTAGTCTAAGATGGACACTGGATCTCCCAGGCTGAAAGAAGGAAGAAAAGAAAAGCAATATGGTGACCCTACAAAGGATTGGAGATTCTGTTGGAGGCTATAAAGAAAATAGAAATTCAGAAAATAATTTAACCATAGCAAAACAAGATAATGCAGCAATAGAAAGAGGATTACATAATGGATAGGAAAACTGTGATAGGGAAAGCAGATATAAACATTGATGAATAAGAGTACTGGTTACTGAAGAGTCAAAGGAGGAGAAGTGAAGGTAGCCAAAATAAGGATAAGTCCAAAGATCAGCATATAAACTCTCTCCAAATTTTGACTGACCTCTGAACTCTGTGTCTAATAATCATAGGATAAACAATAGCTTAAAGGCTGATGTATAAGTCAGTTATCTTCCAAGAGCTCTCTTAATAAGCCTACCCAATGACTATTGCTTATATATTCTTGGCCACATTGAGCTCTAATGAGGCTGACAGTACATAGTCTTTTTTTTTCCCACTGAACTTTATTGTTAGCAGAAATAAAATAGAATTTCTGGACATAAAGGAGAAGGGAATTCTAGTTACCTTCCTGGAATCAGATAGGTAACTATAAGTATTAGCCCCCCAAAATCTAAACATTTTTTAAGGATAAGAATGCTGGAATGAATTTATGAGCTGTAACTGACCTAATCCTTATTTCCTTACTTTTACTCTGCAGAAGACATAGATGATATTCTCTTCACCAAGATTTTGAAAAATATTTCATGAAAGGAGCAAGAGCAACTTTGGGAAGAACTGTAGTAGCTATTCTCTGTGCTAAGAGATGATGGTAAGAGATGATGAAATTAGAATAGACTCCTGGGTTTCTACAGTGATTATAAGAATGATCTCACCATAGGTATCTTTGGCTATGGCTAAATGGTTACGAGACTTCTTAGACAGAAATACTTGGAGAAACCATTAATAAATTATTTAACATATATTTCTGAATAGTTCCAGAACTGGTGAACAGAGTCCTGACTACAGCCAGTATGACAGAAAATCTCCACTTGAGTCAGTTCACAGAATCTTCTCTAAATACAGAACTTCTGTCAGTTCTACTTATTTTCCCCTTAGTTATATTGTCTCTCAAATTTTTGTATTATTAACTTATAATGCACAACTTACTATTAACTTATATTAATACTTACCTTTGTATGAATATCTTACCTCCCAAACCAATCTGTAATTTTCTTCAAGGAGGAGCCATGTTTTATGCTTCTTATTTCCTGGAGCTCTAGCTCAATAATGAACTTATGCTATCTGTCTGTAATTACTTTATTAAATTGACTGGACACAGTTCCTAGACAGGAAATAGTTATGAATATTTGCCAAAACTGCCTTCAATCAGAAATCCTTTCCCTATCCTTGGACAGTATTTTAGGAAGATAATGGTTTCTGTTTTTCTATTCACTTTTGGACATTCAAGTATTTTCTGAATGTAATTCTATGTTGATGAATTACCAGCCACTTATATTTTAATCTCTCCACATCCTCCAATAACACATACTAATCAATAAGGAGAGGATACAAAACCTATTACTCATGCCTAGAACATAACAAGGAGACAGTAAATACTATATGCTTCAATTTATATGAAAATGGGGAAATAATTATCTGAAACCAGTAGAACCATCTGCAAATCCCACAAAAGATTGGGGATTCAATTGGACGCTGAAAAAAAATGACAGTTCAGAAAGCAGCCCAACTATGACAAGACAAGATAATTCAACAATAGAAAGAGAAGATCCTACTCTGAGTAGGGAAACAGGAAGTAAGGATAAAAGGTTTGAAAACTGATGGAGAAGAATATGAGGTCATGAAGAGTCAAAAAAGAAAGGGACCTGAAGGTAGCAACAAGTGGAGGGGAGTCCCAAAATCATCATATAGATTCTCCATAAATTCCTGGATGACACCAAAATTCTGCATACACTAGAAGAGACTCCAATTATCTCAAGGTAAATGATACCTGGAAGATGGAAATACCTGATCTGAGATTTCAGCAGGTGTTCAATGAATGAAGACAAAGTGTGAAGTTCAAATTTTGTCATATTAGAATGGCTTGGTAAAAAGCTTGGACTTTCATGATTTAGAAGTAAATATTATATATGAATACCAAGGGATTTGTCCTAGGTTTAAGGAGGAAATTTCAAAATTACACATTTTAACAAAGACTAAAATGAAAATTCTATGAGATTGAGATTCACTGTCACTTACTTATCTTATTAGTAAACAAACTTAATACACTTCAGAGGTAACCAAACCAAACCAAAACAAAACAAAAAGAAAACAGAACAAACATAGTCCAGAGTCCCTTCAAAACAGTATCCCTGATGTGTAGGCTAAAATAAAAAGAAGGAGTAAATAGGAGAAGAAACAAAATTTGATCAATAGTTAAGAGAAAAATTGAGTAATAGAAACAGACCCACAGACAACACAGACGTTGAAATTAGCAGATATTGACTCTAATATTTAGCATACATTTGTTACAATATGTACAACACACACACACACACACACACACACACACACACACACACACAATAGATGGAAAATAGGGAAACTTTAGGATGCAATGGGAAATCCCAGAAATAAAAAATAATATCTAAAATCCAACAGAAAATCACTGGCTGAGATTAACAGATTAGCACAATCTCAATAACCTTTGAAACAAATTTATCCTATCTAGTGTATGTGTAATTATAACCTCAGAAAGTAAGGAGAGAAAGAGGCAGAAAAGATAATTTGAAAAAAAATATTGTCTAACATTATTTCTAAATAAATGAAAATCATCAATTCAAATACGCAGGAGATTCAGCAAACCTTTTCATATCAAGTCTAAACGCTAAAAATTGAAGATAAAGAGAAAATTTTAAATACAACTGGAAGAAAATAGGTACATTATAACTACAATAAGAGGAAAAAAAGGTAAAAAAAAAATTGTAATTAACATATCCTTAGAAATAATGGGGGCCAAAAAGCAATAGAACCATATCTTGAAAAATGCAGAATTTAGAAAAAAAGTGTCAATCTAAGATTTTATATCTAGCAAAAATATCATTAAAAAAATGAAGTCAAAATAAGAGTATTTTTAGATAAATGAAAGTTGAGGGAATTTATCATTAACAGATCAATACAATAAGAAATGCTAAAGAAAGATTTTGGGGGATCTGAAAGGAATTCTAAGTAATAGAATTAAGAGTATAGAAAAAAATGAAGATCACTGGAAAATTGTCACTATGTAGGTAGGTAAATATGAAAGATAATTTTCATGTTCTTAAATACTTTTAAAAAATATTTTAAGATCTACTCTTCTACATCTTTCAAATTTGCAATACAGTATTGATAAATTTAGTCATCATGCTGTACATTACATCCCTGGGACTTATTTATTTGATAACTGGAAGTTTGTATTTTTTGACCATCTTAGCATATTTTGCTCACTCGCTGAGGATATGGTATTTTTTAACAAAAAAGTATCCAGCCTTTTGTTTCCATATTTCACAAAGCTCTCAAAAGAAATTCAGAACGAACATTGAAACCTGGAAGATGGGTGTGTGGTGAATGGGAGAAAGATGCCTCTATTGACTCTTAGCTTTCCCTGATCATAACTGACATTTATAAAAAGAACTTTACTGTTGTACAGAGCACCTATCATTTACCTTCTCTACCTTTCCTCATAAAACCCTTGAGAGGTAGATTTTATGATAATCTCCAATTAGATCGAACAAATCTGACCAGAGACACTAATTTATCCATGATATATAGAGTAAGCAAGAAGTCACTTCTAGATCACACAGTTTTTAATTAGAAGAGGGTTTAGAAAACATCTAGTTCACAGTTTTTTTATCTGGGGTCTATGGACCCCGAAACAGCCCTTTGATACAATTAGTTGGTCCATAATTTGGATGGGAAAACAATTATATCCTTTTCCATTAACTTGTAACTGCAACTTAGCATTTCCTTCTGTTATAATTGTAAATCACAAACCATTTAAGTGTTTTTTAAATATTTTAAGTCAATTGACTATAGCAAAAAAAAAAAAATCAGATAGTGTGGAGTTCATAACATACATAGAATTAAAATATGGACAAGAATAGCACAAAAGATGGCAAAACTGAATTATAATTTTGCAAGTTTCTTACATGTGTAGTCCTGTGATAATAATTCAACATAGACAACGATAAATTAAGGAAGTATATTTTGATCCTAATAATAACAGTATGTTAAAAACAAAATACCAAATATGAAAGGTATAGCTAAAGGCAATAGAGGAAAAGGAATGGTATACTAAGGCATGGAATACCAAGAAGACAGGAAATGATGCTAAAAGAAAAGAGAAACAGAAATTAAATAAAAAATAAATAGCTAGAGAGTAGACAGACTTAATTATATAAACCTTTACACTAAATTTAAATATACAAAAGAGTCTTATTAAAAAGCAGAAATTGCCATAATGAATATAATAGACCTAGGTATATGCTATTAATAGGAAATTTTTTTAATTTCAAAGGCACACAAACAGAATTTTGCTTCAGGCCATTCAGAGTAACAGGGACTGGATATACCTTACCACCTAAAGATACTTTAAAAAAACTAAGAAAAATCTATGAAACAATAGTTCAGACACTAGACAACAAGCAGAGCAGAACCGTGATCCCTGAGAAAGAACAAACAAAGAAAATGAGTTAGTAATAAATGCACTAGTTTGCTGAGTTTCTGGGATACAGGTAAATGACAGAAACGCAAATAGAGCTGAACATTCTTGTTGATTGGAATTGACAGAAATTGGGTAGGGAAAGGAAACACTGGCTAGAATTCCTACCCAGAATGTTGGAGAGATTTGTACTGAAAAAAAAAAAAAAAAGGTGCAACATACTAGTGATACTGGTTAGTGCAACAGGTGAGAAAAAGAAGTAAAAGGATTTAGGTTAAAATAATGTGGTCAGTAATCATATAGCAAAAACCTGCCACTAGGGAAGCAACCATGAGTCATACTTTCTCACCAATAAGAAACAAGAACAGGAGAGATCCAAGATGGCAGAGGAGATAAACTGTGCCTGTGCCCTTCTGTGAACACATTAAAATTACAACTAAATTATAAAATAATCATCCTGGAGAACCATTTGAAGTCTAGCTGAACAGGAATCCTCTGACTAAAAATATAATGAAGCCACGATGATACTGGCAGGAAGGGTGGAAATGCGGAACCGGCCCCAAACTTCAGTGTGGCGTTGAGAATCAGGAGGGATATCTTGGCCACAGAGGTTCCCCAGGGAGGAGCGAGGAACACCAGCCCCCTACACCAGTCTCCCCAGGCCGGACTACTGGTGCCGGGACAAAGGAGCCCCCACAACATCAGTCTGTGAAAAACAGTTGGCATTCTGACCATCCATGTGGGACGGAAGGCTGCAGGAAAGCCAGATATCCTGTTAAATGGCCTATACACTGACTCGCTCGCAGGCACTCACCTTGGGCTCCAGTGGCGGGACCGTGACTTGGGAAGCATCGGTGACATATGGAGGGAGGAGGGCCGACTGAGGTGTGTAGCTTTAGGGAGAGGACTGGAGGACAGTCAGCATTCTTCCATGCAACTGGCAAGAAGGAGCCATCTTTCCTGTGTTGAGCCCGCCCACCACAGCCAAACCTGAATCTGATTGGCCTGGTGAGCTCCACTGCTCTGTTCTGCTGACTCATTGGAACCTCGCTTCACCCAACTCCCCTAATGCCAGAGGCACTTTCTCTGCAAGCAGCCAGCCCCACCTGAATCGCACTATTTCTTGGAAAACTATCAGAGTCTGGCAGGCCCCTAGTGGATGGGAGGCAACTGATCTCTCTGTGCTCTGGGAATTTTGTGGAGTAACTCCAGGCTCATTACTGGCACCAAACCAGAATTTACATTAACCTGGTGACCACAATGCTTCCCAGTCTAGTGACTCCCTGACACTCTACCTCATCCAACTTGAATACCACATGAGACTTTATCAATGGCTGAATCTTAAGGGACTCAGCAAGTGGCAGCATGCCTCAGGATATCCTGGGTTTTTGAGGAGCTACCGCAGGTCCAGTACTTGTGGCAGACATCCTCAGTCTGCAGTGTGGCCTTACCCATGCACTTCCAGGTTTAGCAAAGGCAGTGAACAACTATGGATTGCTTTGCAGCTCCTATCAGATCAAACACAGGCAGTGAGTGATCTGGGTCTGTACTAGATCCCCTCTCAAAAGGCCCCAGAATGAACATTCTTGGAGGTTGGCTTCAGACCGCAGCAGAGCACCGCCCAATTAGTCTCACAAACGGCATACCTAAAGGGAGGTTTCAACAGGCACCAGAGCCTGCTAGGGTGAATCCCTCAGTTGGGTACGCTCCCCGCACAGCAGCCTGTAAGCTGTGGATGTGGCCAAACCCCACAGCCAGTCAGCCTGGGGGCTGATGTGCCTATAACAATCAAGCTCAACTATAACAGGACAGCATACACAACCCACACAAGGGACACTCCTGGAGCACCCGGAGCAGGTAACCAGGGAGACTATGCGAGGGCCCCACAGGGCAGCTACTACATAAGGCCAACTGGCCAAGACTGGGAGTCATAGCAGATCTATCGTGTTTCCCTGAAAATAAGACCTAACCGGAAAATAAGCCCTAGCATGATTTTTCAGGATGACATCCACTGAACATAAGCCCTAATGCGTCTTTTGGAGCAAACCTTAATATAAGACCAAGTCTTATTTTTGGGGAAACATGGTAATACATAGAAACAAACAGAGAGGCAGTCAAAATGAGGTGGGGTGGGGGGAATCCCAAAAGAAAGAACAGGAGGAAACTCCAGAAAAAGAACTAAATGAAATGGGGCCAAACACCTACCAGAGACAGTGTTTAAAACAATGGTTATAAGGAAGCTAAAGGAACTTAGTGAGAACTTCAACAAAGAAATAGTAAACATAAAAAGGGATACAGAAACCATGAAAAAGAATCAGTCAGAAATGAAGAATACAATAACTGAAATGGATGCACTAGAAGGAATCAATAGGAAATTAGATGAAGTAGAGGATCGAATCAGTAATTTGGATGATAGCAGAAAACACTCAACTGGAACACCAAAAAAAAAAAAAAAAAAAAAAAAAAATAAGGCGAGGTTAAAAGACCTCTGCAATGACATCAAGCATAACAACATTCACATCATAGGGGGACCAGAAGAAGAAGAGAGAAAGCTAGGAATTAAGAACCTATTTCAAGAAATAATGACTTCCTAACTTGGTGAAGAACATAAACATATAAGCCCCAGGAAGCACAGAGTCCCAAAAAAGATGAACCCAAACAGGCCCACACCAAGATACATTATAATTAAAATGGCAAAGTTTAAGGACAGAGAGAATGCTAAAAGCAGCAAAAGAAAGGGAAGTACCGTGTTTCCCTGAAAATAAGACCTAGCTGGCCAATCAGCTCTAATGTGTCTTGTGGAGCAAAAACTAATATAACACCTGGTCTTATTTTATTATGATAATATATATAATATAATATAATATAATATAATATAATATAATATAATATAATATAATATAATATAATATAATATGGCAGTAACTTATAAAGGAGTTCCCATAAGATTGTCGGCTGATTTCTCAATAGAAACTTTGCAGGCCGGAAGAGATTGGCACAGAATATTCAATGTGATGAAAAGCAAGAACCTACAAGGGCACTCTACCCAGCAAGGCTATCATTTAAAATTGAAGAACAGATAAAGAGCTTCTCAGACAAGGAAAAGCTAGAGTTCATCACCACCAAATCAGTATTACAAGGAATGGTAGAGGGACTTCTTTACGATTTAAAATAAATAAATAAATAAATAAATAAATAAATAAATAAATAAATAAAAATTATGAATAATAAAATGGCAATAGCTATATATCTATCAACAATTATTGTCAATGTAAATGGATTAAATGCTCCAAACAAAAGACATAGGAGGGCTGAATGGATAAGAAAATAAAACCCTTACATGTACAGCCTACAAGAGCTCACTTAAGATTGAAAGACACAGACATATGGAAAATAAAGGAATGAAAAAAGTTATTTCATGAAAATGAAAACGATAAAAACAAAAACAAGCTGGGGTAGCAATACATATACCAGATAAAATAGACTTATACAAGAGACAATAGACTATAACAAGAGATAACGAAAGACCCAGTAATCCCACTTCTGGATATTTATCTAAAGAAACCAAAAAACTACTTCAAGGGGATGTGTGCATCCACACGTTCACTGCAGCAGTTTTTACAATGCTCAAGATATGGAGGCAGCCTGGCATCGATGAAAGAATGGATAAAGAGGAGGTGGTACATATATACAATGGAATATTGCTTGGCCATGGAAGGGAATGAGTTCTTGCTATTTGTAGTGGCATGGATGGACCTGGAGGGTATTGTGTTGAGTGGAGTGTCAGACAGCGAAAGATAGATGCAATGTGATTTTGCTTTTATGTGGAATCTAAACAACAAAATAAACAAACAAACAACACAGAAACAACTCATAAATACAGAAAACATTTTGATGATTGCCAGATGGGAGGGGTGTTGGGGGGTTCAGGGTAAAAAGGAGGAAGGGATTAAAAACTACAAATTGGTAGTTACAAAATAGTCATAGGGATGTAAAGTACAGCACAGGGAATATAGTCAATGATATGGCAATAAGTATGCAAAGTGCCAGGTGGGTACTAGACTAGTCAGGGGGGATCATTTCTTAAATTAAGTAAATGTCTAAGCACTATGCTATACACCTGAAATTAATATAAAATAATATTGAGTGTCAGCTATAATTGAAAAATTTATAAAGGGGGAAAAAGATGAAGGGGAATTAAGAGGTCCAAATTTCCAAGTATAAAACCAATAAGTCAGGAATGTAATGTACAGCATAAGAAATATAGTCAATAATGTTGTGATAGTGTAGTCTGGTGTCAGATGGTTGCTAGACTTATCATGGGGATCACATTTTTGGGTATATAAATGTTGAGTAACTATGGTGTACACTTGAAACTAATATAATATTGTATGTTAGCTATATTTTTATGTATTTATTTATTTATTAATTAAAGTTTATTGGGGTGACAATGGTATAAGATAACCTTGTTTGTTCAATGCCGTTGTAATGGCAGTTACATGGGTGTATAGATTTGTCAAAACACTTCAAGCTGTATTTTTTAAATTGATGTATTTTTTCTTTGAAAATTTTCCTCTATGGAGTTGTGAGGTGTTTTTATTTACAAACAAACAAACAAAAATCCTAGAATTAAATTCAACAAAAATTCGCAAAACTACAAGAAAATCTATAAAATCTTACTGTGACAATATTTTTTAAAAAAGTAAATGAATACATATAATAAGCTTAGGTTTTATAAATCTTGGAATTATAAAAAGAAACAATCCTCTCCAAAATAAACTGTAGATTTAACTCCATCAAAATGAAAATCCCAACAGAGGTTCTATCTATCTATCTATCTATCTATCTATCTATCTATCTATCTATCTATCTATCTATCTAAAATTTACAAGCTGATTCTATAACATATATAGGAGTTCAGACCACCAAGAAAAACTAAAATAAATCTTGAAGAAAGAGAACAGCCTGGAATATTCATAACACCAACTATTCAGACCTATTATATAGCTATTTCAATTAAAACAGTGCGTTGTGAATTAAAGGCAGACCAATAGACCAATGCAACAGAATACAGTCCAGATATATAAATATTGTAATCTGATTTATGTCCAAACTGACGTTACTGAGTACAAAAAAGGTGTTCTGTTCAGTGAAGGGTTCTGGTATCGTTGTATAGTCATATAAACAAAGTGACTCTTGATCTCTACTCACAGCATACACAACATTTCATTTCAAACGGATTGCAGATATAATGTGAAAGATAAAACAATTAAGCACTTAGTGGAAAAAATCGAACATCTTTATGATGTTGAAGTAGGTAAAGACAAAAATGTAGTTTAATCAAAAAGAAAAAAAGATTAGACCATATCGAAATTAAGGACTTTTCTTCTCCAAAAAACACTATTAAAAAATGAAAATATAAGATATAGAATATAAGAAGGAAGATATTTATAATACACACACCCAATGTAGAATTCATACCCAGATTATGAAAATAATCCTATGAAGCAATAAGGGAAATATAGATAATCCAATAAAAAAATGACAAAAAATTCCAAAAGTACTTCTCAAAAGAGTCTATCCAAATTGCTAATGAACATGAGTGATAAACTTCATTAGTCGTTACAGAAATGCAAATTAAAACTATAATGCTTATTATTTTGTGTTACCAGAAAAAAAAAGACAATATTAAGAGTTGGTGAAAATGTATAGCAACTAAAACTTCCATAACACTGCTGATGGGAGTGAAAATTGGTACACACAATTTGGAAAACTGGCAGTGTGTACTAAAGCTGAACATACAGTGTATGGTCCAGCAATTTTACTTCTAGGTATATCCTAGGTATATCCTAGGTATATCCTCGACAGAAATTTTCTCGACAGAAATATTTCACAAAAATAACTTTACCGGGATTGTCATACCACCACTGTTCAAATAGTCCAACAAGGGATAAATGCATTGTGAAATATTGGCATAATGGAAAACTGTACATCGATTTAGGAAAAACAATAACAACAACAACAAGAATCAGAAAAATGTATACTGTGGGATTACACTGATTTTAAGTTAAAATATCCAAATATAATCTCTAGTGTTAGATGTCAAAATAGTGGATACACTTGGGTGTTGGGTAAAACTGGAAGAAGGCTTGAATGGCTCCTAGAGTGCTGGAAATATTCTTTAGCAGGATGGGTATATATGAACATACCTATTCAGGTATGCTCAGTTGGTGAAATTCATCAATATGTACATTTGTGGTTTATATACTTTCCTATGTGTGTGATGTACTTCAATTAAAAGTTTATAAAAATAAAAAATAGGGAAAAAGTGCAGTCCTAACAAAAATCAACATTCATTGTCTTCAGCTTTGTCAACTCAGCTCAAATTCTGAAATAACAGAAAAAGTTCCTGCTACACACTCTATAAATGTACTTTGAATTCCTAATCCTGTATTCTTATATGCATAAAGTCAACAAATTCTGGCATAGTACCAAGTTAGAATTTAAGCTATTTAAAGTTAGAACAACTCATTGCAATATTTTCCATAAAACTACTTTGAGTGTTCTGGCTCTGTGACTAATTGCAAGAGAATATTATTTACCATCCCATGTGAGAAATGAGGACATTAAGTAATACTAACTCTTCTGTAACCAATAGATTATTTTCATTAAGATTTCATAGGGTCAAGGCAAGCAAAAGGGCAGTAGGTCTTTAAGCAGGATATCAACAGTGTGCTAGTTTGCTGGAACTGCCATAACAAAGTATCAGACAATGGGTAGTTTACAACAGAAATTTATTTTCTCACAGTTCTGGAGAATGGCTGTCTAGGATCAAACTGTTAACAGGGTTGATTTCATCTGAGGCCTCTCTCCTTAGCTTGTAGATGTCCATTTTTCCCTGTGTCATTGTGTGGTCTTCCCTCTATTCTTGCCTGTATTCTAATTTCCTCTTCTTATAAGGATACCAATCATATTGAATTAAGGCTCATCCCAAATGATCTCATTTGACTGTAATTGCCTCTTTAAAGGCTCTGTCTCTACATACAGTCACATTCTGAGGTACTAGGGGTTAGGAAGTCAACACATTAATTTTGGGAGGACACAATTCAGCCCATAACACCAACCAATTTGAAGACTGGCAGAACTCTTTTTGTTTTTTCATACCCAAGCAGTATTATAAAAACACCTCCCACTTCCAGGCTCACAGCACACGATTTTGCTAGGTACTGGTTTTTCCAGCGCCTTCCATGACCTGGGCCAAACATGAACATTCCACTTCCCTTTCTAATCGCGTCTCTAAGCATGGGCATGTGATATAACCCTGGCCTATGAGATCTAAGGGGATGTGCATATGGGAAGCTGCCTGATTTGTAGAGACACAGTAGAGGAACTAGACTAATTCCTGACTTTAGATTCTGCTACATGAAGATGTGAAGCTTCAAGCTAAAGGAGATATTTTGAAGCCCTGATAGTAATATTTTTAGACTCTAAGAAAGGTATAGGAAAATGATGGAAAACCAAGGAAATCACAGTGAAAAACCTTACCCACAGTTCTGACAGCAGTGAGTTGAATTAACCTTGTAATTGCCTGCCCTGGACTCCTTACTGATAATATGGATATATTTTCCTCTTTGTAAAATCAATTTGAATTGGATAAGCTATTTCTTGTAGCCAAAAGCATCTTAATTGACACAAAAATCATGTAGTCTGTATTCTAAGTATTTTTGTGGCCCATTTCACAAGTACTCTGTGGGAAATGAAAGAAGGGAATTCTTTCTCCCTTCTCACATAAGTGCTAAGAATGTCCAGTCACTTAATATAGATGAAAAGGAGGCATCACACCTACATGGTTTAACAGCAATATAATTTTACGTGGAGGAAAAGTTCATGTTTAGGAATGAAATTTGCCTATAATTTCAACTATGTTTTTAGCTTTGTCCCAGTTTACTTCCTGATTGCCTTGGATGTCAGTTTGAGACTCGTCAGCACTGACAAGATGACTTAGAAAAGTACCTGACCCCTGATCTTGTCCAAGGTTATGAAACCAATAAAACGTTCCTGGATTTTCATTTTGCACACTTATGTCAACAAATCTCATTCAAACAGACATCTCTGCCAAGAGGCTAACCTGCAGTTTCAGTCTAATAAATTTGTGCCCCCTTCAGGTTTAAAGACTTCTCAAAAACCCTATCCGCCATGAATTCAGTGAGTTCTCAGAGAATCCCTTTGTACCATAATAGTGATCCATTAAATCCTGTGACAAGAAATGCACCAAGTGCCCTTCATTTCTTGGTGAAGTCTTTCCTACATGTAATTTATGTGAAATCATCTCACATGTTAGGTGCTAAATAAAGGTTACTGTGTACTTCAAGAAGTATCCCTAACAACATTCTTTTAAGATCCTTTGAGGGTCTGTCCCAGATTCCACGGAACTCTGAGTTCTCTCTTGCTGGGTTGAAAGTTCTACTTCTTCATTGCTTCCAAATTTCTTTCCAGCACTTTGCTCATTTTCAATTTCACACTGAAGCTTGGCCTCAAGGCAAGTATTTCAAACTTGATTTGCTTCAACCTGTATTTAATCTGATACAGATTGACTGGATGACATTTTATGTTTCCTGGGGACTACCAATGTTTTTCCAATTATTTAATCTACCGATTACTCGATCTGATTTTGGAATGAAGGCAAACAAATTTCCACAGAAGGAAGCCACTCTCTCCCTGAACTTTAAACATGGCAGCCAGTACTGTATACTGCATTTCTACTTTCAAAATTGTGTCTAGATATGCAAAGAAAAATGGCACCTAAATAAATTGATGGCTAAGTTGTCAGGTTGTGTATTTTGAGTCACTGGTGCCCAACAGATTTCAGATTGTTGGTATCAGATGGTACTGTTATACATGCTCAGCATTGCCCTTGAACATTTTGACAAACTCTCAGTTATCTTCTGTCTTTATTGCTTCCTATGAACTTTACCACCACTGACATACTGATTCGACTAGACGGCACATCGAAGCCAAGTTCCTACTGAGATTAATGGTTAACCGCATAATCTGTGATGAAACCTATAATTTTAGAATGTGTTCCTGGGACAGACTTTAGATAGAGAATTGGGTGAATGTTTTGGGAGGAATTCTCACAGGATATACACGTATATGAAAGCCAGGATTGGGAATGGGGAGAAGCTGACCTGCAATGTGGTTGTGCTTAAAAGGTTACCCTGAAGCTAGAGTAGACCTACTGAGTTGTCTTCAATTGAGGGGAGGACTCAGTCCTTTGTATCAACACACAAACTAATCACTGGTTGCCAGCCACCCCCAGGACGGAAAGCAAATGTAACTTGAGGATAAGCCATCCTTTGATGTTGACAGCAATTCCTGGAGCGTGAAACAGCTGATATTCACAGGAGCTGGGAGGTGCGTGCCACATTCTGAAGAGAAATGTGGACAGAGCACCACTTGCTTCTTAAGGTAATTCCGTCCATCTGGGAATAGCTGCGTAGTTTTCAGCTTGTTCTTATTTCATGGGTTAGTGGTAAATACCATACATGGACCCTACCACTAATACTGGCCTTGAAATGACAACGGATGCTCATCACTTTATCGCCCTACTATTGTTTTTAGATTGCCCTCACACTCAGCTAGCACTTCTCCTGGTTTAACAGACTTGCCTGGTGTGTGCACCAAGATCCTCATCCCTGAGGGGTGTGAGCCATATGTTACCATGCCCTTCTCGGGATACTGCTGCTGCACTTACTCATTTATCATTAACTCTAAGCATAGAAGCACCAAGGGGTACCCTGGAATTGCCAAACATATTCTTACATAGCAACTTCTGAGGATAAAAGTACCCTGTCAGCATGGTGACGCCTTTCCTTACCTCTTGGTCTTTGTTGCAGAAGACTGAGTGTTTAGTCAGAGGTTAAATTTCAATGGGACTTTATCAAATTGCCTTATGGAAGTGACTGCCATCTGGAACCAGATCCTCTCGATGCTCAAAGCCTGGAATGTTACAGGGATGAAAGCATACCCCACGTAGAAAAATGGGAGTGATATTAATTGTAGCCACCCCTACTTGTACATGCTAGCTTCCAGACCCATGCATTCTGCCTACTGAGGACACAATACTTAATTTATGGTGATTAACACATCCTGGAGGGTAGTGCCCCATCGTCTTAGATTACCATTTCTAAACTGATGCCTGAGTAGTGTTTTTGAGAGGCTATTTCGGTGCCCTCTCAGACTGGGAGCTCATGGGTTGTTGCAGTGTGTGAAGCTTCACTGCACACTCCATGGCCAGTTGGCCTCTCTGGCTCTCCTTAATTGAGATGATACTGCGAGGGATCCTGTGTCTGTGTACCAAATACTCTGTAAGCCCTTGGAAGTTGTGCCGGCCACGGTCCTGAGGGCAGAAAAGGCAAACCTTTACCCTGAATCCAATCCGTCCCAGTAAAGATGAACCTCTGCCCCTTACAGGGTAGAAAGTGCCCAATCTAGTCAACTTATCATCAAATGGCTGGTTAGTTTCCTCAAAGAATTATGCCATATTGATGAGGTGGGCTTGGTTTCTGTTGTTGGCAGTTTGAGGCATCTGGCAGCGGCAGTGGCTACATCAGTCTTGGTGAGTTGGAGCCTACGCTATTAAGCCCACGCATAAGCTTCATCCCTGCCTCCATTGCCACTTATGAGCCCATCGTGCCAGCACGGGGGGTGGGGGCATTCTGTCTACCAGGATGTTTTGTGACTCTTTTGTAGTGGATGCTTTCTAGTGTGAGTTAACAAAGATCTTCACGTGGTACATACTCCCATTTGTCAATCCACATGCCTCTTCCCTAGACCCTCCTGACCTTTATTTTCCAACATTCATCTTTCAAAGTTTCTAACCAACTATCCAGGCCATTCACCACTGACCATGGGATCGTGGACATTCTTATTTTGGGCCATTTCTCTTTCCACACAAAGTGAATGACCAGGTGAACTTCCTAGAGCACTGCCAATTGTTAGAATTTTCCCTCATTGCTCTTTCAGGGACCCACCTGAGTGATTTTTAGTGTAGTAGCCTTCGATTTTTGATTCACACTAACAAACCACGATAGTCTGTCCAGAAACCAAATCTGGACTTCTCTCTTCTCTGTCACTTGGTCATTAAGCTACCACATAGGCCACATATGTGAGCTGAGGGAGAAGCACCATGCAACAGTAGTATGAGACATGGGATCAGACCTATGCAGTTTATTTATGCATTTTGGCTCTGCTCCTATCCAATCGCAAATACACTATTTCCAACTCAAGATAGATAGCTGGAGTGCTCCCCTAATCTTATGAGTTGGAGGGTCTCATAGAACTAATTTATGATGGGCAATTCATGTTCATGGTCAGATGCTCTGTCTTGAGAAGCATCTAGAAGCATATTGGAAAAGCTGCCTTTTATTTTCTGTGGATGCATTTTATGTCCTTGCTCCAGAACACCAATAATCTATGTCCTGATTTTCCTATTGCAGTTTGCTGTAAACTCTACGTGGTGTCTTTCCCCATCACAGATGCCATTAGTACTGTAAAATCTGCCAGTCTATATGGCCCAATTGGTAGAAATATATGTGCACAGCTTGAACTTGTGGCATAGTCCTTCTATGGTCTGGGCTCTAAAGTTAGCAGGCTTCTGTGCCACCCAATAAATAAATCAGAACAATATTTCTTCATGCAGAAGAGGGAATCTGGGCCCTCAACGAGCCTCCCCAGTACAATTGTGCCTTGTTACTTGTATCAATATGACCCTAGATTTTAAAAAACTCCGTTTTTCATGCTGTATTATAAAATTTCTCTTCAAATTTAAAAGCATTTGTGACAAAGAATAAGAAAAAAAATGAAAGATGAAGGCATTAAGAAGTACAAATTGGTAGTTACAAAATAGTCATGGGGATGTACAGTAAAGCATAGAGAATATAATCAATAATATGGTAAAAAAATATGTATAGTGCCAGGTGGGTACTAGGCTAGTGAGAGGGATCACTTCTTAAATTATATAAATGTCTAATCACTATGCTATACGTCTGAAATTAATATAAAATAAAATTGAATGTCAAAAGAAATAAAGTGTAAAAAAAAAGAAACAAATGGTTATATTCAGATGCTTATGTGGAATGATCAGATATAAGTTTCTTCTTGATAAATGACTAATACTAACACATTCTTGGGATGGTTAACTCAACAAAATAACTTAATCAAGTGTGGTGGCAAATGCATGGAAACTGTGAACCTTAAATCTGCAAATTCAAGGGCTTACCGCTGAAGCTCTGTATAGAGTATATACATTTCCTGAGTGAATATCTAGCTCCCATTCCATCAGTCATTTGCCATGTCTCTTACTTTGTTTTCCTTTCTTTGACAAATTAAACAACTGGGAACTTTTGCATTACCAAGGGGGCTATTTTGGCTGTTAACAGAAAGCATTTTTTTCTGGGCATCTATTAAAAATTTCCAGAAAGAAACTGCCTAATTTGACTATTATTAATACTGGCTTTGTGCCATATGAATGTTTACACTCCAGGCAAAAATAAAAACAAACAAAAAACCAAATGCAATAAAACATATTATTCCAATGCTTGGAGATAAGTGATATGATTGAGGACCTGAAATTTTTCATAAAGTCATGGAACTGTGTGAGTACAGTGTGTTTGGAAGAATGAATTTTGGTGTAAGTAGGGTGTAGGAGGGAAGATAGGTCTGATTAGGAAAGGCTTTGATGCATTTCTGAAAAGACCTTTATCATTGTGGGCAAAGAGGTATCATTAATAAATTTTATTTATAGTTTATTTTTCTCTTTTTCTTAACTCTGAAAATAAGACTATTTGCTAATGACTTTTTAAAACTAAGGTAAAATTTAGATGCATTTAAATTTATCTTGAAGTGTATAATTCTATGACTTTTGATAAATGTATACAATCAGATATCCACCACCAAAATGAAGAGACAGAGCATTTTCATCACCCATAAAATTTCCTCCATGCCCATTGGTACTTAACCCCTCCCTTGACTCAAAGCCCATGGCAATGACTGGTCTCTTTTGGATCCTTCTAGCTTTGCCTTTTCCAAATGCTACATTAATGAAATCATATAAGGATATTTTCATGTTATTGTTTGGATCAGTAGTTCATTCTTATCTCTGAGAAGTATTCCATTACATGGATGTACCACAGTTTGTTCATCCATTCACCACTTGAAAGGCATTTGAGTTGTTTCCAGTTTTGAGTGATGATAAATAAGTGGCCATAAACATTCATGTGCTCTCATTTCACTTGGATAAATACCTAGGCTTGGAATTACTGGGCTGTTTTAGTGTATATTTAATTTTTAAAGGAACTCCAAACTCTTTTCCAAAGTAGTGGTATTATTTTTGCACTCGCATAAAAAAAAAGTATGAAGTTTCAGTTGCTCTGCATCCTCACTAGCATTTAGGGTTGGCAGTTTTCTTTCTTTTCTTTCTTCCTTCCTTCCTTCCTTCCTTCCTTCCTTCCTTCCTTCCTTCCTTCCTTCCTTCCTTCCTTCCTTCCTCCCTCCTCCTTCCCTCCCTCCCTCCCTCCCTCTCTCCCTCCGTCCCTCCTTCCCTCTCTCCTTCCCTCCCTTCCTGCCTTCCTTGCTTTCTTTCTTTTTTCTCTGTAGCCATTGGGATAGGCAAGTGGTTTGCTAATAATTTTAAGCATATTTTCATGTGTTTGTCATCTGTGTATCTTCTTTTATTAAGTATTGTTCAAATTTTTTGTACATTATTTCAATCCTCTTCTATTATTATTATTATTATTAAGATTTGAGAGGCTTTCATATATATATATATATATATATATATATATATATATATATATATATATATATATATATGATACAAATCCATTGTGAGTCATGTGATTTGCAAATATTTTTCTCCCTTGTGGTTTTTCTGTTGATTCTTTTACCAGTCTCTCACAAAGAGTGGGAGTCCTCAGTTTTGATGCAGTCCAATTCAGTAAGGTTCTCTTTTCTGGTTCTTGCTTTTAGTATCTTTTCTAATAAATCTTTTCCTATCTAAAGTCTTCAAACATTTTCTCCAACATGTTCACCTAGACTTTTCTATTTTCAGATTTTATATTTGTACCTATGCCCTAGCCTCTAGAATTTCTTTAAAAATGTTAACTAATTTCCTTGTATATCACCAAGTACCTCTTCCTTCCTCTGCTGCAGGTAAGTCAATGCCCTTGTCTCATCTTCCATTGGAGGGAGTCTTTCTTTCTTTGTATTTCAAGATACTTGGAAGGAGTCTTCCTTTCTTTGGATTTCAAGCTACTTGTTTGCCTGGTGACATCAAGTCTCTTGTAGGATTAAGAAAAATTATGATTTTGTAGTTGATTCATCTTTTACTTGGTGCTAAGAATGGAACTCCTTCCAGCTTTCTATGTCTTAGGTATAAGTAGAACTCTACTGATTATTATTGTTATTTTAAATAGCTGTATTGAGATATCATTCAAATACCATAAAATTCATTTATACAGTTTAGTTATCTTTAGTATATTCATAGAGCTGTGCAATCAACACCACTGTCTAATTTTAGAACATTTTCGTCACCCCAAAAACAAACTTCATACACATTAGCAGTCACTTCCCTTTCTCTCCCAGCCCTAAATAACCACTAATCTACTTCTATCTATATAATTTTGCCTATTCTGGCCATTTTTTCATACATGGAATCATACAATATGTTGTATTTTATAATTAGCTTCTTTCATTTAGGTTGTTTTTTAAGGTTCATCCATGTGGTAGCATGTATCAGAACTACATTCCTTTATATGGACGAGTAATATTTCATTTTGTGGATATACCACATTCATCAGTTTGTGGATATTTGGATTTTTCCACTTTTTGGTTATTATAAATAACCAAATGTTACTATTAAAATCTGTGTATAAGTTTTTGTGTGAACATATTTTTTCATTTCCCTTGGGTATATTATACCCAGGAATGGAATTACTGAGTATATGGTTACTCTATTTTTAACATTTTAAGGAACTGACAAACTGCTTTGAAAAGTGGTTTATCATTTTTATTATTTTTCAATGTACCTCAAGTACTTATTTTAAGGTCATTATGTTTATTGGGCTCATGACCTATAATCATCATTTTACTGATGGATTAGTCTACTGGTGGACTGAAGTAGGTAAGGCTTTTTTGAACAATCATGCACTCATTCAGCCAAGTGATCATGAGAGCCTGAACTAAAACAACAACAGTGAAAAATTTGTTTAAAAAATAAGTAAATAAAAATCGGGAATTATTAACAAAATTACATACTTTTATATGTGGGAATAAAAGAGGAAGACGAATCAAGGATGTTGTTTATATAAAGCTCACACATGCACCCATATTCGGGGCAAGTTAGGCCATTACTATAATTTGCACATTCTATTAGATACTTTTGATTTATGTAATCATTTTATTTATTTAAACATTTTTACTTTACTTTTTGTTGTTTGTAAACTAAGGGTGGCAATGAAATATTCTTTAAGAATTTAAATTATGGTTTTAATAAACATATTTACATGTATTTATATAACTTAATTATCAGTTACCATTGAACAAAGTTACCACTCTATTTCTGCTTTAAAGAAAACTACTAATATTATTTGCTTATTTTTGATGCTGTCAGTAATAAAAACAAACAAAACACACAAGGCAAACGCTGAACTTGTACTGGTTCCCAAACTCCTAGAATTTTCTGTCCTACTGCTTCTTTTACATCAAGTCTGTATTAACTGCCTTGGTTCTTGCAGAAGGTCAGCATGGATTCTGGTGTGTTAACTCTATCATTTATCACAGATGATGTGCTAATTTGCCTCTTGCTCCTAACTCTCAAAGTAACTCAGTGCTTCTTCTACTTGTTGACTTATGTCCCAAATCACCACTTGAGCTTTTCTAGAATATTTACCTCTTATCAAAGCAGGTAAGATAATAACATCAGTCTGTTATCAGACTTCCTGATTCCCCTCTCCATAAAGCCAATAACATTTTTCTTCCAGTAGGAAATGGTGGATTTGGTAGTCACACGGGATCATCATTCAACCACACTTGTCTCCCAGAAAGTCTAGCACTAAGATATAATAGAGTTATTTTGCTAACCTCTTTGATCTTGATATTTTGTGAATTGCTGTAGGCCTCTTACATACTTTTCATTTTTCTTAAATAAAACAGTGCAGTTAAAAAGTTATGTATTTTTTTTTCATTATAACATCTGTTTCAGAAATCATTATAGCTTAAGTTTCTTCAAGGCATAAATTGCCTTATTTTGATTTTATCACGTTTTATGTCATTTCTTTGCCATGTCAATATGATTAAGGCTATATTTAGAAATAGCATTTTCAGACAACCTTTGGATATCTAGCTGCAGTTTTTGTAAACACAATTTTGGGTTACAATTTCCACTCAGTTAAAACCTTTTCCTTTGAAGCTTTTCTTCCCCATTTAAATAGATTTAAATAGTGTATTTAAATAAACATAGTGGAACTCTACTTTTCATTGATATTCCTACTTTTCAAAAACTTGACTGCAAATCATATGATCTCCAAATATAGTATAAATAAGATTTCTTTATTCTTTATATGGCTTACTTGAAGAATAGCACAACTACTGCCATCCAGAAGTGTCAGTTGAATGGATAGCCTCCCAGGGGGTCCTGAAGGCCAATGGTTATGAATCAAGACACAGGGACCCTCGTGCTGGGATGCATCTCCCAGCTAGTGCAGCCAAGCTAAATCTGTTTGGACATGCATATATACATTACACTGACTTAATGATATAGTAGGCTGGTATCTGTATAATAGTTTACATTTGGTTGCCTAGGCACAGCCCTAAAAATGTGGGCAGAAGAAGGGGAAAAGAAAATGAGAAATTACTTATGTACTAAACAGTATTTTCTTTTTCACCAAAACAAAAAGTTAAGTTCAGCTCTTTATATTCATTTCATGCAAAGAATGACCATATACACTGCAGATCCTTCAACTAGATTTCCCAAATATTAACTTTTTCTAAATTACATTTGCTCTAACATTCTGTGTTTGTTTGTGTGTGTAACTTTTTTGGGAACCATTTTAGAGTAGGTTACAGACGTGATGCCCCTTTATCCCCAAAGTATGTATTTCCTTTGAACAAGGACATTCTTTTGAATACACAAACAATCCTAAATTAGTTATCTAACCTGAGAGAAATTCAGATTTTGCCAAATACTCTAAAAGGCCTGTTAGAGAAAAACATTTTTTTTTTTTTTTTTTTTTTTTTTTTGGTTTGTTATAGGATCCAATCCAGGATCTTATGTGGTATTTAGCTGTCAAGTCTGGTAAATCTCTTTTAATCTGGACAGTTCCTCTCAGTCCTTGCCTTTCACGACCTTAACATTGTTGAAGAGTACAGGCCAGTCATTTTGTAAAATGGCCCTCCATAGGGTTTTCTCTGTTTCCTCATGGGTTAACTCAGGTTCTACATTTTGACAAAAATAATACTGACTTCATCTTTTGTAGTCAGAGTCAAAAACAATAATGTATATGAAAGGGCTTTGGTGAAATGTGAAGTTCTATCCCAAATGTAGAGTTAAGGATTTAAAAGATTATTCCTCCTTTCGATCCCCAGTCCCTTCTTCTCTCTCATCCTCTAGAATATGTGGTATTCCCACTGCAAGGCAGCACTAGGATACAATGCCTGACGTAGGCACAGCAATGAAACTGGAGGAAATAAGGAAATCCTGGATCTTGTTCTCTGTGACAGAAACTTGAACACACTGGTATTAGAATAACCTAGGTGCTCCTTTCCTTCTCTGGCTCCCTTCCTATTTCTTTTCACAGGTATTTCCCCTTGTTGAATCTTTGCACATTTAACTCCATCTTAGTGTCTGCTTCCCAGACCTGTGCTAATAGAGGGAACTATTGCTCTACTGGATATGGTGGAGACAATAAGAGGGAAAAAAAAAATCCTCATCTCTACCTGAAAAGCAGGATACCTTACAGGCAAATTTTCTGGCAAAAAAAAAAAAAATCTTGTGAATACCTCTCCCTGCACCAGTCCAAATCATTAGGCTTTGAAATCATAGTTGTAGTCAAATGTCAACAACTATTTGCATTCCAGAGATAGCAGAGACTGTCAACTCCATCCCAGAGTGAAAAACCAATTGAGTCAGAGAGACGATGGTGGAACGGAAGCCTCAGGGAAGGAAAGGAGAATAGAAGACACATAATGTGGATCTAGTAATTTACCACAATAGAAAGTGTCCCTGTAAGCAAGAAGAGTGAGGTTTATTGATTTTATATTAGTTGGAACTAAGAACAATGATTAAGAATGAGAGAAAAACATTCACTCCCTGAAGGAGATTCTAATAGGGCTTCTAACATTTCCAGCTCTTAAATGAGGATGGGTAATGATCCCTCATATTTCATTCTCACGGTGTCATGTAAACAACGAGGAGACTAGCCTGCCTGGAGTTGCAGCCAATCACAACAGTTTTCTATAGCAAAGATTATGTCTGATGTGTGAAAGGCACAACAGCCTTTCAGAGGTGGAAGAACCAACATTCCCCAGGGCTTGCTGATGGCTTGCATTTTTGGTAATGCTTGGAAGGCAGGTGCTGGACCCAGAATGTCCACAGCTTGACTTGCACAGCCTCAGGGGACAGCCCTGGCAGCCTTTGTGAAAAGTCAGAGTGCTTCTGGAAATCTCCAAAGTACTAAATGATGGAAGGGGTGGCCAGGGGGTCAAAACGAGAAAACATGTGACTTATGTCTGCATTTACTACAAACAAAAGGATGACGTGTTCAGTTATGAAGACTTCAAGAAAACATGTTCATCTGTCTAATTTAAAACCATACCAGCTGGGCAGATAAATCATTATGTAAACTGTGTCACTGCTTTCAGAATATTTTAAGAAAATGAGGAAAGACTAGGTATGTTTCTATTTATGAATTCTCTCTTCCCTACACACAGAGACATGCACATGTGTGCACGCTTGCACACACACACACACACACACACACACACACACACCAATGCTGAATTTGCAGATTAGTTTTGTGCTGTACAGAAAGTTTCACTTATTGGGGATGCCATTAAACAAGTGAAATACAAATTACAAGTGACATTGATATGGTCATAATCGCTCCTGACTGGCTGCAGAGCTATTTTCTGAGAGGAACCTGCATTTCTACAGATGGCATAAAATAAATAAATAAATAAATAAATAAATAAATAAATAAATAAATAAATAAATAAATACATAAATGAGGCCTGCAGAACGCGCCATTATTCCTGTGAGGCTCTCAGTTCGTTAGTTGAAGCAGCCAAGTCTTCATGAGCTGCAACTGATCAGCAAATGGGAAACGAGCAAGAATATAAATTTCCAGCAAACCAAGTCATTAACATTTGCCGCCTGCATCCTGGAAACACAGTAAATCAAATGTGTCATCATTTATCAAGACAAAATATCATTACTAATTGGGATTAATTTGCTGCTGTGGGATTGCTGACCTTTGCTGAAAGAAAATAAAACTGCTTGTTAGCTGTCTTCATTTAATTTTCCTTGAGGAGGGAGAGGGGGAAAAGGGGAGGGTTTTGGGGAGGAGGGGGAGGGTGGGTGGGACATTCTTATCTTCTAAGTAGCTCCACAGTCACAAAGCAATGAAATAACTTGCTGATATGCTATTGCCAATCGATGATTCAGGAGGTTTGATATGTTCCCTGAGATCACCTTCGTTGTCTATGATTTAGCATTGTCTTGGGGGAAAAAAATAAGAAAAATTGCCAGGGTGGAATTCTATATGGTTTTATTTACAAATATGGAAAGGCAAGCACCATTGCAAGGGAGCAGTCTAGGATTTATCTTTGTGCACTAATTTAAAGAGGGTTCAAAAATATGACACATACTATGTCTAAGCATCCCCAGTGATTCCACATGTAACTGAAGTCTGCATGGAACAGCTGATTTAAAATTGTGGGGGTGGTCTTTTAGTAGCCACCAATGCTTTTTCAAGGCTGAGAAATGTATGTGCTTTACAAGGTGGCTATAAATGCCTGTGCCAGGGTTCTTGTCTTTTAGACCCTGAAAAAACGGGTTCCTGAGAACTCAACTTTGGACTCAAATCAACAAGTTAATGACCACTGACCTTTTGAATTTTTAAAACATTAAAATATTATTTATCATGTTTACTGAGGTTTTTGGTGTCCCCTTAAATTCTGTGCCCGATGCGAGTGCCTCGTTTACTTCACCCTGATAGTGTCAGACATTAAGGCTAAATGGTTTACTCATCATGCCAACTGAGAAAACTGAAGGTGAGTAACCTTTCAAGTAACAAACCTGGCAAGCAGCAGAGCGAAGACTGAAACCCAGACCCTGACACCTGGCTCCAACATCCAGCACCCATGCTCCTAACCCTGCTACTCCCCTTTGCTGCTGCTGTTGGTGAGTTGGAGAGGGTGAAGAAGTGGACCATGCCAGCAGGCACTGCATGATGTCACGGGAAGTCACACACACACACACACACACACACACACACACACACACACACACCCCTGAACAATTTGATGCCAGTCAATGTCTAGTTAAGTAGAAAAATATGTGGATGAGCCAATTTATGATACTGGGAAACTGAAGATAAAAATATAAAAAGAGAAACCCTAAGTGCTTTATTTAAGATTTGTACTGAGCGCCCCCTTGATACATCTACAAGTCAATGACAGCCATTTGCTAAGAGATGTCCAATCACTAAATGTGGAGCGGCAGATTAAAGGAGGAAAGGAGACTGGACTAAGGGTGCTGTCCAGGCCCAGGCGAATGCTGTCTCTGGTCAGTGTCTTCTGAGAGTTTGCCAGTCACTAATTCAAAAGTGCCTTGGCTTATTTTCCTTACAATATGAGCTCATATATTTGTTGTGGTAGGAAGCATGTTAATGTTTGTGTAAAGTGTTTAAAGCAATTTTCTCCTCTTAATTAGGGAATACATGCTTAATATTTTGGCATTCTGGATGTGCCTAGTAAACTTTTTATGTGACTTTTTAAAAGGTATGTGAGGTAGCACATTGAGGCTGAGTGGGTAGAGGGAGCAAGTACCGCCAAACCAAGCCAGTTACCCTAAATCAGGATTTAAATGAATTATAACGTTACTAAAATGTGTGCCATTTCATAATTCTGGGTATTGGAGAGACCCAAAGGCATGAATGAGTCATGGTGGTCTTTGAAGACGATGGTGAAGAGGCTCCTCTGAAGAACGGCTGTGAGGAAAGGCACTCTCTGCTCTGCAGAGACCTGCAAAGCAGTGTGGAGAAGGACGGGAGGTTTAAGAGGCCCTCAGCCCTCTCCAAAAGTACTGACCCTGCAGGCCATGTGCAAGGGCAGCTTCAGGAAACTGAGCTGATGGCTCTGCAATGCTTATTTAAAAGAAAGTTTCTGTATCTGAATTTCCTTTCAGCTCAAGCTGGTCTCCTTACTGAATTATCTTCTTCATTCTCACTTGAATCTTGTTAATGTTAGAATCCTTAGGCATCTAACCCTAGTTCCCATGAGTCACCTGGTTTTAACCACATTACTTTGGTCTTGTCACTAACAGCCCTTGGTATTTTAATCCTGTTCTGAATCCCCTAGGGGACGGCCAAGGTTTTCGGGATTTGCTAGTGACCACTTTTGACTGTCCAGAGTAACTTGTAACAGTTAATTCATAATCATATACAAACACTTAAAAATCTCCCTCCCCTAGTCCAGCTGATCATCTCCTTTATCTGGTAAATAGAGGCAGTTATTTATTTATTTTTTTAATTACAGATAATATCTATAGAGACATCAGTTTTATAAATGGTCCTTTCTAGGACTCAGGGGTTTTAGTTAACATTATAAGTACTGAATTGTATGTTAACTCCTCATGAGTTTCTGCAGTTCTACTCTAAATAATATGTAAAAGTCTTTCTTATTTGGGAGTTGAGAAATAAAGACATCACTTTAAAACAAGCAAAGCACATTATAAGGTAAAAGCACATATAGTCTTACTTGATCTCCTAATATTCCAGGTTGTTACAGACATGGCTCCAAATTTTTTTTATTTGCCAGCAGGAAATTCTAGCAGGAATTTGCTAGTGATCCTGTGGTTAAGAACTAGGTCCATGCCATACGGCTTTTAGTCTTTGTGGGCCTTCCCATGTGGCCAACTGGATACAGTGTATGGGAAACAGAGGCCCGTTCTGCTTGTGGAATTTTACCAAAATGTATTGATTTCATGGTGTGTGGCTCAAAGGAGGAAGCTTTGACAAAAGTTAACTCAGGCTCAGCCTCTCCAATTTGCAATCTCATTCACAGTCCTCTACTTGTGATTCTACCACCACATCTTCGCATTGCTTTTATGCCAGCAGAGCAAGTAAGGTTTGGCAAATTTTGCTCAGTGTCTGGGGTGTATTTTATCTAGTGATCTTCTGGGCCCTTGATACCCACACTCAGATACCCACACTCAGAATTTGAATATCTTTTTGATTACGTATTTTTCAGATTTCCTGGCATAAGAATACTGCTGAGGCACGTGCTTTCCACACCCCCTCCCGTGCCATCCAGGGCAAATACAGAAGGCAACACCAGACCAAATATTGTGAAGATCAAGAATTACAACTCTAAATATAATAACCAGTTTACAAAGGACTCTACAAACCCTTCAAGAGAAAAAGAAAAGCATGGTGTTAGAAGGTAGTAACAGCATCACAAAGGAACTATTTAGAGAAGAGATATGGAAACGGGGCAGGGCCAGGGAGTCAGGTCTTATAGTCTGTCTTACTCTTCTGCCTGGGTGTCTTGCTTAGCTCGGCACCCCTCTTCCACCTCAGCAGTCTCCATGCCTCTGTCCAGTGCCGTGTGCTTGTTCCTCCCTATTCATGCTGCAGGTCTTACAGAATCCCTTTGACTTCACTCCATTCTAGCCATTTCATGCAATGACTTTTCTCATTCTAATGAGAAAAATCTCTTTTGGTTGTTACCTCTACTCTCATTTCTAGTTTTGTTCTGGGTCATGTTCATTGCATTTCTGATTTCTCTTTTTCATATTTTTGCTTCCTGTATGTCCCTTCACAATGCTGAGGTGTGGCAGTTCATTTTCTCTCTCCATTTGTTCCCACATCGGGTCTGTATCTATTAGCCAAGCAATTTGCTCTGTTTCTTCATTTCTCCCTAACAACAGAGCTCAGGTCATTTTAGATGCTCTCTCTTGGTCTCAGGATCACGAGGTCAGTGTTCACCCAGATGGCACCATCTTTCACTTCTCCACTGACAACCCTGGTCACTCTGGACCATCACATGTTCCTGTTTTTGTGAATGAACTGTTTGCTGACACACTATTTTTTTTCTCATGCTTGCTGCTTGCTTATGCAATGAGAGTAGCTGCTCATATACTTCCATAGTTTTTGAAAGAACTCACTTGAGAGACTGCTACCCTATGAAACCAAAAATAACAACCCAAACCCACAAATGTCCTTCTCTGTGATTTTTTTCAATTTACCTAATTTAAATGTTACCCTTTCCAAATGCTCCCTCCCCATTCCCCCCGGCCCGCCCCACCCCCCACCACACACGTCCTACTATAGCTCACAAGATTCATAAAGACAGCAAGGCTAACTCAGGATAAAAGCCATAGTTGACTATTTCCTGTCTGGCACATGTAATTTATACTAATTCTTTGCTTTGATGTCTCATTAGTAAAGACATCACTTTGTACAGGTAGCTTGCAAACCCCTTGGAGACAGAGAACATACTATATACTTTTTGTTGGTATCTTTTTGTTGGTTTGTTTTAACCTTGAGTGCCAAGCATTGTGTGGGAAACTAAAAGGCCTGAAGATATTCTTGTTGATGAATTGAACAATGAAATAGTTTGGCTTCACCTGGCTAATGTTCATTCAGAGCCTAGGAAGAGAAGACCACAAATTCCAATATGAGCTTACCCCCAAAAAATTTTTCTCCCACTTCTGAAACAGATGTTTTTACAGCCCTGCAGATGGGTGGGACAAATTCTTGACTGAACAGTTTGTCAGTGTTTTAGTGTAGACAAAATCTCACGTTTTCTTTTTCTCAACTCTCTCTTCCTCATTTTTTCCACTTCAAGGTAATGATCCCTGAATTCCTAACACCTCTTGCTTCAAGGTAATGATCCCTGAATTCCTATCTCCATCTGATTTTACTCATTTTTCTACTACACGTTTTCTTTAAAGGACCTTGCACTTTTTGTTCTTTTGTTCTATTTGTCCTGTATTCTCTTTCATTTAGCATAACTGGAAATTAAAAATAAAAATATTATTGATGATTTGGCAAATAACTGCACACTTGGAAACTTCTAGTTAAATTTTGAGATCTATTTTTTTCTCCAAAATCATTCTTCTGCTTTACCCCTGAGATAACCCACAGGAAACTGAGAAACTGATGAAAAGAGGTTGCGTTGCCACTCCAGCACTCCCACCACCACACCCTCTTCTTCTATATCAAGGATGAAATGACATTATTTATGGTATTTTGTAATAATACTCCAGATTTAGCTCCAGAGGACTGAATTTTATCTAAAAAAGTTCTTTTGTCCCATGTGCTTGTTTATGGTAGCATAAAAACAACCTGCAAAACAACAAAAAAGCAGCAAATAATATCTTTGAAATATCATAGAGAATCTTGGCAGCAGTAAAATGCACTCAGTCTTCCAAGCAGATATAAAACCATTCCTCAAAGAAACAGACAGATTTACAGGGTTAGGAGATGCTGATTAGGCTTTTAAAGGGGGCTACTCAAATAGAATAACAGAGTGCTTTCCCAAGTAATACCTTAAAGGGACAGAGGTCTGGAGGAGTTGAAACAAACCTTGGCTGGCATTCTCCTGGTTACGCCCCACCCCCTGGTTTAGGTGTTTCGGAACTTTATAACAAGCTATATGTTACTAGAGTTTGAAAACTAGTGATCCAAAAACTCAAGCCAGTCTGAGGATGGGTTTTGTGAAAATAATCACATTTCATATAAAACTCCATATTTGTCATTTTCCTCGTTTTCTCAATAAAAGAAGACCTGGCGATACGAGGTCCACATTCCCAAAGGGCAACAATGGTTAGTGCTGGGCAGTGACTTCCTCATTTGGGTGGTTCCTCTCTGGTCCACCATAGTGCTCACCATCTCTGCATGTATTTAACTTCTTTCATTTAAGTAACTTGGTTGAACTCTGAAGACATTTGCAATTTCTGCCTTAAGCCTTTGAGAGGTAAGTGTTAATTTATTCAAGACTAAGTCCTTGCAAGCTGGCCTCATAAAATTCCATAGAAACTGGGAATAGTCCAATGCTTATGGCAATCAACAGTGGTCTGGACCCTAGTCCACCTCTGATAATACTGAAAAATAAGACTGTCGCTTCCTCAACTATGGATCCTGATGCAATCAATTCTGCTACTAGCTTGCCATGTCATAACTGCAACTGCAAGACTTGAGACTGTCCCCTTGATTATACCAGGAGCGGGGGCTAGTTCTCACGCTCGGCCATGGACATTGAGCTGGCAGAAGATGGTCAAAGACATGATATGTGATTATCCTGGTTCCTTGTCACACCAACATGGGCTTGTGCTTTTTTGTCATACAACTTAAAAACTTATAGTCCAAGTGTTAGAGTCTGATGGTCAGTCTTGTTAGATCCCTGTGCCCAGCCAGCCGTAGCATGAATAGGCCATAGGGGCTCAATTAGCTGCTACTTCTCTTGTCTCCTGGGATTTTGCCCAGACACTGCCACAGCAGGCTTTGTGAGTGTACTCCTTGGCTATTTGCCCTGGTTTCCATTACAATAGGCACTGACCAAGGACCACCATGGACTTCTAATGTAAATAAAAGGATTAGGGATCAAAGTCCCACCTTGCAGATAGGATAAGTCTTAGGATGTCTACTTTGGGCCGCATGGCTAGCTATTGGGATGGTCAGTCCCTGTTCATGGAAGCTAGTCCCTGAAGTTCTGCAAAATGGGAGATTTACAGGAAATAAGAAAATCTGTTTTGAATACCTAGATTGTTAATAAGGGCCTTAGAAAGAATCACTCAGAAAGGAATGAGCTCTGTTGAGGCAAATATTGAACCATGTGCCCAATAAAGCACACATTCACACACACACACACACACACACACACACACACACACACACACAGAGACAGAGAGAAAATGGAGATGAAGCCACCAGATGTTCACTGAAGGACTCACTAGTTGGTATAAGATAGAAGAAATATTAAGGAAGTCTGAAGACCATCTATAAGACAAGGATAATGTGGGCTCCAAAATAGAATCCCTGGGAGCAGTACTAGCTGACCACTTCTTTGACACTCCAGAGTCATCGAGTGACTCAGAGATTGACGCAGAGACACAGGCTGTCCAGTTGCAGGTGCCTCCACATACAATTTACACACTGGATGGACAACTCTGTTTCCTATTCAACTTGGTGATGTAACAGCAGCAAACACAAGACTGTGCTTCTCCCACAGAATGGCTTCCTCAGCTACTGTGTCATGATGATGGATTTGCCATCTAGTACCAGAAGTGATGGGGGAGAGATGACAGCTATTTTAATGTCTGCTAATGGAACTCCCCTGCTCCCTGTCCTCTTTCCCTCTTGCTGAACTCTGTCAAGATATACCACCAGCACAGGCCAATGAAAATGATGGCCAAAAATGGGTCCTTCAGAGGCTAAGCAAGGCATATAGTACAGCCATTCCTCCCTTCAAGATGATATGGGTTCATTCCTCAATCTTGGAAAAGGTTTCGAAGTCCTGATTGATTTTACTTAACCTTTCAGCCACAGCCAAGGATGCCAGTCTTCTTCCTTTCTTGGGACTTGACAATGTACTCCCCTAGGATATTCTTACAGATAGCAGTGCTGTGTCTGTTTTGGGTGAATATGATCTGTACCTTGGGATTAGTCACCTGATCAGTATTGACCGTCTTTTAGAGTCCCCACAATGACATCAATGAGTTGCATTGCCTCTCATTGAACATGAGTACAAGTTATGGGTTATCACTTTGTGAGGGGTGTAAATGTATAACTATTACATATTACATTGGTTTGTATACCTGAAACTGCAAAAAAAAATAGTATAAGTTGTTAAAATAATGAAGCGTGCCATATGTCTAGAAGCCATCTTTGGGAGGTGCACTGAGTATTAAGATATACGTTTTCTAAGACTGCCTACAGGATGACCTCTCAGAAAATGAGTTGAATTTCTTCCAAGTTTAATGGAAACTAGATACAGCCTAAGATTTCTGGTCGACAAATATACTTAGAATCAGGTCTCCTAAACTGGCTTCCACACTATGCCAGGGCAGGGCTGGTGATGCCATGGTGATAGTGACATCTTGCTACTAGCTTGTCAGTCATATGGCAAAACCATTTTCTAAAGTCATTGACAAAGTCATATTTCAAAGTCACATGGCTACAGTTTCAAGGATTTATACCTCTGCCCTAGATCACACCAGAGGAGAGACCGGTGCTTCCTAATCACACAATTTAGAAGCCCCACAACCAAAGAGTGGTGATCCAATTCCTGGAATCTGATATTCAGTCATGATGGATTTATGTGTGCTGTTGGAGAACGCAATGGACAATTTAAGACCTACACAGCTACCGCTGCTCACGTCACTGTGAGCTTTCCCTACTGAAATAGACCAGGTCTGGTGTGAGTACTGCTTGGGTATGTATCTTCATTTGCAGGACACCACCTGAGGAGTTTGTTCTTATGGCTTTTCTTTTCTTTTCTTTTTTTTTTTCCTGGAAAACTTCTGTAGTATCCTATATTTTCTTACTGATAAATTATATTGAATCCTTCAACATTTTCCTATTTGTGTGTAGAATACCCTCCTATGTAGGATCCTAACTTAGTATTACTTATATTATAAAATGTATAAATGCTGGATGTTGGAGGAAACATTGATGGATTTAAATACTATCTTTGAGGCCAAATGCTAGGTGCAAGTATAGGCCATCCCTATACTTGTGGGGATGTTTATAGCGCTAATTGGAAGGTGTTGCTTAACACAAAATACTAAGAGACCACAGGAAATTCCAGAGGAACCCTGAAAGTTTTAGTCTTTCTTTTACCTTGAAAAAGGCTTCATTAAGGCTCATCCAATTCCTGCTCTCCAGGCAGGTAGCTGAAGGCCAGCCACGTGCAGTGCTGTTTCTCAGTCCCTTATAAACACCTTGAGAGTCTACTAAGAAGCCCAAAAAAAGGGGGTTGGGACTCAGAACTTCTAATTTAAATATAAAAAAAATGTTTTTCTATTTTATTTCTCAAACTGGTGAAACAGGAAATATCAATAACATATTTCAAAAGTTTAATGAATTTGCATAGCTGATTCAATTAACCTACCAAATTTTTAGTAATCAAAATTAAGTTATTTATAATTTATGTGGGTAATAAATTCTGAGAAACTTAAAAGAAAGTACATAATAATATTGAAACTGTTACATAATCTAACTATATTCCCTTTTGCATCTAAAAATTACTTTTTTAATAACCCTGTCAGCCAGTGTCATTTGCTTATTGGTTCTTAAAATGTAGTTTCATCTTCTTAATTATTTTCATAACAGATTAGGTGAAGCTTAAAACTGGGTCACTCAGTTTTTTCTTTTGCTTGTCTCCTCCCAGTTCAAAATACATGTGTTTTCTAAAAGCCCCAAATTCATAAGTTTATGGATAGGTTTAACATTGGGAAATGGCAGCACAAAATCTTATTAGAGAATATTTAGAATGTCCACTTCTCTCTGAACACACACACACACACACACACACACACACACACACAGAAAGAAAGAAAGCAAGGAAGAAAAAACATTAGCTGCTTTTATATAAACCTTTTTTTTAAGGCACACATGTGTCCGTTTACCTTCTTGTCTTTACCTAATATTAGAATTGGATTACGACATCTATTTATCAGTGTCAGAAAATCAACTAGTAAAGACGAGAAGTGGAAATCCTGATAAAATTCCTTTGGTGGTCTTAATCACGTTCTAAAAGACAAAGTCAGTGGTTTCAGTTAAAGTAAAAATAAATGTTTCGAGTATACTGAAAACCACCATCATTTTTCTGTTGCCATGATCTTTTTTTCATTTCCAAGGTATCTGAGGATCTGTTTAACTAGTACAGATATTACTTAGTGGGAAAACAGAAGGAGAAATCAAACAAATGTGCCATTTCATTTCAGCCTGGCTAGAATTCCCAAATCCCTCTGATTTTGTTTCTCTTTTGTTTTGCAGACAGCCTCAGTGAAGTAGATCATAGCCAGCCTCTTGAGACTGAATTAATCATTCATATGTTTTTTGAAATCTATCGAGTGAATAAGAGTGGGAAAGAAAACAACCAAAATGCCTGCTCAGTTCTTAGGATTTGGCCATCTGCCAGATTTATCTAACATTCTCCTTAGTGGACCTGTAAACCCTTTGGAGAGCTTTCAGTTGCCATGTTCGCTCTTAAGTACCCTATTTAATTGTTTAGAGATTAATGTTCTACTTTGCTCTCTGTGCCTTTGTATTTCCTGGGCCATCGAATGTTACCACACAGGTTACACAAGCCATGAGTTGAAGTCCTGAAAACAAAATTATGAGAGGCTTGTACAGAAATCAGGTTGTGGATGTGGCATAAACATAAACAAAATAGCAAAACAGTGCACAGACCTTTCCCCAAAGCAACAGTGAATTGAAAGAAGATTCTAGAGAAAATGGAGATAAATGAAAAGAACATGATGGTATTGTTCTGTTTTAAAGCTACAGGATATAGAAATTGAGTGGATGCTCTTCAACATGTGAACGTACCCAGGAAATTTGACTTCAGTGTTGCTTCAGCAAGCTGATATGGAGTAACAAAAATAATAAAGTAATACAAGCTTTCAGAGGCCCTGTGGCTTCAGAGCTGATTGAGAGTGGAGCAGCTTGGAGCAGAAGCCTGATGGAAACACTTAATGCCAGTATGTAAGAACAGAGGTTAAAAGAGGGTGTGGGATTTCCATCAGGAGCAGCTGGTGTTCTCAAGGCCCATCTACTCCTGTGTACCATCAACTGGGGCCTTGCTCTGCACCTCAGCAGACCCTGTGCGATTGGCAACAGAGTCTCTGCATCCGTAAGCTCTTTCTCTTTCACCTTTTCACGTTTTCCCCTAAATCTTAGCTTTTCCTTCATGATCGTGCCTTCTATATTTTTACCACCATATCCCTGACTCATAGGGGGATGGGAAGGGACTGGAGGCATCAGTGTTCTTATTTTTGTGTTTTGCTACCTCTACCAGGCCATTCAAATGAAGACATTTTTTTCATAAAGTTAAGTAAAGTGAAGTCCATGTTGTCCGTATGACACACTGCGTATCCTAGTCATCTCTGCTTGCAGTTCTAGGGCATTCTAGCAGGCAGCTGTGCTTGCTGGAATTTACATATCAGTTTTGTCACTTCTGCCAGTGTCTTGACTTTAGGCAAATCCCTGAAACCATCTGGCTAGTTTACATGTCTATAAAATGGAAATAGTAACACCCATTTTAGAAAAATGTTAAGGGAAACCATAATCCAATGTGAAAGAAACTTAAGGGTAACTTCCTGAAAATGTAATACTTGGTGATTGATAAGATTGTCAATATCATCAAATTTCTCAAGATATCAAATCTTCCTTTCCAGCTTATCCTTTCAATCATCCTGCAAGACTTCAATATCACATGATGGTGACCATTCTGCCTCTCTAGTCAAAATACTCCACTAGACCTCTACACACCTACATTTCTTCCAGTCGCAGACATACATTTTTTCAAATGTTTCAGTTTCAATTGGGTGCATTTTACAATTCATTTTTTGAAAATTTCAACCACTTTCCCCTTAAAATCTTGCTATTTAAATAATTGTGCTTCCAATAGTTGACAACATTAGAACTCAAGAATGTGTTAATTCCACCTGGTCTCAGCAGATATCTTTACCATCTCCCACCTCCTCCCTGTTTATAGCACTTCATCAATAACCTCCTTCCATTGTAGGTTGTTGCCTTAGAAGACTTTTCTAGGCAGACTTCCACTTCCATCCAGTTCTCTCATTCAACCCTGGATTTCCCCGATTCTACAGACATGCTTTTCAGAATTTCTCTCAATCAATCCAACCCAAGGACAAGAGCCCTCTTTGCTTTCAGGAGCCAAACACCACCCTTCCTGAAACTCAGATTTCATTCCTCTATGATTTACTCTGCTGTTGGAGGATAAGCACACGTAGCCCAGACTTCTGTGCCCTGGTCCACTTTCCCAGCAAGACAGACACCGATCCCTAAAGAGGTCAGAAACCTTTTTCTGTAAAGGGTCACATAGTAAATGTTTATGTCTCTGTGGATCAAATGGTGTCTGTCACAATTAGTGTACTCTGTCATTATAGTATAAAAACAGCTACAGACATTGTAAAAAAAAATATGTTGTGCTCCAATAAAATATTACTTACAAAAACAGGTGGAAGGGAATCACCCATACATTGTGATAGGAAGCTAAAATGGTACAGCTACTCTGTAAAACAGTTTTGGAGTTTCTCATAACATCAAATATGCACTTCCCATATGACCCAGCAATTGCACTCTTGGGCATTTATCCCAGAGAAATGAAAACTTATGTTCATATAAAAACTAGTAAAAATGTTCCCAACAGCTTCATTTATAATAATCAAAAGTTGAAAACAACTCAGATGTCTTTCAACAAATGAATGATTAAACAAACCATGGTATATCCATACTATGGAATACTATTCGTCAATAAAGATGTGAACTTTTGATACACAAAACTTGAACAAATCTTCAGGAAATAATGCTGAATGAAAAAAGCCAATCTTAAAAGATGACATACTGTAGAATTACATTTATATAACATGATTGAAATTACAAAATTATAGAAATGGATTACAGATTAGTGGTTGCCAGGATTTGGGGAGGGGGAGAAGGAAAGTGAGTGTGGCTATAAAAGGGCAACACAAGAGAGCCTGTGGTGCAAAGACTGTTCTGTATCTTGACTGAGGTGGTCAATACATGCACTCAAATGTGATAAAATTGATGGAGAAACTGACCTAAAATGGTTCCCTGCCACGTGGAACTGAGCTAAAATGGTGGCCCCAGCAGAGAGAGAAGTCCCCAGCCTAAGGCCCAGCCCACTTCCGCATAGCCCCCTCCAAGCCACACCCCGAGCCAATCACCAGACGACACCTACCCCTTCCTCAACTCAAGGAAGTCCCCAACCCATAAAAACCGGCTCAAAACCTTGATAGGGGCTCAGTCTTTTGGGAAAGTTCCTGCTGAGCCCGCAGGCATAATAAAGCTGACTCTCCTAACTCTCTGAGTGCCGCTTGGGTTCTTTCCGGTCCTGGTATCCGTCACAAAATCACAGAGAACTAAACACACACACACACACACACACACACACACACACACGATTACAAGGAAAACTGAGGCGATCTGAAAAAGATTAGTAGACTGTTACTGTGTCAATATTTTGGTTATGATATTATACTAGAGTTCTATAGGATGTTACTATTGTGAGAAGGTGGTTGAAGGTTGTTACATGGATCTCTGTGTTATTTTTTAATACATCTGACTCTACAATTGTTTAAAAATAAAACGTTCAATAATGGTAATAAACAGGTGGCAAAACAAATTTGGGCAGTCGTTTGCCCACTCCTGTCCTAGAACAGTACATTCCTCATTTGTTTTAAAATCTAGCCTACACAGTCGGTGACCACAGGATGGCCACGGGGTTTGAAAATTAATCTGGGGAACGTAATTTGGTGGTTACCAGAGCGTAAGGGTGTTGGGGGGTGGGGGATGAGGGTGAGGGGGATCAAATGTATGGTGATGGAAGGGGAGCTGACTCTGGGTGGTGAACACACAGTGAGATTTATGGATGATGTGATACAGAATTGCACAACTGAAATCTATGTAATTCTACTAACAATTGTCACCCCAATAAATTAAAAATAAATTAAAAAAAAATGATTAGAAAAAAAAAAAAAAGAAGTGCAAATTGGGTGTTGCATAGTAGTCATGGGGGTATAGGGTATATCATAAAGAATATAGTCAATAATATTGTAATAACCGTGTATGGTGTCAGATGGGTATTAGATTTATCAGACTGATAGAGGAGAGGGAGTTAGGGGCAGGGTGAAAAAAGTGAAGGGATTAAGAAGTACAAATTTGTAGTTACAAAATAGTCATGGGGATGTAAAGTAAAGCACATGGAATATAGTCAATAATGTGGTAATAGCTACATATAGGGCCAGGTGGATACCAGATTATTCAGGGGGATCACTTCTTAAATTATATAAATGTCTAACCATTGTTGTGAACCTGAAATTAATGTAAGACAATACTGAATGCAAACTGTAATTTAAAAAATTAAAAGGGGGTGGAAAAGGTGAAGAGGAAGAAGTTCAAATTTCCAGGTATAAAACAAATAAGTCATGGGGATGTAATGTACTGCATAGGGAATATAGTCGATAATATTGTGATAGCGTGGTATGGTATTAGATGGTTGATGGACTTATGGTGATCACTTCTTTAGGTATATAAATGTTGAATAACTATGGTGTACCCTTAAAAACTAATATAATATTGTATGTTAGCTATATTTTAATAAAAATGTTTTTAAAAATGAAAAAAAAAATAAAAATAAAATAAAACCTAGCCTACATTCCTGCGATTCTCAATTATCTGTTCCGGTCCTTGCCTCTCCCTTGATCCAGGTATTTATTTTCAATTGCCTGCTACATGGGTAACCTTTCTGTACTTCAATATCAAAAGGTCCACAATTAAGTCATCATCATTCCTAATCCTACCTGAGCCCCCGCTCCCCGCAAATAAATAAATAAATAAATAAATAAATAAATAAATAAAAATTCATTTTTTCCTCTCTTTGCAGGTCCTTGCTCTGTGAATTGCAGCAGAACCTCTCCTCATTCTTGGTCCAAACCCAGGCGTCACCTCTAATTCTTCCAATAACCAATCATGTCACAAGATCTATAGGCTTTATCCCCAAGGGGCATCTTCTACTGATTTTTACTGCTGTGACTCTGACTCAGGCTTTTCTTATTTACTGCTTAAATTATTGTTACAGCCTTCTATGTGGTTTCTTCTTGTCTGTTTCTCTCCTTTAAGTCATTCTACTCTGGCTCACAGCTCTGAACAGAGGATTGCCTTGCTCAGGCTCGCACGCTCTCTGACTCTCCTTTGTGTAAGAAGGGAAGTCCAGGCTCCTCAGTCGCCATCAGGTGCTCTTTCCATCTTTTTTTTCAGCTAGTCTTTCTATTCTTGCTACTTACCTATTAATTCTCTATGTACCAGCCAAAATGGCAGACTTTCAATTTCTTACAGATTTGTCACTTAATGTCATTGCTCTTTCCTCTGCCTTCATGCCTAAGTTTTCATCTCTGTCAATCATAATTCTTTCAGGTGGTGATCAAAATAAGTCAGTCTGTCAGTAAATAATATAGCTCTCCATGGATATAAGGAATATGGACATTGGAAAAGGTTTCCTTTCTGAGAGGCAATGGCAACAGTATTAATTTAAAACATAACACAACACTGCCCACAGAAACCCCAAGCCTGGAAGGAAGTATGCTTGTTTGTGCTGGTGTGTAAGGCACACATTGTGTGTAACTAAACAGAGCTGATTTATGTGTATGGTGGGGTGCCAGCAGCCAAGCAAAAGACAAGTCAGATCTGGTCAAAAACTGATCACACACCGCTTTCACCAGATTTATTTAAAGATCACGTCAATATTCCTCATGTATAAGTCCCACTTCTGCACCCCCTCATCACATAGGTCTCTCATGACCCTTCTGCTCTCCCAACAATACTGAATCAAGGCTGGTATATGTAGTGCATCTTTACTGACAGTGTGGAGTGACCTAGATTCAGGGATGGCTAACTCCAGTTGTACAAAACATACCTGTAGGAATCTTTCTCTCTCTCTACGCTCTTTGACACTGCTTCCCTGTGTTTTGGCTGTATTTTCAGACAGAATTCCCTCTCTGGTGATAAAAACATGTCCTAGAAGCTTGAGGCTTCCATGTTCCATCTTCATGAGCTTCTTGTCTGAATGTCATCCTCTGGGCCTTTAATTCCTTGTGCCAATCTGTTTGGGCAGCTTGTATGGCACTAAAGTTGCTTTAATTGTAGCGTGTGCAAACTTGTAATTTTAAAACATTTTTTTTTAATCCTTAAAATGACTCTTTGATTGAAGCACTATTATTCTTCACATTTTACCAGTGAGAACCTGAGTTTTAGAAATTCTTAATTTACTTGCCCAAGTTTCCTAAATTAGTAAATGGTGAGTAACAATTTGAACTTGGGTGGTCTAGTTCCAAAGCCCATATGCTTAAAAAGTGCTCTACTGCCTACTTGAGACATGGTTAATCCACTCTGAAAGTAAGGATAATTATAACTATCCTATTTTTCTCACAGAACATTGTGCTTATCAAAAAAAGTATACAATTATGCCAGAAAAGTACTGTTAAATGTATGGGATTATTATTTTTTCATAGTTCATATTAAACATCATCTAATATTTATGTTCCTTTTTGTGAAAAATGAAAAGTAAATGTTATTAATAGTATCCAAAATATGTAAAGAATTCTTACAACTCAGTAAGATGACAACTTGAGTTATTTTAATGGACAAAGTGTTTGAAAAGGCACTTCAGAAAATAATATGTATGAATGACCAATAAGCACATAGATAAATTGATCAACATCATTAATCAGCAGGGAAATACAAATTCGAACCATAATAAGGTTCTTATTATCCATCCATTAGTACATCTAAAATTAAAAAGAGAGACTACTGGTGGGAACCTAAACGATATGACCACTTTGGAAACTTCTGGCAATTCTGTAAATAGTTTAACATGCACTTTCCAGCCGTTATACTCTCTAATAGTATTTACCCAACAGAAATGAAAACACAGATCTCCACAAAGATCTATACGTTATTGTTCATAACAGCTTTATTTCCAATAGCCAAAACCTACTGTGTTTTCCCGAAAATAAGACCGGTCTTATTTTACTATAATATAAGAACTGGTAAAATATAATATAATATAATATAATATAATATAATATAATATAACATAATATAATACTGGGTCTTATATTGATTTTTGCTTCAAAAGACGCCTTAGAGGTAATGGTTCGGCTAGGTCTTATTTTGGGGGAAACACGGTAGCAACAGTTCAATTGTGCATCAACAAGTGAATGGATAGACAAACTGGCATGTCCATACAAAGGCATACCATTCAGCTACCTGAACTATCGCTATACATTACAACGTGGACGAATCTCAAAATCATTATCCTGAGTGCGAGAAACAAGCCATGAAAGACTACTTGTCATATAATTCTATTTATATAAAATCTAAACAAATCTGTAGGGACCAGAAGCAGCTCAGTGGTTGCCAGGAATGGAGTAAGGGGTGTCCCGTGATGAGGCACAGTTGAGGTGATGTATCTTTGGTGTAGTTGGTAGTTTCATGGGTGTATATCATTGTCAAACAACTGTTGAACTGGACACTTTAAATGGATGCAGTTCACTGTATGTAAATTACTACTCAAAAGTTCATCAAGGGAAAAATGAAAACTATCGATGATAGCCCAGTGTGTGACTAATTTAAACAAGATGTTCTAGAAGGGAGAAAAATCAATGAGGCTGGTGGCAGCTCATGAGAGCTGCTCATGTACACCTAGTCCCGATCTACAAACATTAGACAGTCATTATATCTTGAGAGTAGCTTGAAATCAGCCATCGTAGGAGTATTTACACCATGGAAATAGATAAATGCTACAAATTTGTGTCCTTCCTTCCCACAAGAACCTATTGTTAAACATTTACTAGAAAATCACTGACTGGTATCATCTATAATATATTAATATATGCTTTACACCCAATATTTCTCTTATAGCTCTGTACTTACCTCACTTCTAAGAATTTAATAAAAATGGGAAATCAGGAATAAATGTAAATTCAACGTACTGCATTGATTGAGGGAATAAATAAAAGACAATTTCTTAATTAGACTTCTTAAATTTGGAAAAGAGAGATGGGGCAGAGATTATGTTAGAACTAAAGTGGAAAGAACAATAGATTAGGAACCAGCACACTTGAGTCTGACACAAGTTCTACCTATTTACAGGCTTATGCGGCCTTGGGCATGTCCCATTTTTTCTCCTAGCCACAGATTCTTCATTTGTAAAATAAAGTTCATAATACCATATCGGTTTAAATCATGTAGTTGGAGTGAGGCTTGAATAAACCCATGTCTGATAAAGGTGCTTGTTATTATTACATTCAAATCTGATATTTCCAGAAGGTTTAAATGTCTCCCCAAATCTATTGTAAACATCTTGAAAGCAGAGAACATAATAGTAATCCAGCCACTCCTTATAAATTACACAAAGCATTTCTAAATATAGATACATTCTCATTTCTATTTTGAGTGAGACTAGGAAGTTTAGGTGTTTACTACTCTGATGTTGAAGATGTTTATTTAGATTGATTATGTCATTACCTGTGTGATAAAATCAGTTATAATCTTTTCCTGTAACATTCAGTTCTATAACGTAAAACTTCTCCATCTTAAAACAGTTTGAAATAGAACCTCTCAAGTATAGCTATAAAACTATATCCAGCTTTCTATGCTGAAATTTAGGGAGCCGACAAAAAAGAAATTTTAGAAGCTTCTTTGAAAGAATAAAAGAATTAGAAATAAACCACAGCCCCAGCAGCCATCAGAAGTAGAAAAGACAGGGGATACTTGATGCTTCCTGAAAAGGGGGAAAATGCTTCTTGTGGGACACCCGCACACCAAAAAAACAGAAGTGAAGAGAAGGAAAAAGGCGTATGGAAGAACCCATTTGTCTCGTTCTGAAAAAAGTCAAATATGGATGGTAGACTCTACTGGAATGTTTTTTTCTGATGGTTTATTAGGATCAAATGCAAGATTGGCTGCATTAAGACACATAGGGTCATGAACACTTGTACCTGAAACCATGGGGAGTGATTATAGAGTGTCATTAGGAAGTGAAAGGATGAAAGTCTTTTAGGAACAGTTGGCTGGTGGCACTAATGTCAATACATGCCCTGGTATAAACACAAAGTCTTGTACTTGCATTCCCAAAAAGATTGGGAGGCGGGCAGGCTGATAGCCAATGACAACAATAAGAGCACCCACTAGAAATTTCTGAGTTTCAGTCCACAGTAAACTCAGTGTGAACCAGAGGTACTAAGTTGTTGTAGCAAAAACTAAGGAAACTTTTGGATGTGTTGGTAGAGTAATTCATCTAGGGTGAGGGTGGTATTAACATTATATGTTCAGTTAGACCATGTTTAAAGGATTATACTCAGTTTAACATAGAAAACTCTAAAAAAGACTGGACAAATAGTAGCATACGAGGAACAGGGGATATTCAAACAGGAGAGGTGAAGTTTGTTGGGGTGTATAATGGGGGCTGAAGTTAGCTGTTTTCAAAATAGAAGAGTTTATGTGGAAGTCAAAGAAAGTTCTTTTTTTTCTTTTGAGTTTTAAATGGTTGTAGGACAACTACTTAGAAATTACCTTGTAACTCAACTTCCAAAAATAGGAGGTTAGGAAACAGAAAATACAGGATACTCCCATCTTGAAAGTGTACTAATGCAAGATACAGAATCAAAGTTAATGAAATGAACATAAGATATTTTGCCCTTTGTATTCAAGCTGCTGCTGGAGATTGAATTGTTTTATTGTAATAATGATAATTTTGCCTCGACAGACCTCCCGTTTAATTCAGGTACTTGCCATTTTCCCTGGAATAGAGTATAGTATGAGGATATGGGATTCTTGAAGAACTCAAGGCTCTGAGGCCAGCCTCATTAGCACTGATCTAAGGACTTAGACACGCTCATTTTCACTGGGATTAGAACATGGCATGTTTGCTTGAATGGTTGATTTTATTATTGAGAAAGGACAATTGGATCATTATTAAAATAACCTTCCTAGAAGATGAATATTGAGTTAACTTTTACTTATCAATGGCTAAATTAAAAGCAATTCTCATTATGGATCCATGTATTATTCCAGCCTCAGAATTATCAGTTCATGCATTCACTATACTATAAATATAGGATGGCTTTCAAGTTATGATAAACTAGTTTAGCTATTGAGCTCAAGCTTACTGCACTATTGACAACATCATTAAAAGCAGAAGCAATATTTTATTCCTTAAAGGAACGGATAACAATATTATAATTAGATGGTATAATTTAACTCAAAACCACAAAATTTCCACCAATCTTCCATTTCTATTTGGAAAAGTATAAGCATTTTTACCTATTTTTTTCGGTGCAGTCTAAGATAATTGGATTTTACACTATTCTAGACAATCAATCATTATTTTGCGGTCATTTAAAAAACAAATGACAGACTTAATCATGTTGGTATGTCATTGAAGAATATGGCTTAGGTCTGTATAAGTGTGTCATTTATTCATTCTCTTGCCACCATCTGCTTAGTATCTGCCAGATATTGGAAACAATATAGAAAAAGTCACTGTCCTCATTGAGCACTGTCCATACATGAAGTGCAAAAGTGTTTATCATAGCAGATTTGCTCAAATGTATATTTCGCCAAAATATCAATCAAGTGTCAGGTCAGTGGAGAGACATTTTTAAATGAAAAATGCCTCAAAAAATTACCTCTGACATACTCTTTTGCAGGAAGCTTCTAGAATATGTGGGCCACCAAAATAAAGAAGTGAATTATGAAAGATGAAGACAGGATCTGGGACCACATTTTTCTAACTGTGCCAATATGCCCTGGAAAGAGACTGCAAAATCACGGGGTACCATGGAATATGTTAGTCATCAATAGAGATGTAGTGATACTTGTTAGATGCCACATGAATGATCAGTATTAATTTGTTGGGCCTTAACAACTTAACACCCAGAACTGTTAGGTATGTCTTTTGGCCTAGGAGTGTGATGAAAAAAATAGTTAATGTAACACAAAAAGTATGATGAGGTGAGAACACCTGAAAATATTTGACCTAGGAAGTGGGGTGTCTAACACAAGACAAAGCCAAGGGAATCTTCAGGAAAACAGTGAAAGAAGAGTTTTAATGATTAATGTTCAGCTGGTCCATCTATCTACCAGGCAACTATACAGTGGGTCAGAAGACTCTGGGAGAGTCTTCAAGTGATTTCAAAAGTGGTATAGTGCCCAATGGGTTTAAACAAATAGAGATTTGCATCACTTTGAGGGTTGTAGCATGATTTATGAGAAATACATAGAAAAAAAAATAAAATGAACTGCGACACTTGCTAATATACAGATTTAAAAAATTGCACAAAGAAAAATAAGCACAATAATATGCATGGTACATTTAATAGTTTTTATAATGTAATATAATGCAAACATTGAATATCTTTTAAAATTTGGTTTATCTATTTTTTGGGGGGAGTCAATCACTTGCCTGCAATCACAGAATTTTATTTTTATTTATTTACTGTTTCATTAGTTTCAGGCACACAGAACAACACAGTGATCGGACATTTATATAACCCACAAAGAGATAACCCCCGGAATTCTACTACCCATCTAACACTGTACACTCTTGACATTGCACATTCTGTGGGTTTGGACAAATGTATAATGATATTTATCCATCATTATAATATCATACAGAGTATTTTCACTGCCTTAAAAATCTTCTGTTCTTTGCCTATTTCATCCCTTGAAAACCACTGATCGTTTTATTGTCTCCATAGTTTTGTTTTTTCCAGAATGTCTTGTGGTTGGAATTATACAGTACATAGCCTTCTCAGATTGGCTTCTTTCACTTAGTAGTAATATACGTTTAAGGTTCTTCTGTGTCTTTTCATGGCTTGATAGCTCATTTCTTTTTAGCACACAAAAGAAAACTCCTTATTTTTTCTTTCTCGCACAACATAGTAACCTATTGTTTATATTACAAAATTCAAATTGCTGCAGTTTGAGATTCAGCATTATGTCCAGTCTCACAGAGAGAGTTTTCATCCATTAACTTCATTTGGTTTCACTTTCCAGCCTTCTAAATTCTATCAAGTTCATCATTAGTCCTAGGGAAATCAAGATCCTCTCTAGCTGGTTTTATTAAAGTTCAGATCTTTCTTACATCCTCTCCATTCATGTGAAACCCTAAAGGCTTGTCCTCTCCATTTTCCCAACCCTTCATACAGAAACCCTTGAACCTGTTTTCTAGGCATTCAGGATGTTTCAAGCTCTCGTGTACTGTATTCATGCAGCACATGCCTTTTACTGATCAATAGATTACATTATCAGCTCTCTTTTTCAATTCTTGTTTTGTCAGAGTTCCTCACAGTGCCAAATTTCTGCTTTAGACCTGAGAGACTCAGTGTTTCCCATTCTACTGTGGTTTTATTTTCTTTTAGTCAACTTCTATCCGATACAGGTCTATATTCAAAATTACCATATTTGCTTGAGATTATTGTTTTAGCTGGAGGAGTGAAAGAGATACTCGTATGCACAATTAGGAGTGTGGTTATTCATATTGGAGTCAAGTGACAGAAAGCAACATGATCTGTGCCTTTGGTGATGCAGGTTTGCTATGAGTTAACAAATTCCAGAATCTTCCTGACTGTGTTTACTGCATTGTTAGAGCCATCTTAAGAATTGTGATAAAGATGATTTAAAACATTTACATTCTGTGCTTCCTGATTGAGAAGTTTTATTTTAAATATATTAATGCAACCATAAATGAGGAACACAAATATAGCTACTATCATTCCCCGAGCCTGATCATTTAATGAACAAACTATTAATGTAAAGATAAATTCTCATCACAAAGCTCTGTTCATAACTGCTTGAGTTTATGGTCTGTTGATTGGCTGAGGGAAGTTAATTGAAAGTAATTATATACAGACAATTTGCAAACTGTGAAAAGAAATAAATGCGAAGAAGTATGCCTCTGTAGCACAATTGAGTGAGTCTTATGGTAAGAGTAAAAAAACTAAACTTCTATAGTATGTCTATTCAACAACTTTTCACACTGCTATTTGCAAAAGCATATGAACCAATTCTAGTACTATTCTAAGCAGAAGAACCAACTTCTAGATTTGTCACATCTAAAATATCTCTGATCATTTTAGACCTAGGCCTCTTCCTAACAAGCACGAATTAAATACAAAGAATATTTATTCATTATTCAACTTTGCTATATTCCAGGCAACGTGCTTAGCATAAGAGATTAAGAGAGAATCAAAAAAATTATTTTCTTAAGATGGTCGAAGTCCAGTAGGAAGAAAGATGTATGGAAAAATCATTACAATGCAGTGTGAAAAAAATCTAATATTAGAATGCCAATAAAATATTACGAAAGAACATAAAGGGAAAACTAATTCAGGAAAAGCCAAGAAGGCGTCACAGAGGAGGTCACATTTTGGTTCATCAGATTAAGAAGGTGATAGGAGAAACAGATATCTATGTGTAACACTTCATTTACATACACACACACACACACACACACACACACGGTACTGAAATGTGCTCTGACTACTGGCTGCTCAAAACTGGGTTGTTGGCAAGAGCTTCTAGAACAGAGTGAGTAGCTGGTGTAGAAACCATAAAAGATCAGTGTTGGCAGGGGCCTCAGGGTCTTCATACAATAGTCCCCTATTTTACAAGGCAGGAGCTGAGTCCCCGGGAGGGGGTAGCTTCTACATATTTCACAAATAGCAAATAATGACATGACTTGTTGTAATAAATTGACAATACGAATGTCCCTTTGAGGAATCAACAAAAATACGATTTTAAAAGCTGCTCTGCAGATATCAAAAACTATGTTTTGTTTTCAGTCTATTTTATTCTTTTACAAGCTCTCTTCAACTTTAAATTTTCAAAATTATTAATCTAACTTGGAATCTCCCTTCATGCTCCTTGGGAAAAAGCAGCAATAAATAACAATTATATTCTCCCCAGTAGGATAGTGTATTAGAAGGTTTCTTTATCTGAAATTTGGTTGCAAGGCAAGAAATGAAAAATTAGAGATTCTAAACTTTAAACTGGTTATTTTTGAAATGAAGCTGCTTCCAAAATCAGCCTTTACCTATTTGGTTTTCTTAGTGCCAGGAACAGTGACTTTTACCTTGTATTTTTCTTCAAAGATAAATGATGTAGATTAAAATATGAAAGGTAGATAATTTTATATAATTATATATATATATATATTATGTTTTATATATATTATTCTATATTGATTAATCATATATATATGTATATATATATATGATGAGAGAGAGAGAGAGAGAGAGAAAGAGAGAGAGAGAGAGAGAGAGAGAGAGAGAGAGAGAGAGAGAGGAGTTAATTTCCTTCTGGATAAGAGGAGCTCTCTGGGATATCATATTCAGCTTTGAGTGGATTGATCCCAGGAATCTGAGCTGGGCATAAAAATTGGAAGTTTCTAGTCTGTATCGTGATGATAGACAGCAATGTTCAGAACTGAAGCTAGAATCTGGGGAAGCCAAAAGAAAGCCAAGTACCCATAGACTATCAAAGTGAAGCAGCACAGGAGTGGAACAGAGAGGCAGAACCATTGCTGTGGGGAAAACAGCAAATGCAGTAACCAAGAATAAGTGATTGCCACTCGAGGGTAAAAAGTCAGCAAGCTAAATCTCCTCCCCAGTGGCTTACAAATATTACCCTGAACCTTGCCTATGGACAGAGAGGAAGATGTTAAGGACCGCCAATATGCTAGGGTTGACAATGTAAACTAGAGAGGGCTTTTATCTTAGTACAGATGAGATTTTTGCAAGAAAGATTTCAGAAGTATCAGGATTTGGGGTATTTTACTTGATAATGCAATTTTTTCCACTGTAAATTATCACTTGAAGAATCGTAAAATGTGAATTTTAGTATCTCCCCCCCAAAATTTTTTTCAATGTGGAGAAATAGCTGCCATAGTACATAATCCATAAAATTCCAGGAGATCATGTTGAAAGTGTTTTGTGCCTATAGTAAGCACTCAGGCAGTGGTGACCCAGTTGGCATCCCAGGTACCAAGCCAAAAGAGATGCACTCCATATTCACAAAGAACAAGTATGAAATAAAACCATTGCGTAGATAAATATCAAAGTATAATGAAATAGAGGTCTTTACATGTGGAAAGGTTGCTAACGTGTGGAATAAAGGGAATTTCTCTGAGTTTAAGTAAGGGAATCAGAATTTCCTAAACTGAAACAGTAGTTTGATGAGTATTTTGGAAAAAGGAATTCTAAGCCAATAATAAAATATATTTAAACAACATAAGGTGAAGGGATGCTAATAATTGTGGTGTACAAAGTGCTTTAGAGACGAAGAGAAGATTATCAGGAAAACAGTTGTTTCATAATTACCGACTTCACTGAAGTTATTATTATAGATTCCCACAGCTAATTTATCCTTTGAAACAAGTAGGTCAGAGGGATTAGGGATGCTACCTGTAGTCTCGCAGGTCTTTTCCAGGTCTCCTGACATTTTATACATGTGAAAAAGTATCCCAAAATAAATAAATACATAAATAAACAAATAACCATTTTACTCAGGTGCATCCTCTGGAGTTGGAAAAGTGAAGTTACTGAAATGATGGATAAAAATGTATAATTTATGGATTTACATGCTACCATGCCCACTTTACTTGTGGTATCTGCATAATAAAAGCAAAACCCCATACTAAACTGTACAGCTGATTTGAGACTAACCTATGGAGACAAAAGGCACCCAGGAAATTACCCTCTGCTTATGAGTGGAACAGGGGTAGGAACTCAGAACTTGGTGGTGGTTTGTCTGAGATTTTGTAAATTCTGTCCTTCAATAGCAGTTCTTACTATATGGTCATGTGACTGGACAAAGGAGGCAATAAACGTAAAACACACCCACTTCACAGTTAGCTCCCAGAATCTCTTTCGGTAACTATTTTTGTTTGTCTTAACAAAGGCATTTGATCTTGGCACCACTTTTTCAAAAGCTGGATGATATGAGAGATGGATAATTTTTCAACAATTGGACGATTAGGCCTAACATCTTAATGCATTGGAAAAAACATTTGTTGTACATATGTAGATATAGCCATATATTTTAGCCATCTCAGTACCTCTTTCTCTCTCTCTCTTTCTCTCTTTCTCTCTCTCCAATTTTTTTTCTTAGAATTATCCAAGAGATACTGTAGCAACATCCCTTAGTTATACTAAAGGTTTGCCTTAAGTGTGTTGCTTTGTGCAAATTTACCCTAAGATTAAATTCTGAAGCAAAATGTTTGTAAATATTTACAGCAAAATTTGTATTTTGTTTTTCCTTTATTATATCTGTTAATCTATTTTCAGATTGGGCCATATGAAGTCAATTGAGTTGTCAACCTGGCTGAGAACCATGTTCTTTCCTATGAAAGCCAGCCAACTAGATTTTGAAAAGACATCTCTGCTGTTCACGGTGGTGGTGGGGGGGGCGGGACGGGGGGTGGACGTGAAGTGTGGAACCTCAATGAGCCAGTTTAGATTATAATGACAAAGGGTTAAAAATGACTTATTGTTGCCTTAACTCTAACTGTACATGTTTTTTTTGTTTTTCAGTTTGAACCATAACCCTAACATTATTAAAATGTGGTTTTTGTCTTTCATTAAGAGCTAAGCAATTAGGTTTGCATTTTTGATGCACCATAATTGCAATAGTGTGACACTGTTCTGATGATAATGTTCATTGATCATTCATAATGCAACTACTCATACCATGAATCAAGTATAAATTAACACCTTTTTTATTTTACATGCAGTAAACCACTTTATTTTCAGATTGATCATTTGCACTCACAGTTTAATCTTCAGCTGTCAGAATATTTTTGGACTAATTTTCATTTGCTTTCTTATCACAGACCTTTAAGCCCTTATGGAAAGTATTTTAGAAGTAAGCCAAATACCAAGAGAAGACCAGGGAGCGGTTTTAGCATTACTAATAATGCTAAGTATATTTGATTGCTGAGTAAAAAACCTGACATTTGGGCATAGGACAGACTGCAGGTCAGTGAAATTGTTGGTTTTATGCAGGAAATAGAATGGTGCAAGACCACACCTTCTAACAGCATCACCACGAGTAGACACATGGCTATTTGACCTAAATACCTGTGAGGTCAAATAAGCACTTTAACCCACAGCCTGAATTCCATGGCTGATACAGATATTGTCCCCAGAATCTATTCCGTTACATTTCCACGATTACAAACTTCAAGCATAAAAGTATCATAATTGCTGTGGTTTTATACTGTGTCAACTATTCCAAGTTAGAATCAAAAGTTCCACAATTTGCTTCCCTGTATAGCTTTGGGTTAAGGTGAGCCATAGGTGAAATTTGTGCAAGATTTGGAAGGAGGAAGAGAAGCAGCAGTCATTACAGTCTGAAGATTGGCGCAGCGTGACAGGTGCCATTGAAACACAGGATTATTGTCAGTGCCCTGCTAGCTCCCATGACTGAGTATGCACTCTCCTCTCTGTGACTTTGCAGTATATGTTGATATGCTGCTTTGACCAGAAAGACACACTTTAATTTTTATGTATGCCCACATGCATCCTTTTTAAAATGCAGAAAGAAGTCTCACACTGTCCACAAAATTTGTGGAAATGAAGCCACAGGATCTTGGCTCATTATGATCAGAGTCTCCGCTGCCCTCAGATCAATACCTTTACAATTCTCTGTCTCAAGAGGGCACACATTTCTGTGGAGTGATGGGTCCTTGTCCCACCAGTCTGTTGCCATTGTCACCACACCAGGAAGAGAGAAGGGAAAGTCTCAAAGTTGGGTGATTATTAAGGAGTTTATCTCTTCTATGAGAGTTGTCTTCTTTTCTCCTGGCCTCTTGCTCTTTCTTGCTCTTCTACTCCCTAAGATCAGCAGTCGTTTTGAGAAAATACAGTTAATCTCTTCTAGAAACTTGTTTTCCTCAACTTTTCTGTTTATTCATTAAATTTGACTCCCTATGCTAATTTTAGTTTAATTTCATGTTTAATGTTATTTAAAGACAGAAAGGGGCTACGATGATGTAGACAGGGCCTGGTAACACTTCAAGAAAGTTCTACAGAAATATCATCACATCCTTATGGATTTTTTGACCTAGAAAATAAATAAGTCAGATGATGCTGCATGGCCATGCGTCTGTGTATGGGAGGGAAATAGTGGTCAGCATTCACTGGGCGGGGTTGGAAACTGGAATAGTCTGAGCCAATGGGATTAGACTGATGCCAGAGAAACACAGTCAGGTGTAGGTTATGGAAAGAAGCTAAAGCAAGTGGCTGGGAGGTGGCATCTTATGAACTCAGAGCCAGATGCCTCCAGTTGTCTTGGCACTATTCTCAGGAGTGATATGATCTCCCCAAACACAGTAAGATAGAGCATGATATTTGGGAGTCTAAAATAAAGGCAAAGTATGGCAATTTTGATGATGATGATGATGATGATGATGATGATGATGGTAATGTTTACTGTTTGTTCATAATACAACTGGATTATCTATAGGCAACTAGGCATGGATATACCTTTAGAGAAATGTGGAACTCCAGTCAATCAGACTCTTATTAAGAAACAAGATTCCAGTTTCTGGAGGGGAAAAAAGATGAGAAGGTAAGCATTTTGGCAAAAGCAATTCAGGACCAGTCATAGAGGAGCCCCGTTATTTATGCATTTACTATGTGTCTATTGAGTGTACAATATATTCTGCATTCTAGACAAGGCATTAGGGACTCAATAATTTACAAAACGGCACTTCCTGGGACTAGTGCCTATGTATTAATAGCATTTCTTGAAAAATAATTCCACGAGCAAATATTTATCATTACTATCATTTTCTACAGTTGAGGACTTTTACACTGCTAATGTGCTTTTTCAAAAGGTATACAGCAGGTTGCATTTTCTACACACAGCCTGTTTAATGGTGCATCCTTTAGAAAATGCTGGAGTCATGAATAAATACTATCTTTGCCTTGTCTATTGACAGCTAATAGTGGGAAAAGTGATCAATATAGATAAATAGAAGACTAGAGTAATAGAAATGGAAGGTAAAAACAAAAAAAAAGGAGAAAAGAAATAAAGAAACTGCTGATGGTTCTCCATTTGCTCCCTTGGAGTCATCATTTACCCTTGTATTTCTACTCTGTGTCCCAGGGATGTAATGGCTGTGGGCAGCATTATTCAGGCTTTTTAGCCCTCTAGTTTCCAGTAGGGACAGTCAATAAAAATCCAAGAAGGACACCAGAGGACATAAAGATAGAGAGATTAGGATGTTATTTCTGCCTCTATGTACCCTCCCTCTACCTTTAGCAGGAGGATTTTGGCAGCAGCTGCTTTCTTTTGCTGAGGGCGATGGATCATGTCAAACAGCATCTCGCACAGGCCTGCAGCTCTCAGTTGGTTCAGGAACACAGATCTCTATCCATTCAGGCCCAGGGTGGTAACAATTTCCATTTGCTGTTAGTTCCTGTGTGCTTCACCATCTGCTGTTCATCCCTGAGCCCTACACACACCTCTGTATAAAGCATCCTAATTAATTATCTTTAATTAACTTTTGAGTGTGTCATTTATATTGTACCAGAACTCTCAGTGACAAAGGAATAAATATTTGTTGAATATCCATTATGTCTCAAACATTTGAATACACATTACTTATTTGGTTATCACAAACACCTTCCAGAGTATGAATCATCAGTCTTATTTTATAGAATAAGAGAGAGAGAGAGAGAGAGAGAGAGAGAGAGAGAGAGAGAGAGAGAATTAAAACCCACAAATGTTAAGTAACTTGTTCAAAGTCACACCTCTAAAATTAGTAGACCGGAGACTTGAGCTCAGCTACCCAAAATCCATACGCATTTTATCATACTATATAATTAAAAGAAAAGGATCAATTATTGGAAACAGAACAAAAGATCAGACCATCCTAGCAACAAGTTTTGCTTAATACTGAGCTGACTAAATAATGAAGTGATTTGGTGACAAAACTGCAGTAGAGAAATTGAACTGAGTGTGAAAAGAAGGGCACAACAGAGACAAGGGACGGGGCAGCCTCTTCCAGAGATGAATGTATTTTTTCTCAATTTTATCATAAAGGTTGTAAAGACACAGTTACAGCCAGGGTGAACAGTGTTATAAAGTCACACACCCTGCCAAAATGGAGGGGGCCTGGAATCTTCTAAAACTGTTTGTATCTGGAGAGTCCCTTAACTGCTCATAATTCCTGTACTCTTTAAAAAATAAGGATAGGTAAACAGTGTGACTATAATTAATGATACTGTATTGTGTACTTGATGTTTGCCAAGAGGGTAGATCCCAAGTGTTCACCACCAAAGGGAAAAAAAAAAGATAACTATGTGAGATGATTAATATGTTAATTAGCTTGATTGTGGTTTATTTTGCAATGTATATGTGTATCAAAATATCTAATTGTACACCTTAAATACATACAATTTTTATTTGTCAATTATACCTTAATAAAGCTGGGGAAATAATAAGATTAGGAATAACAACAATTCCTTCTCTATGGTTCTCAGTACACTAGGGTCTCAGATAAAGCATAGTTTTTTTTTGTTTAACTTTAGGGAAATATTAGTGGCCTTAGGTTTCAGTATATGACATCGCTACCCATATATATAATAGAACCTCAAGCCCCACATAAATGTGATAAAACCACACAGCTACTAAAAATATTTCCTTTATTTTTTAATATATATCTTAGTATATAAGATCCCTTAGTGCTCTAACCCTCTGTAAAAACCTAGGGAATCCAAGAAACTCAAATAGGGCAGGTGCACAGATTTTCTAACACTAGACCCCATATTCTTTTCATCATATTTTACTGGTCATTGTTCCACCTGTGGAGAATAATAAGTTTAGCCTCCAAAATTAACATCTGAAAAGAAAATATAGAATTTATTAGACAAATGGAATTCATCAACAAAGCACAAAAATATCATGTGACATTTGCAAGAATTCCAAAATTGTAAGAATTTCCAAAGCCAGCAGTGTATTTCCTTGCAGATGATTCCACCATACGGGTTTCCAAAAGCACTGGCCAATTTCGGAAAGGGCTGTAGCAAGGCATGAAATGGAAATATAGACTTTATGACAATGGCTAATACACAAAAACAAATGTAGCCCAAAAGTGCTTATTTCTATAAATTCGAGAGGATGAAGATGAAGATTTCATCAATCTAAATAAAGTCTTCTGCTAATTCTCACATGATTTATTTGTTTTAAGTATGCTATTTTCCCCTTGATTTTGCTGAAATATTTTTACCAACAAGAGTGGATCCCATACAGGTGATAAAGTAATTCTTTACACAAAAGGACGTTTTTGAGTCACCTTCTAGAAGGAACAGAAACTGCTGCCCTTTCTGCAAAGGAGTGGTGGCAGCGAGGCGGTCTTCTTGAGTTCTCCTCCGGAACTTACCACAAATTTAACATCTATAACCCATCAAAGGACTTTCTGCTCATCACACAGAACAGCTAAGAGGCTTGTAGGAGGATTACTTGAAGGTGGGCAAACCGGGTGAGCAGGGTAAGAGGGAAGGGAGTGGTGTGGAGACAGGGCCCGCATCTGCGGCTGCGGAGATGCAAGGGTTTCCAGGACATAACAGAGACCACAAGAGCCAGGAGGTGGGCTCTTTCCCTGCATTCCACAGCTGATCTCTCCGGCGGAGAGAGCAGCGTATCCTGTATTTGATGCAGTAACCTCAGCAGAGATCTCCAGCTGGGCCCTAGGTAACACAAAAAAGCAAAAGCCATACCTGGGTGCCTTCCCCACTCTCCCACAGCAATCCTACCCCCACCCTTTCAGAATTTCAAGCTGGTCCCTGAACTGAAGAGTAGTGTCAGATTACAGAAGAGCTGTAGTGCTCAGGACCTGGAAAAAGCCACTTTGCAACTGTGACCTAGGAAAGAGGCTAGGAAGAGTTGACACTGCTGGGCTGGGAGACAGCAGACACCTCCCTTCCCAGTCCCACCTTTTCTGGGCTGCTGCTGTGGCAGAACAACCAGAGCTGCAGAGACACATGCAGGGATTAACAGCAGGGGGCAGAGGCAGCTCTGGGCTTTCAAAGGCTCAGAAATCACAAGTCCTCCACACCCCCGGATGGAAGAAGTACCCTAAGACTCAGGAGAACTGTGTGCAGGGAAGAAGCCCACCTCCCAGTGGCTGGCTGTGGTGCCCTTGCGCGCCTATGTGTAGGTGAGAGCAGAAACTGCACTGACTTTGTGAAAACTACCAACCACACCCCATAGCCCCACTCATCTAGAACTGCAGGACCAGGGACACTCTTGGCGCCAGGTGGCCGGCTCTGCAACCACAAGACGTAGAGGACTCTTTGTAAAACAGAGGACAATCTGGAGATTGTTTGATGGGCTTAAGTCAAGACTAGTGATGCTTTTTTTTTTTTTTAATTACTATCATTTTTAGCATATATATATATATATACACACATATATACACATTTTCCCCTTTCTCTCTCTCGTCTTTTCTTTTTTCTCTTCCCTGCTCCACTTTTCCTCCCTCTTTCCATTTTTCTGTATTGATTTTTTTTGTGTGTGTGTGTGTGTATTTTTGATATTTTTTCCTGTGTTGAGTGTGGGTTACCAGTTGTTTTTACATATGAGGGTATTTGTTTTTTTGTTGTGGTGGTGGTGGTGGTGCTTGTTGATTTGTTTTGTTCTGAAATTGCCCTACACCAGGGCCCTACAACACACCCAGAGGCCAAATCCAGACCAAACCAGAGTAGTGCTGGGTTTGACCTACAATGACACAGCCAGAGGGAATTCTCTACAGTCACAAGAGCTCATAGGGGCCAAGCCTCATCTGGGTGGTCAACCCTCACGCAGCAGCTCATCCACTGTGTGCATAGCCAATTCTCACAACTAGACAGCCTAGGAGTCAAACTCACCTCCTGATAAGCTAAAGCAATTAAAGCTCAACTTTAACAGGAGAATACACACAACACAAGGGTCACCTTTGGAGCACACACACAGGAGAATAGGGAAGTAGTGCAAGTCAAATATAAAGGGCACATACTACATAAGCTTACCAAGCAAAGACTGAGAACCCTAGGGGTTCTACCTAATACATCAAAGCAAACAGAGAGAGTTAGCCAGAATGGGGAAACACATAAAAATGTCCCAAATAAAAGAACAAAAGAGACCTCCAGAATTGGAACCAAATGAAATAGAGTTACCAATCTATCAGAGACAGAGGTGAGAACACTGATGATAAGAATGTTTAAGGAGCTTAATGACAACATAAAAAAAGATAGAGAAATCATAAAGAACAACCAGTTAGAACTAAAGAATACAATAACTGAAATAAAGAACACACATGAAGGAATTACCAGTAGGTTAAATGAGGCAGAGGATCAAATTAGCAACTCAGAAGACAAGTTAGGATAGATCACCCAAGCAGAACAGCAAAAAGAAAGAAGAATAAAAATCAGTGAAATGGTTTAAGAGATCTCTGGGATAAATAACACCAAGTACAACAACATGTACACCATAGGAATACCAGTCGGTGAAGAGAGGGAGCAAGGGATCGAGAACATATTTGAAGTAATAACGACCAAAAACTTCCCTAACCTGGTGAAGTAAACTGACATACAAGCCCAGGAAGTACAGAGAGTTCCAACCAGGTGAACCCAAACAGGCCCATACAAAGACACAATGTTAAAATGGCAAAGGTTAAAGACAAAGAGAGAATCCTAAAAGCAGCATGAGAAAGACAGTGGGTTACATACAAGGGAACTCCTATCAGACTATCAAATGACTTCTATAGAAACTTTGCAGGCCAGAAGTGTGGCAGGATGTATTCAAAGTGATGAAAAACAAAGGCCTACAACCTAGATTACTTTATCCAGCAAAGCTATCATTGAAAATTGAAAGAGAGATAAAGAACTTTCCAGAAAAGATTAAGCTAAAGGAATTCATTACTACCAATCCAGCAGTGCAAGAAATGTTAAAAGGGCTTCTGTAAACAGAAGAAAGATGCAAACAATCTAACTACAATTTTAAAAAATGGCAATAACTATGTACCTATCAATAATCACTTTAAATGTAAATGGATTAAATGCTCCAATCAAAAGACGTAGGGTAGATGAGGGGATAAGAAAGCAAGACCCTTGCAAATGCTATATACAAGAGACTCACCTCAGGTCAAAAGACACACACAGGCTGAAAGTGAAGGGTTGGGGTAAGGTATTTCATGCAAATGGAAATGAGAAAAAAGCTGGAGTTGCAATACTTATATCTGACAAAATAGACTTTTAAATGAAGAATATATTAAAAGACAAAGATGGGCACTACATAATAATAAAGGTATTGATTCGACAAGAAGACATAACCCTGGTAAACATCTATGCTCTTATGCACATAGGAGCACCTAAATATATAAAACAGATATTGACTGACATAAAGATAGAGATCTCCCATCCAAGTACTAACCAGGCCCGACCCTGCTTAGCGTCCGAGATCAGGCACGATCAGGGTGGTATGGACATAGACAAAGACAGAGATCAACAGTAACAATATCATAGTAGGGGAATTCAACACACTTCTGACAACAAGGGACAGGTCTTCCAGATGGAAAATAAATATGGAAACAGAGGCCTTAAATGACACATTGGACCAGTTGGACTTAATCGATATTTTCAGAGCATTTCATCCCACAGCTGCAGAATACACGTTTTTCTCAAGCACACATGGAACATTTTCCAAGATAGACCACATGTTAGGCCACAAAATAAGTCGATAAATTTAAGAAAATTGAAAATTGAAAATCATATCAATTGTCTTCTCTAACCACAGTGCTATGAAATTAGAAATCAATTACAGGAAAAAAAAAAAAAAAACCAGAAGACACACAAATACATGAAGGCTGAGTAACATGTTACTAAATAATGAATGGGTCAACAATGAAATAAAGGAAGAAATCAAAAGACATCTCGAGACAAACAAAAATGAAAACACAATGACCCGAAATCTATGGGATGCAGCAAAAGCAATCCTTAGAGGGAAATTCATAGCAATGCAGGCATACCTAAAAAAAAAAACAAAAAAAATCACAAATCAACAGTTTATACTTACTCTTAAGGGATCTGGAAAAAGAACAGCAAAATCAGCCCAAAGGGAGTACAAGGAAGGACATATAAAGATCAGAGCAGAAATAAATGAAATAGAGACCAAAAAAACAATACAAAAGATCAGTGAATCCAAGAATTGGTTTTTCGAGAAGATAAACAAAATTGACAAACCTTTAGCCAGATTCATAAAAAAAAGGGAGAGAGGACCCAAATTAATAAATTCAGAAATGAAACAGGAGAAGTGACAACAGACACCACAGAAATACAAAAAAAATTAAGAAATTACTATGAGCAACTATATGCCAACAAATTTGACAATCTGGAAGAAATGGGCAATTTTCTAGAAGCATACAACCTTCCAAGGCTAATTCAAGAAGAAACAGAAAACCTGAATAGACTGATTACCACCAGGGAAATTGAATCAGTAATCAACAGTCTCCCAACAAACAAAAGCCCTGGACCAGATGGCTTTACACATGAATTTTACAAAACATTCAAAAAAGAATTATCACCTATTCTCTTCAAGCTCTTCCAAAAAACCCAGGAGGGAAGGCTCCCAAACACTTTTAACGAAGCCACTATCACCCTGATCCAAAAATCAGACAAAGACATTACAAAAAAAGAAAACTACAAGCCGATATCCCTAATGAACATAGATGCAAAAATCCTCAACAAAATATTAGCAAACAGAATTCAGCAATACATTAAAAAGATGATGCACCATGATCAAGTGGGATTCATTCCTGGTATGCAAGGTTGGTTCAACATCCACAAATCAATTAATGTGATACACCACATAAACAAAATGAAAAATGAAAATCATATGATCATCTTAATAGATGCAGAAAAAGCATTTGACAAAATCCAGCAGCTATTTATGATAAAAACACTTAAGAAAGTGGAATAGGGGGACCATATCTCAGCATAATAAAGGCCATATATGATAAATCCACAGCTAACATCATACTCAATGGGGAAAAGATAAAACCATTTCCCTTAAGATCAGGAACAATCAAGGTTGCCCACTTTCTTCACTTGTATTCAACATAGTTCTGGAAGTTCTAGCAATAGCAATCAGACAAGGAAAAGAAATAAAAGGCATCCAAATTGGTAAGGAGGAAGTAAAATTGTCATTATATGCAGATGACATGATGCTATACATAGATAATCCTAAAGACTCCACCAAAAAACTATTAGAACTGATAAATCAATTTAGTAAATTAGCAGGATATAAAATTAATATTTGGAAATCAGTTGCATTTGTATATACCAATAGTAAAATATCAGAAGAAGAAATTAAGAAAATAGTCCCATTTACAATTTCTTCAAAGACTATAAAATACCTAGGAATAAATTTAACCAAAGAAGTAAAAGACCTGTACTCAGAAAATTATGACACTGAAGAGAGAAATTAAAGAAGATACAAATAGATGGAAACACATACCATGCTCATGGATAGGAAGAATTAATATAGTTAAAATGTCCATACTGCCTAAAGCAATATACAGATTCAACGCAATTCCTATCAAACTACCAACGTCGTTTTTCACAGAAATAGAACATATAATCCTAAAATTTATATGGAACCATAAAAGATCCCGAGAGCCTCGACAACTTTGAGAAATAAGAACAAAGTGGGAGGTATCACAATACCTGACATCAAAGTATACTACAAGGCTACAGTAATCAAAACAGCATGGTACTGGCATAAAAACAGACACATAGATCAATGGAACAGAATAGAGAGCCTAGAAATAAATTCATAACTATATGGTCATTTAATCTACAACAATGGAATCAAGAATTTATGGTGGGGTAAAGACATCTAATCAATAAATGGTGCTGGGAAACCTGGACAGACACATGCAAAAAAATGAAGTTGGACCACCTCCTTACACCATACAATAATAAATTAAAATGGATTAAAGACTTAAATGTAAGATCTGAAACCATAAAACTAGAAGAAAATATAGGAAGAAAGTTTACAGACATTACTTGCAGTAATATTTTTACTGATATAACCCCTAGGGGCAAGGGAAGTAATAGAAAGCATAAACATATGGGATTACGTCAAATTAAAAAGTTTTTTCCACAGCAAAGGAAACCATTAATAAAATAAAAAGGGATCCTTCTGAATGGGAGAAGATATTTGTCAATGATATATCTGATAAGGATTAATATCCGAAATTTATAAAAAACTCATTCAACTCAACTCCAAAAAAACAAACAACCCAATTTAAAAGTGGGCAGAAGACATGAAGAGTCATTTTTCTAAAGAGGACATACAGAGGGCAAATGGATATATGAAAAAATTCTCAACCTCACTAATCATTAGAGAAACGCAAATAAAAACCACAATGAGATACCACCTCACCCCAGTCAAAATGGCTATCATCAATAAATCAACAAACAACAAGTGCTGGCGAGGATGTGGAGTAAAAGGATCCCTCGTGCACTGCTGGTGGGATTGCAGATTTGTGCAGTCACTATGGAAATCAGTATGGATATGCCCCAAAAAACTGGAAATGGAGCTACCTTATAACCCAGCAATTCCACCCCTAGGTATCTATCCAGAGAAATTCAAAACTCTAATTCGAAAAAATTTGCACCCCTATTTTTATTGCAATACTATACACAACAGCCAAGACATGGAAACAATTGAAATGCCCATCATTAGACGATTGGATTAAGAAACTGTGGTTCATTTATACAATGGAGTATTATGCAGCCATAAAGAAGAATGAAATCTTACCATTTGCAACGATATGGATGGACCTAGAGAACATTATGCTAAGTGAAATAAGTCAGACGGAGATAGACAAATACCATATGATCTCATTTATATGTGGAATCTAAAGAATAGAATAAATGAACAAACTAATCAGAAACAGTCTCAGAGATACAGAGGAAAAACTGAGGGTTGCTAGATGGGGGGTGGGGTGGGGACGAGGGAGAAGGTGAGGGGATTAGAAAGCACAATCGTAACCACAAGATGGCCACGGGGATACGAAAGTCAGTTTGGGGAACATAATCAGTAAGGTTGTAAAGACTTTGTAGGGCATCCAATGGACACTTGTCTTATTATGGAGACCACTTCAGGGATGGTGTAGATGCCTAGTCACTGACTGTACACCTGAAGCTGAAGCTGAACAATAATAAATGTCAACTATTATATATATATATATATATATATATATATATATATATATATATGCTTCAGCTTAACCATATATGGTCACAAGAAGTGGAGTACAGCATTAGTAATAGAGACAGTGGTAATGTAAAGGCTGTATGCAATGTCAGAGGGGTAGTAGATTAGGGGAGGGGGCTTATCACTGTGTGAGGGCTATAAATGATAAATGTCTAACTATTACATTGTTTTGTACACCTGAAACTAATGAAAAAAAGGGAAGTTTTGCCTGCAGGGCCAATATCATATGGATGAAAGATTTTTGATTAGAATACATACAGTGAGGAGTGTAGCTGTGATGTTTTTGTGTGTTATCTGGATTTTGTAATGAAACACAGCAGGGAGAATGTGAACTTTAGGGTAAAGAAATGCAATATTCCTGAAATCTGTGTAGGCTTTTTCTAACTCTTGGTATTATGATTAATTTTCTCTGGGAGGCAGCCAGCACTGACATTACACTGCTGTTCAGAGATGTTCTTTTGATGGAGAATATCTGGTGATGCCAGCCTGGATGGCTGCACAAATGATGATGGCTATGGCCTTTTGAAACGGCTTGTTTGATGAATCAAGAGAAATTTTAGAGCTACAAATAAGTGGTCCCAGAGTAGTGCGTGTGTGTTTGTGTTTGTGTGTGTGTGTGTCTGTGTGTGTATGTGTGTGTGTGTTATTTTTCCAAGTTTTGAGCTGATGTAAATTTTAGAGGCCAACTTATTATTCTCCTCAGGTGGGACATTGACCAGTAAAATAGCGTGGAAAGAATATGAGCTCTACTGTCAGAAAATCTCATTTGAAGCAAAAGTCTGCTGCTTTCTGGCAGTGGATTTGGGGTAAGTCACTCTATCTCTTTGAGAAACAATATCCTTATTTGTATGATGAAAATAATAATCACAACTATTTCACAGATAGTCATGAGAATCAATTAAAATGATATATGTGAAAGTGATTGTAGACATCTTTTCTTGGAGTCACGTGGTCTACAGAATCTTATCACCTTTCACTCAGATATAACTAAATGACATGGATAAAGTATTTTAAACTCCCCCTTTAAAAATATAGTAAAGGGCTGGCGATTATAAATGGAATATCAGAAGTCAAAAAATCAGCAAAACTGGGAACCTAGAGGAATTAGCAAGAGACTAATTTTAGTTCCATCCTGAAGACACATAATAAATCTGAATGTAGTTAATATTGAGCTTTCATGGCTTCACAGAAGACATAAGACAAAGACCAAGATTTTCAGGTAGGAAATCTAATAGGAGACCCCCCTACTTTGGCATTAGGCTAGAACTTCCAAACAATATATCCTGGTATAAGGGAATCTAGAAATTAACCTGCCTTTCTTCCCAGGAAGCTATTTAAGAAAATCCCCTTTATAAAACCATGATTTGGGGAGTAAGGGGAAAAAAAGTTTCTTCTAGAAACACACAATTGTAAGTAAATACTGACATAGATTTGTCTGCCAAATTTACACTTCTTTGCTGATTTAAAATATGAGGATTTTTATCTGAAAAATCCCTGGAGTAGTAAGTAACACTCCAGATGTGTGGCGGAAGTAAATGTGAGTCATTTATAGAGAAACCAACCTTCAGCCTAGGTCTTACTTAAAAGAAGATAAGCTTATAGTAAAATAAAATAAATAAAAAAAATTAAATGGGTAGGCTGGGGCTGGAGGGCTCCATGATCAAAATCCAACAGTTACAAAAGACCTGAGAAAACCCACAAAAATTCAGTTATTGAAATTATTACACAGAATATAAAATAAGCATGCTGAATGTCTATAGCAAAAGAGATTAAATGTAACTGAAGAGAGACTTGTTTCTGACTATGATGGACTAACTTGTATCAAACGAATCTTGCTGTCAAAAGCAACCCTGAAAGTTGAACAAAATACAGAGAACAGCTATTTGCAGGCACAGTAGACCAAAGAAAGTGCCAAGATTTGAGGGAATCAGATCCTGGAGAATCAGGGATTGCTCTGAGGTCAGTGCTATACTTGTTTCCACTTTTCTCTTTTCAATATATTTGCCAGTACATGACCTGTTTCATGGGAGCCAGACAGAAAGCAGTGGCCTTTTAGCTTGGGACAGTTATACTGGGTGAAGGAGGCAAAAACTGATCCTTAAGCTAGAGCTTGAAAATCAGGATCCCAGAACCACAGAGAAAGGAGTTCCATTTACATATGCAGTTTCCCCTTTAGACCTTAACCGACTCCCATACTGAGCATGCACAATGCTACACAGGGAAACAAGTAGTTCCTTCTTGTTTTCAATTGATAAAATATTTTATCATGAATGGGTGTAGAATTTTTTTTTCTCTATGTATGTAGAAAATTGAACGTTTTTATTTTTTTCTTTTCAAATCTGTTAAGACAGTGCTTAATGTTGTTTGATTTTTCAAGTGTTAAAATAATCTTTAGTTCTGGGATACACCATACTTGATCATATATTATTGTTTTCGTATATTAATAGATTTGCTATGCTTTTATTTTGTTAAAGATTTTTTTCTGTGATATGTTGATTTTCATTACTTATAATGCTATATCTGGTTTGGGTGTCACTGTTGGCCTCATACAAGTGTCAGAAAGATTCCCTGCTATTTTCTTTTCTGTAAGAATTTGTGTAGAATTGGTATTATTTATTCGTTGACTGTTTGGTAGAGTTCACCAGTGAAATGTTCCTTGTGGAAACACTTTTAACCACACATTTATTGTCTCTAATAGATATAGGGCTATCCAGAATATCTATTTTCTTGAGTGAATTTTGGTAGGTTGTGTCTTTCATGGAATTACTCCATTTCATTTAAGTTGTCACATTTATGGTCATAATGTTTTCATAATATTCTATTATTATCCTTTTGATTTGTAGGATCTTTAGTGATGTTCTGCTTTCATTTTTTTAATAACTATATTTTAGAGCCGTTTTTGGTTCACAGCAAAACTGAGAGGTAGATGCAGAGATTTCTCATATCTCCCTGGCCCCACATAAGCACAGCCTGCCCCATTATCAACATCCCTGACCAGAGTGATACATTTGTTAAAAGTGATGAACCTAGATTGACACATCATCACTACCTGGAGTCCATAGTTTAAATTAGGGTTCATTCTTTGTATTGTATATGCTACCGGTTTGGACAAATGTAATGGCATGTATTCACCATTGCAGTATCATACAGAATAGTTTCACTATCCTAAAAAGCTTCGGTATGCTCATTCCTAGTTATCCCTCTCTCTCTCCTAGCCCCTGGCAACCACTGATCTTTTTACTGTCTCCATAATTTTGCCTTTTACAGAATGTCATGTAGTTGGAATCATGTGATATGTAACATTTTAAGTTGGCTCCTTTTACTTAGTAATATGAATTTAATTCCCTCATGTCTTATCCTGACTTGATAGCTCATTTCTTATAGTGCTGAACAATAGCCTATTGTCTGGAGGTAACACAGTTTATTTATCCGTTCATCAACTGAATGACATCTTCGTTACTTCCAACTTTTGGCAATTAGGAATAAAGCTACTATAAACATCTATCTGTGTGTAGGTTTTTGTGGGGACAAGTGTTTTCAACTCCTTTGGGTAAATACTAAGGACTGTAATTGGTTGATCATTTGTTTAAGAATATGTTTAGTTTTATAAGAAGGCACCAAACTGTCTTTCAAAATGACTGTACCAATTTGCATTCTCACCAGCAATGAATGAGAGTTCCTATGGCTCCACATCCTCACCAGCATTTGGTGTCATCAGTGCTCTGGATTTTGGTCATTCTAATAGATGTGCAGTGATATCTCATTTTAATTTGCATTTCCCTCTAAATTATAGTGTGGCACATCTTTTGATATGTTTATTTTGATATGTTTATTTGCCATATTTGGTTATGTGTGTGTTAAGGTGTTTGACCTATTTTTAATTGGGTTGTTCATTTTCTTATTGTTGCATTTTAAGAGTTGTTTGCAAATGCTGGATAATATTCTTTTATCAGATATTTCCTTTGTAAATATATTTTCTCCTAGTCTGTGGCTTGCCTTTGCATTATCTTTCTGTGAAAAGATACTGTGAAAGACAGTATCTTTCACAGAGCAGAAACTCTTAATTTTAATGAAGTCAAGTTTATCAATTCTTTCTTTCATGGAATGTGCCTTTGGTGTTATATCTAAAAACTCATTGCCAATCCCTAGGTAACCTGAGGGTGGGAAGGTCTCTTGTCCCATCTCCAGAGGCAGACATGTTTTGCTTCTATCCTATTTCAGAAGTGACAGATCTTTGTGAAAGTCTTCTAGTGGCAGCCAGTGACTTCCTATTGACCTTCATCACTAAGGGGTACACTCTCTAGACCTAGTCCTCAATCTGTTTCATGCATACCCTGTTAAGACTCACAGAAAAGAATTTACAGTAAACCACCCTTATGTCTGGGGTTCCCAGGGATGCTAAACTGCTAAACTGCTAAACTTATGCTTGGCAACGCTCAACTTTTAAGAGTTAAATAATATGTCAAATTGTTTTTTGCAACTTTGCTTTTAAAGATTTTAATTCTGCCTCCCATGTCCTGCCAAAGGCAAAAGAGTACATGTATCTTGTATCTTTTCAAAGGGGCTCATCACCCTTTGAAATTCATTTACCTCGTTAGGTTCTCCAGTGGGCTCAGACAATGTTATAATTTAGTTCATTATACAACTTTTCCTGGTTGTTGGGGTGGAGGCAACATTTTATTTTGACTTTCCATATCCTAAACAGAAGGTGAACTCATTAGTGCGTTTCATATCGCTTTGGTAAATGACTTATCTTTCAGGCCCTTCCTGCCAATGACTATTTATTTGTCCTAATATTTCTCAATTACCTGATATATATCAGTAGTTAATGCATGCCTTTCCGCTGGTATGCCATTCTAGTTGACTACTGGTGAAGATTTAACACAACTAGACTACAACCTTGTGCCAGAGGCCCTCTTTGCTCTCCCTACCACAAGTTATGCATTCCTCATTGCTAACCAAAGAGTAGGTAATCCAGCTCCAAAATCTTACCCTACCTTCTGCTTTTGCAGAGTGTTCTTTACACAAATTATTACAGGTTGGGTTCTCTGGTAAACATGCGGGTGGTTTATTTGGAGGCCCTTTAGGATCAATACTGAGAAAGTAAGGGAAAGAAGCAGGACTGGGTACAGGGAGAATGTGAGCTATGATATAGTCTCTCCAGAAGCCTCAGCTGACTCGGTATGTGAAGGGTGGTGGGTCTGAAGATATGACATTTCAGAGCTCTCCAAACACATTGTGTAGGTTGTTGGATGTAGGTCTCCTTGGGAAAGTGGTGAATTTCCTCAACTAAGGCAATCTCCTAAAATAAGGGGCGATCAGGGGTGCTTGCTGACAGCAATCCCAGCAGCTGTGGTTAATATAGCCTGCATTTCTAAAGGATAATCTTAGAGGCACATCAACTTTGAGAAATAAAAAAGAAACCACACCAAGGCAATCATAGTCAAACTGTTAAAAATTAAAGACAAAGAGAATCTTTAAATCATCAAGAGAAAAAAAGACATCAAATGAGCAACAGTAAGATATACAGCTAGTTTTTGGTGATATAAACGAGAAGTTAATAAAACATTACTTTTAAAACAAAAGAGGAAAAATAATTGATAACCAGGAATGATGTTCCCATGGAAAACATTCTTTAAATATGAAGGCAACATAAAGATATTAAAAAAATTAAAAATAAAAAAATAAAAAAAATACCTGAGAGTTTTTTTTGTTTTGTTTTGACAGCAGAATAGCACTAATAGCAATACTAAAGATGGCTGACCTAGACATTTCCAGAACTATTGGATAGAGACTCTCAATTGAAGTTGATACCTGGAGCCCTACTGCATTTGCATGATGTTCCTTGCCCCTTCATTATATATAGTGGGATCTATAACAATCAGGGAAGAAATGAAATTCTGGCTACATCTAGTTTACAGTGGGTTCACTGTGTTTGCAGACCCACCCAGTGGTTATTGCACAGTCTGCAAGTGTATAACTGGGGTTGGTACACTTGGAACTTGGAATAATCCCTACAAGGGTTCTTGGTTTATGAGATAAAAACTATCACAGTGGGGAAGACCCAGTGCAAACCTCAGAATCTGGCCCCCTTCCCAGCCAAATGAGTAAATCAAAAACAACACTGCATTCTGGGACAGAGATGAAGTGGTGGCAGGGATTAGTGTCACCATTAAAGACTTAACTGTTCTGTGGGCAGTGGTCCCTAGCATATTCATTTAATCCACAAGTCTGGACAGTGCAGAAACTGGGTGGATTCTGGAGAACGACTTTGGAATACTGAAAGTACAAACAGGTGGGAGCTCGATAGCATCTGCTATGCTGGAAGTGAGAGCAGGTTAACAAGGACTCAGGTATATGAAATGCACCCACTGACGTGGCAAATGCATTTTAAGATTAGAAAATGGATCAGAAACAGTTTGCACTCATGTGGAATGAACATTGCTAGTTTTGCCTGCCTTTGTCATAATGATGTCTAAAGAGATTTTGACTGCAATAATGTTGTCTAAACTGTTTCTTGTTATTATATTGTCTAAGGAGATACGAACTGCACATCCCATATAATATCACTTTGACTCATTCCATCAATGGTATTAAGCTGATGGACAGGACAAGCAAGGGTTATCTTGCACACTAGAAGCCTTGGTAAGACACATGCTCTTTACAGGCTGGAAGATAAACTATGAAGTTTTAGGGATATATGGATTCAGTAAAATTTATAGAAGTCCAGTAGTAAGCAGTGCGCTAGTACATTTCTTACAAAATGAAAGACAAGATGCTCTTCTTAGCATCCCTTATTACAAAGAAGGAAGCACAGTGCTGGGTAGACTGCTGAGTTCTGTAGGTGACACATTTTACATCTAGGAGTACTAGGAGTACTATAACCTGGGTGACTTGGAGGCTGCTGGTATTCAGTGGGATCCAGAGCAATAAAGGACTCCAGCGAGTCAAGGCCATGGTCCAATCAGCTCTGTCCCTTGGGGTCTTACCCTCCAACAGATTCAATGTTGCTACAGGTGTCAGTGCACTGTTAGATGGAATTCATGTAACTGAGATTGAACATGGGCCGGGCTACAGGGAATGATTAAGCCACACATATATGCGCAGGTAGCCTCGACCCTCATGTCACCCACTACATTTGTGCAAGTGTCCCTTCCCAACTCTCATTTGTAGCCATCTGGAGATGCAGCCTCCTCTACTAGGATAGCCTAGTGAGAGTTTTAACAAACTGGCCAACCACTTGGTGTTGAAAGTCTGTATGCCTCATCTACCACCAATCATGAGGTTCTCCTTGCCATTTGGGCAGTAAGTGGACCTGGCTTCAAAACCCCATCTTATATTTTACTTTCTTGGGTCACTACTGCTATCCATTGTTGCAGATTAAGGACTCTGGAATTATAAACTGATAATTTCTAATAATTTAAAATTAATAAGGCATTAGAGACTTATTAAGAATCAACACCCACAGAGAGAGGAAGCAGGTTTGGGCAGAGGGAAAAGTCAAGCTTAGGTACAGGTTGGAAAAGAGGCAACCTGACCATGGCTCTGGATCACATATTGCCTGTTAAAGCTGTCCCAGATTGGACCAAAATATCCAAGCCTTTATATTCTCACCTATTATTGAGTATGAGTTACTCAAAGGAAGTGTGTGCCTTTGCACGAGGAAGTGATCTACAACGGAGGCAAACCCTAAAGGAATTCAAAGCTGGAAGCTTTTCCCTGAAAACTCGGGCGGTAAGTTCTGTCCTAAAGGGGGATCTGGACAGAACATTTTCATGTCATCCTCAGCAAATAATATTAATAAAAGGTAATATTAAATGGGTGAGAAGGAGTTCCAGCATCAAGGACACAGATGACAGATTGGACAATTTACATTGAGATAGAAATGAATTTCTTCTAAAGACCTTGTGTAATTTGCCTCGAATGATCTTTTCCTTCTACTCCAAATTTGATTGTGTCATCACAAACAGTGATAAGTAGGATAAGAGACACAAGGATTTCCCTGGCTGAGCTTGTCCAACACTTTGGCTTTGACTTCCCATCACCCTCCCAGACATGTTGGCACTGACCCCTCACTTAAAATAACAGTTTAAATACAAAAACAGACTTCTACAAAGGAATGGAGATTCTTTTATTTCATTATTCACCAAATACTTATTGAACTAGGCTTTGAGAAATGAAAATAACTAGGGAAGGTTAATAGCCTCTAGACTTAATAGGTCTTTTGTGTACATTACTTAGTATTTCATGGAGTTAGTCACCCACATTTCTCACCAGTTTCTTTCTAAGTGTATTACTGTTTTTCCCCCATGGGACCATATTTTTAATTACATAATGGAAGTCAGAAGAAAATAGGATTTACATGACAAACCTTCCTATCCAGTCACCTTTGCTATAATATATGTCAACGGATTTATTGCTGATAAAATAATTTTCTGTTCAATCAACAAATTGAGTATGTGATCTGGTTTATATACTGTGAGGCACATGACATAAAAGATGAATAAGCTATAACCTCTGTTTTTAAAAGAACCTCCATTCTATTAGGAGCGATGAGAGATGGGCAGAAACAGAATATAAAACAGTATTATATGCCAGATAACAAAAAAAAAAAAGTAATGTAAGAATTCAGAAAAAAGTAATCTTACGTATGCTAAGCATGAGATCTCTGGAAAGAGTAAAAAGTAGAACACTGGAAGCAGACAGAACAGCATTGTAATCAAGACACAAAAGAAAAACAAAAGGCAAAAATTTTAGGGAAATTGTTAGTAGTCCAGGTTGGCTTGTTGGCAGGAGCATAGGTTACTTGTGGAAGAATGAATAAATAAAACTTGGCAAGGTAGTCTGAATCTTGTGAAGGTTCTGAATGCTGACCAAAGGATTTAGAACTTCATTAATCCAACAACGGGAATCTCCCAGGGTTATTAAGAAGATGGATGCTGTATAGCTTCAGAACTTAGGCTTTTAGAATATTAATTTGATTTGCTTGGAGCAATTTGGATTGAAGAGTTTAGAAGTTTGAGAACTAATTAAAATAATATTTAAACAGTTCATCTAAGAAGCAATAAGGGCCTAAATTAAGTATTTTTATACAACATTGCAACAATTTATCTACTATTCTATTACAGCTTACTTAAGTTTTGATTCTAAACTTTGAATACAGTGTTAACATATGGCTTATTTTTCAAGAAATATTCTTGCAGTAAGTGAACAAATAAATGAGTCCATGATAAGTAGGAAAGACTATGCAAATAACAGTGTGAAATCAATGGAATCTTTTGAATCATTTGATGTGAGGACCGAAACAGAGAGATTTCAAAGAATTTGAACCTGAATGTCGAAGAATAGTGATAACAATCACAGAGAATAAAAAAACAAAGAAAGAAAGTCAGCTCAGGAGGAACAGCAGGTTTTAGGGATAATATAATAGAGAGTTTAAGGCAAGATGAGGGAGGTCCTCACTTGAGCCAAGAGGGAGTGCTGCTTCTGACCACATTCTCACAAAACGGCACAGAGTAGGCTGGGCAGTGTCCTCTTCCTCACAGCACATAGCATGGTTCCAGGGCAGTGGAGACCTATTCTTCACTGCACTTACTGTATTCTGACTTTAGGTGTCTGCTGTCTTGAGATGCACTGGGGAAATAGCACCCAGTGATGGTCAGTGTTACCTCAGAGGAATAGCAGGAGCATATGTGTCTAAGCCCTGGAGGATATTTGAGGATTTGGCAAACAGGGATAAATACCCAGCTACCAGTGGGACTTCCAGTAGCAGCCTGTGGGAAGCAACAACCTCCAGAAGCTGTAGGTGTGTCCCTTGTTGTACACAGGTGGGACTCATTCTGGCCATGCCCACAAGCACTTGAGGTGGATGGGGAGTGCTTTGCAGGAGCTTGAGGACTGACACGAATGCAGGTGCATACTTGATAGCCCAGAATTAATGGGCATTATTGTTAACATAGGCACATAACAGTCACACACGGTGGGCACTACAATTAAGTCACAGTCCTCTTCTGTAGAAACTGCCCCCTCCCACCCTATTTATTTCCAAGAACCCATTCTATACACATTCATCATGTTTTATTGATGGACTGATAGTTCAGAGCCAAGTTTTAAAGCATTTATGATTAGTTTTGAATTTGGAAAAAATGTGCACATATCCCCAGAAAAGCCAGGCACAGGTTTTCATCCGGAATGAATAATTATGCATAGAACTGATTACTTAAATACACAGTTCATGATTATGAATGAAATTACCTGCATTACACTGAAAATACCCTGCTCTGCATGGATTAAGGAAAGTAAAACTTGATTGCAGATGCTGAAAAGTTTAGGTCTTGAGATTTTTCAGTTGCTCTCAAAATATATCACTTACCTCTTGTAACATTTCCCTTATAGAAGTAATTTACAAGTTGAAATTGAAAAATGAAACATCGGTTATACTGGATTTCACAGTGGAATAAAATTTCAGAAGTTGGACCACAGGAATGTAAGGGAACTGTTTCTCAGTTTTTACATCATCTAGTTCAGATACTTTTCTCAAGCTATAGATGCACAGGCCAAGTAGATCTACACCTACCTTTTTAATATGGGGGATTCCAGCAGACTCCCAAACCCCTTAAGATTTCTTCTATAAATCTGCATAGATGCTTAAAATCCTACTTTTATTACGTTACTGGTTTAGTCTTTTTACTTATTAAAATACACGTTCCTGAAGAGAATAATCCATGAAAGTATAATCCATCAAAGCAACATAGCATGAACCAACTTGTCAGCTCTATTCTGAAGTGACAGCTGGGGACGCACAGGTTTATTTTCCTATGTTGTTTTGGCAATGCTATTTTTCACATATTTTCCCACTAACCAGATTAGACTCTCTGCGTAGGCAAGGGCCTTGGTTTTGACTTTTATCAGATCATTCCAGGTGGACTCCCTTCCAGTTTTTTGGAAATTCATTTCTCTCTTACATTTTGTAGTTTTGTAGCAAACCAGCTTTATAAGGATGTACTGCTTAAAGGTAAGGACTCAATGCTGAAATTGTAAACCCAGATCAAACATAATTTAAAGACACCAGACTCAAAAGCACTTTGAAATGAGGCAAAATACAGCTCACTTCCTTCTGTTTATTTGTTTTATATTCATAAACCATAGCACTATTTTTCATTAAATTTTATATTTACTGAAAGACATGGTGGCATAAGGTGAGCCTCTTGAAATCTCCCCTAGAATTTATAATAAATTGAACAACTATAATTCCACAAAGGACTCCCTGCACAGCAGACAGGCCAGACTAGGAGATGTGCAACTGAAATCATCTGAAGGGGTAAAGAGAGCCACTGAGACACACAGGCCCTGAATCTGGTGCAGGAAGAACTTTGGAACGTTAGAAACTTTCCACATCCCTCAACAGAGGCAGTGCCATGAGACCCAGACAACCTACTCATGGAGGAGAAGCCCATCTCCCAGGGAATCCCCACATTGTGTGAGAAGCTGGAACAGTGCAGGGAAATTTATCACTACAACGTGAAAGAGAATTAAAGGCTGCAGATGGAAAGAAAATATAGCATTCTACCAACACCTACTGGAAAGCAAAGCAAAGACCTTTTCCTACCAACCTGTTGAGGAACCCACTCCTGTAGATGCCTAGGAAGAGAAATCATAATTCACTATTGCCATGAATAAACAAGGTAACAAGGCAGCTCAGAAAGAAAATGAAAAGTCTCCAGAAAATGAACTTAAATACATGGAAATATGTGACTTAAATGATAGAGAACTCAAGATTGCAGTTCTGAAAAAACTCAACGAGATGCAAGAAAATGCAGACAGGCAGTTTAATGAACTCAGAAACAAAATCAAACAACAAAATGAACATTTTACCAAAGAGATTGACATTTTACAAAAGAACCAAATAGAATTTCTGGAGATTAAGGACTCTATAAAAGAAATGAAGAATGAAATAGGCAGCTTAGGTAATAGAGCTGACTGGATGGAGGAAAGAATCAGTGACATGGAAGATAGAAGTCTGGAAATGACACAGATCAAAGAAGAGAGAGAATTGACAGTTAAAAGAAGGAAAGAACTCCCCAAGAACTTTCTGACTCCATCAGAAAGAGCAATATAAAAATAATGGGCATACCAGAAGGAGAAGAAAGGGATAAGGGAACAGAGAATATATTCAAACAAATAGTTGAGAACTTCCCAAACTTGTGGAAAGAACTGGATCCTCGAATTCAAGACGCAATTAGAATACCTAATTACCTGAACTCCAACAGGCCTTTTCCAAGGCATATTGTATGTCAAAAATTAACGACAAAGAAAGGATCCTCAAGGCAGCAAGGGAAAAGAAGATGGTAACCTACAAAGGAAAGCCCATTAGGTTATCCTCAGATTTTTCAGCAGAAACTCTACAAGCCAGGAGGGAGTGGACTGAAATATTCAAACTATTGAATGAGAGAAATTATGAGCCGAGAATAATATATCCAGCAAAGATATCCTTTAGATATGAAGGAGGAATAAAGACCTTTCCAGACATACAGAAGCTGAGGGAATTTTCTACTACACGACCTGCACTACAAGAAATACTAAAGGAGGCTATTCGACCATCATCGACAGGGACAATTTGTGCCAACCAAAACATAAAAAGTGGGAGAGTAAAGGCCTGAACCGGAATATGAGAATGGAGAAAGTAAGCGTGCTGAAGAAAATGGAATACTCTAAATATCAAACTTTCTTTTACATAAACTTAAGGGTAACCACTCAAAAAAAAAAATCCAGAATTGAAATATATACTGTAATAAAAGAAGAAATAGAGGGAAAAATCATAGAATAGCACCACACAGAAATAATAGACAACAACAAAAAGGCAAAGAAACAATGGAGACACAGCCTTACCAGAAAACTAAAGATAGAATGACAGGAAATCCTCACATATCAATAATCACCCTAAATGTAAATGGATGGAACTCACCAATAAAAAGGCACAGAGTAGCAGATTGGATCAAAAAAAACTAAACCCAACCATATGCTGTCTCCAAGAGACACATCTCAGCTACAAGGACAAGCATAGACTCAAAGTGAAAGGGTGGAAATTGACACTCCAAGCAAATGGTATCCAGAGAAAATCAGGTGTAGCCATAATGATATCAGGTGAAACAGACTTCAGGGTGAAAAAGATAACAAGAGACAAAGATGGATATTTCACAATGGTAAGGGGGACTATACAACAAGAGGACATAACAGTCATCAATATTTATGCCCCCAATCAGGGAGCACCGAAATATATCAAGCAACTACTAACAGAAGTAAAGGGAGAAATTGACCAAAACACAATTATACTAGGGGACTTAAATACATCATTGACAGCTATGGATAGATCATCCAAACAGAAAATAAATAATGAAATAGCAGCCCTAAATGACACATTAGATGAAATGGACATAATTGACATTTATAGAGCACTTCATCCTAAAACATCAGACTATACATTTTTTTCTAGTGTACATGGAACATTCTCAAGGATAGACCATACATTGGGACATAAAACTAACCGCAGCAAATTTAAGAAGATTGAAATCATACCAAGCATATTCTCTGATCACAAGGCTTTGAAATTGAATATCAACTGCAAAAAGAAAGCAGGAAAAAACACAAATACATGGAGATTAAACAACATACTTTTAAAGAACGACTGGGTCAAAGAAGAAATTAGAGGAGAGATTAAAAGATACATAGAAACAAATGACAATGAAAATACATCCTACCAAAATTTTTGGGATGCAGCGAAAGCAGTTTTAAGAGGGAAATTTATATCATTACAGGCCTATCTCAAGAACAAGAAAAATCCCAAATAAATAACCTCACATTACATCTTAAAGAACTAGATAAAAAGGAAAAAATGAAACCCAAGGTCAGCAGAAGAAAGGAAATAATGAAAATCAGAGCAGAACTAAATGAAACAGAGAACAAAAAGATAATTAAAAAAATTAATGTGACAAATTGCTGGTTCTTTAAAAGATTAATAAAATTGACAAACCCTTGGCAAGACTCACTAAGATAAAATGAGAAAAGACACTAATAAACAAAATCAGAAATGAAAGAGGGGCAGTTGTCACAGATGCTACAGAAATACAAAGGATCATCCAAGAATACTATGAAGGACTATATGCCACCAAATTCAATAACCTAGAAGAAATGGAAAACTTCTTAGAAACATATAGCCTTCCTAGGCTGAACCATGAAGAACTGGAAAATCTAAACAGACCGATCACCAGTAATGAAATTGAATCAGTCATCCAAAACCTTCCCAAAAGCAAAACTCCGGGACCAGATGGCTTCACTAGTGAATTCTACCAAACCTTCAAAGAGAATCTAATACCAATCCTGCTCAAACTCTTCCAAAAAACTGAAGAAGAGGCAGTACTCCCTAACTCATTTTATGAGGCCAACATTATCCTGATACCAAAACCTGGCAGGGACAACACAAAAAAAGAGAACTACAGACCAATATCTTTGATGAATATAGATGCAAAAATCCTAAACAAAATTCTAGCAAATTGAATGCAACAATGCATTAAAAACATATTCATCAAGATCAAGTGGGGTTTATCCCCGGGGCACAAGGATGGCTCAACATACGCCAATCCATCAATGTGATACATCACATAAACAAAATAAAGGACAAAAATCATATGATTATATCAATTGATGCAGAAAAAGCATTTGACAAAATACAACATCCATTTATGATTAAAACACTTAATAAAATAGATATAGAAGGCAAATACCTTAACATAATAAAGGCCATATATGACAAACACTCAGCTAATCTCATAATTAATGGTGAAAAACTGAAGCCCTATGCTCTACGTTCAGGAACACGACAAGGCCGTCCCCTATCACCTCTGGTTTTCAACATAGTGTTGTAAATCCTCGCCAGAGAAATCAGGCAAGAGAAAGAAATAAAAGGCATCCAAATTGGGAATGAAGAAGTTAAATTGTCACTCTTTGCAGATGACATGATGCTGCATATAGAAAACCCTAAAGACTCCACCAAAAAGCTATTAGAAACAATCAACAAATTCAGTAATGTGGCTGGCTACAAAATCAACATACAAAAGTCCATTGAATTCGTATATAGTAACAATGAAATCTCAGAAAAAGAAATAAAAAAATAAAAATTCCTTTTGCAATTGCAGCAAAAGGAATAAAATGCCTAGGAATAAACTTAACCACGATGTGAAAGCCCTATATGCTGAAAACTATAAGACATTTTTAAAAGAAATTGAAGAAGACACAAAGAAATGGAAAAACATTCCGTGCTCATGGATTGGAAGAATCAACATAGTTAAAATGGCCGTATTGCCCAAAGCAATATACAGATTCAATGCAATCCCGATCAAAATCCCAATGGCATTTTTTAAAGAAATAGAACAAAAATATCATTAGATTTGTTTGGAATCACAAAAGACCCCGAATAGCCAAAGCAATCTTAAGAAAAAAGAACAATGCTGGAGGTATTACACTACCTGACTTTAGCTTGTATTACAGGGCAACAATAATCAAAACAGCATGGCAGAAAAACAGACACGTAGACCAGTGGAACAGAATTGAGAATCCAGAAATAAACCCCCATAAATCTGGACAGATAATTTTTGACAAAGAAGCAAAAAACATACAATAGAGAAAAGACAGCCTCTTCAATAAATGTAGCTGGGAGAATTGGAAAGCCACGTGCAAAAGAATGAAACTGGACTGCTATCTGTCACCATGTACCAAAATTAATTCAAAATGAATCAAAGACTTAAACATAAGACCTGAAACAATAAACTTCATAGCAGAAAACATAGGTACTAAACTTATGGACCTTGGGTTCAAAGAATATTTTATGAATTTGACTCCAAAGGCAAGGGAAGTAAAAGCTGAAATAAATGAATGGGACTATATCAAACTTAAAAGCTTCGGCACAGCAAAAGAAACCATCAACAAAATAAAGAGGCAACCAACTAAATGGGAGAAGATTTTTGCAAACAGTGCCTCCGATAAGGGGCTAATATCCAAAATATACAAGGAACTGATGCAACTCAACAACAAAAAAACAAACACCCCATTGAAAAATGGGCAGAGGACCTGAAGAAACATTTCTCGAAAGAGGACATACAAATGGCAAATAGACACATGAAAAAATGCTCAACATCACTAATCAGCAGAGAAAAGCAAATAAAAACCACAATGAGATATCACCTCACCCCAGTCAGAATGGCTATCATCAACAAGACAAATAGTAACAAGTGTTGGAGAGGCTGTGGAGAAAAAGGAACCCTCATACACTGTTGGTGGGAATGCAGACTGGTGCAGCCACTATGGAAGGCAGTGTGGAGGTTCCTCAAATAATTAAAAATAGAATTCCCGTATGACCCAGCAATCCCACTCCTGGGTATCTACCCAAAAAATCTGAAAACATTTATCCATAAGACACGTGTGCTCCAACGTTCATTGCAGCCTTATTTACGGTGGCCACAACAACAAGAACAACAAAAATGTCCTTCGATAGATGAATGGATAAAGAAGTTGTGGTATATATACACAATGTAATACTATTCGGCGGTAAGGAAAGATGAAATAGGACCATTTGTGACAACATGGATGGATCTTGAGAATATAATGCTAAGCGAAATAAGTCAGACAGAAAAAGCAGAGAACCATATGATTTCACTGATATGTGGTATATGAACCCAAAACAACAAAAGAACAAGACAAACAAATGAGAAACAAAAACTCATAGACACAGACAATAGTTCAGTGGTTACCAGAGGGTAAAGTACTCCCCTTGGGAAGCTAAGCACTGATGCCTACCTGTGCATAGCTTCAAGCTACCTGTCATTTCTAGGATAAACACCATTTGGTCATGACAGATTACTCTACTTTATATTACTAGTTTTCATTTGCTACCCTCATGATTCTCTGGATTTCTTTGAACCTATTCCAACATCTTCGTATATCTTCTCAAAGGTCAGTACAATTTTCCACATGATAAAAAGTAACTGATAATCTGTCAGATCAGTTCTCCTCAGCCGCCTCATCCATACAATTTGGACAATTGTTCTCCCTGCTTGCTGTTCTGTAAGACATCACTCTGAGAATGTCTTTCTTCTCTCATTCGTTTTTATTCTCTGTTCTCTGTATCCATGCTCTCTTTTTCTTAGTTGTTTTTAATTTATTTATGTATGTGTTTTGTGTAGAATATCCTTCAGTACTTTCCTTTGAAAAGGTAGTTTTTGAGATACTTTTTATGTCTTAGAATAACTATTTTAACTTCATCCATAATTGGTAGCTTGGTTGACATAAAAATTTACATTTAAAACATTCCCCACTTAAAATTTTATATTTTGTTTTCAATTTTGCTCTGAAAAAGTCCAAAACAATTTCATTGTTGGCCTTTTGTAAGTAACATTGTTATTTCTTTTTTCAAAGAACTTCTAGGATCTTCTTCATATCCTTGGCATTCTAAAATTCCATAAAGATCATATTCCATAAAAATATGATTTTTTGGAAAAATAATCATATGGTTAATTGGTTGGCCTCTTTAATCTAGAATTCTGAGAAGTTAACTGTCCTTAAATTCTGGAAATTTCTCTTCTGTAATTTATTTTGTTTTTGTGTTGATTACTGAACTGTAGATTTCTTGGGGGGTCCAATTTTTGAGAGTAGAAAATAATGCAAACACATGTACAATTCTAAAAACAGAAGTATTTTAGCTGCTTTCCTCAGTTTAAAATTTTAGTTTAACAAACATTATTCAAACATCCACTACATGGCAAGCACTATGCTAGAGAAAAGGAACCCAAAGATAAATTAATCCCACACGCTGTCCTTTAATTGTTTTTTATCTACTGAGAGATAAAGACCCATACAAGCACTCTAATCTTGTAAGTGCTACTAGGCGGGATGAATAGGAAGTTGAGGTGTATGGAGGAGAAATACCCCTCAAGGGAGTTCAGAGAAGATTCCCTGGAAGAGATGATACATAATATAAAATTTACAGAGGCTTAAGAATTAATCAAATGAAGAAGTAGCGGAAGGACATTCCTGTCAGAAAGTGTGATCATTCATTCATTCATTCATTCATTCATTCATTCCTTTACTAACTTACTCAATATGAATTTATAAATTATTATCTGATTTCCAACATAATTCTAGACATGGGTATCAATAACACACAGTACGATCAAAGGCATGAAATCTCAAAATACATACATTATGTGTCTCTGTATATTTGTGTCACTAGAAATGTTTAGAAATGTTACTGCAGTGTAATTTATGACAGGAGATGTGGCAGGAAAGAAGTCTGAGGACAGGCACATAACTGCCTGGTGTGGCATGGGAAATAATTGAATTTTTCTTGTAGTTTTTGAGTGTTATCATAGGATTATATTTTGGGCTATATATTTTTTTTATAATGGAATCATTTTGTATGCATTACTTATAATTTTTTAGCTTACCAACTAGACATAATTTATAGGTCAGAAATTATGGATCCAATTATAGTCTCCCTCCAGATAGGATGATACTATCCGTGTTCTTTGCTTTAGAACAATTATCTAGATCTAAACTCTTTCCTTATCCCTTTTATCTACCTCCACTAGCAACCAACTCTCACCTTTCCCTCCACTAAAATAAACTGGCATGTGTAAACAGACTGGTGTGTATTGATGTATCATCTTATCAATGCTGAAATAATCATGTATAAACAGTCATCTGTCTTTTTTCTACATTTATCTCTAAATCTATCTTTTCTTTATTTGTTACAAGCTTGGTCATTTAAAAAAAATTAGGTCCTGTTGTACAATTTTTTAGCTAAGCCTCACAGAAAGCCTTTCAACTTAACTCATAGTTTTCATTAATTATTCTTAATGACTGTAAAATATTTCATCAAGTGAATGTACCATAATTTATTCAACCATTCTCCTAATAATGGTTATTATCTTTGTTGCTAGTTTTATGTCACAATGAACAATGCTGTAATAAATATCAATGTACATATATCTTGGCACACTGCTGTTTTAATTATGAGATAGGTCCCAGATGAAGAATTACTGGGTTGAAAGATATGTGTGTTTACAAATTTAATAGATTTTGTTGCTAAATTACTTCCCCAAAAGACTCTGTCCTATGTCTATCAATAAATTAAGGGAAGGTTGCTTTCCTAATATCCCCACGGACAATAGATATTATTGCTCTGCTCAATTTGTGCTAATTGGATTATATAAAAATATTTCATTGTTACTATACTTTTCATTTCTCAGACTACTGGTAGGTTTGGGGATGTATTTATTGGCCATTTGGGCTTGCTCTTCTGTGACTTTTGCTTGTTGTTCATTTGCTTTTTCATGTGAATTTGTAAGTGGTGTTTGTTAAATACTAGTATTTTGCCTGTCATCTACAATTCAAATATGTGTGATTAAACTAATGGTTTTATATAGTAAATTTTTTCATATAAAAGCTTATAACTGTTTGAAGAAAGATATTATTTTTACAGCATATATTTGCCATATATATATCCAGAAACTATGTATGCATGTGTGTGTGTGTGTGTGTGTGTGTGTGTGTGTGTGTGTGTGTGTATGGCCAAAAAAATGCATACACATTTTAAGAAAGAAAAACTGTATCAAAATTGTAATACTCAATATATACCCAAAACAAAAGATGAACACAAGTCACATTTGACTTCTGCAATTACAAGAGGTAACCAAGAGCAGTTACTATCAGCATCCAGACACTTCTGATTACAGTGAACTACTGCTTGAGCAACATTAACCAAAGTGTCCACTTATACACATATTTTTGGCACTCACAGTGTGTGTGTACCTGTGTGTGTAATATAATATATATTATATATATATATATATACATATATATATATATAATTATAATATAAATATATCGTGTTTCCCCGAAAATAAGACCTAGCTGGACAATCTGCTCTAATGCATCTTTTGGAGCAAAAATTAATATAAGACCCAGTCTTATTTTACTATAAGACCGGGTCTATAATATAGTATAATATAATATAATATAATATAATATAATATAATATAATATAATATAATGTAATACCGGGTCTTACATTTATTTTTGCTCTAAAAGATGCATTAGAGCTGATTGTCCAGCTAGGTCTTATTTTCGGGGAAACACGATAATATAGTCTGTAGTTTTCAGTGTATGGTCCTTGACATACACTTTGTTAAGTTTATTCATAGGTATTTTATTCCTTTTGTTGCAATTGCAAAAGGATTTTTTTCATTTCTTTTTCTGAAGTTTCATTGTTAGTATATAGGTACACAATGGATTTTTGTACATTGATTTTCTATTCTGCAACTTTATTGTATTTGTTTATTGTTTCTAATATTTTTAGTAGAGTCTTTAGGATTCTATTTCTATATCAGTAACCAATTTTTACATTACTAAATATTTATAACGTTTTTAAAATTTATTAAGGTAAATTCCTTTTCATTATTCTTGCTTTTTCTTTTCTTGGTAATTTTCAGATTATTATTCTTTCTTATCATTTTGAGAAAATTTTGTCAATTTCCAGAAAAAAAAAATTAAACCCTAACCCATATAAACATTTTAATTATATTTGAAATGCATTTATTTATTAAAATTGGTGAAATAGACATTTATATTCTAATAATTCTTTCCATCTGAGAACATGGCATGTTATTTCCACTTTTTATTTCTGACTTTTAAATCTTTTCTTCAATTAGATTTTCCCTTTTCTTTACCTTTCTCATTAAATTTATTCCTAAAGTACTATACAGTTTTTATTATGTTTTTTAAGAGAATATTTTCACTATTTTCATTTCTTAGTGACGATTGCTAACATAGAAAAAAACCACAATAGTATTTTAAAAAGGGCCGAGGCACAACAAACATGAATTTTAAGTAGAAACCTGGTGCTAATGTGAAGAATGGATTTTCAGGGAATAAAAATGAGGAGAGAGAGGCCAGTTAGGAGGCCACTGTTACAGTTTAAATGGGAGGGAATAATGTCTAAATCAAGGTGAGGCTGTCCAGGTGGAGAAGATGGGTTTGAGATGAAACTGGTAGATCTAGGATGTTGACTTTACATGGGACACGTGGCAAAGGAGGTGTTCAGATTTACTTTCAGATTTCTGATTGTTTCCTGAAATGGCAGATAAACGAGAACGAGGAGGAGATATCTGCACTCCCATAATCACTGCAGTACTATTAGCAATAGCCAAGGTATGGAAACAAAACATGTGTCCATTGACAGGTGAATGAATAAAGAAAATGTGGTATATAAACTCAATAGAACACTACTCAGCCATTAAAAGAAGGAAATCATGGCATTGTGACAACATGGATGAACCTAGAGGACACCAAGCTAAATGAAACAAGCCAGTCACAGAAGAACAAATATTTTACGATTCCACTTATATGATGTACTGTACTGAGATTAGTCAAAATCAGAGAAGCAGAGAATACAATAGTGGTTACCAGATGCTGGGGGTTGAAGGGATTATGGAGTTGTTATTCCAAGGGCATACAGTTCCAGTTGTACTAGATAAATATGTCGTAACAATGTTGTACAACATAGCACCTATAGTTAATGGTATGGTATTGTGCAATTCAAAATTTGTTAGGAGGGTAGATGTATATTCAGTGTTCTTAATACTCACACCTGCACATACACACACACACACATGGAAACCAAGGTACTCTAGAAGGTGTTGGATATGTCTATTACTTTGATTGTGGTGATGGTATCAAGGGTGTTTAGATATGTCCAACTGCATTAAATTATATGCATTAAATATGTACACTTCTTTGTCCATCAATTTACCTCAAACAAAGCTGGTAAAATCAATCAATAAACAAAAAGATGATAATTTAAAAAGAGAATGAGAAGGTTAAAAAAATACGTTCACAGTAAAGCTTAGTCCTTGATTAAGTCTATATTATAAAGCAGTGTTTCTCAAAATTTTGTAATCCTATAACCAATTATTGGATGACAAGTGCAATTTTGGTTGCCATGTTTTAGTTAAATTTAAAATAAATATTAATAGATTTAAAAATAATTGTTAGAAAACATTTTATTAAAAATAATACTTATTTCATAACTGTGGTAGACAGGTGATTGTTTTTAAGGCTTTGCCACAATATATGTGATTAGTGTGACCAAGTAGTCACATTGCAGTAGGTTCTATTAAGAACATTCACTGATATGTGGTATATGAACCAAAAACAACAAAAGAACAAGACAAACAAATGAGAAACAAAAACTCATAGACACAGACAATAGTTTGGTGGTTACCAGAGGATAAGAGGAGATGGGGGTGGTAGATAAGAGTAAAGGGGATCAAATATATGGTGATGGAAGGAGAACTGTCTCTGGGTGGTGAACATACAATGGGATTTACAGATGATGTATTATAGAATTGTACGCCTGAAATCTGTGTAACTTTACTAACAACTGCCACCCCAATAAACTTTAATTTTAAAAGAAAAAGTTAAAACATTCAAATTTTCAACTATAGATTTGAGAAACTAGGAGCAACTATTTACTCTTTTGGCAGTTATGTACATTTATCTCAAACAAATTCAGAAATTGCAAAACAATAACTTATCTTTCTCATTGAAAGCTATTTTTAGAACTACATCTGATATGAAATAAATAACTCTAATCACACTGAAAGGTGGACTGTTGAATATTTCAACAAGGACAACAGCAGAAATCAGACTCCCCTAAACTACTCTGGTTGCTTTGGATGCCAGAAATTATTTCTTCTTTTATGAGAATTAATAAACTCTAATAATCTGTTGTCAATTTCTAACTCCAATAAATAAAAGCAAATATCAAGGGAAAAGTTAAACCTTTTGTAAGGAAGTTATGCATACCACTGTTTGGTCTTCAAAGGAAATCATGATATTTATCCTTCATTTAAAAATCATCATATTTTCTCTTGAATTTGTAGAGTTAGACTATTCAAGATATTGAGTATAGTTTTGAAATGTGTTATTTGAGTATGCTACTTAAAATCGTACAAACTCTCTTCACTTGTACTATCAGTGTAATAAGAAATATGTTTTTATTTTAGTAACTCAAGAACTCAAGTATTTTCCCTGCTGAGAGCAAGGGAAGTTGTGTGGAAATGCAGTCTTTGACTTGCTTCCCCCTCCCTCACGTGGCATAATGAAAAGATAGACTCACTGTAGCTGTGATTTCGTAATATTCAATATATTTCCTATTTCTGTCCAGTACTGTAGCCAATAGACATATGAAAACATTTAAATTTAAATGAATTGAAGGTAAATAAAATTAGAATTTAACTTCTTAGTTGTACTAACCACATTTCAATTGATCAATAGCCATATATGTCTAGGAGGTACCGTACTGGATAGAGCAAATAGAAGGAAAAAAAAATATATATATATTTTGAATCAAATATTATGAATATATATATATTTATATATATATATATATCATTGTAGAAAGTTCTTCAGGTCAATGTTATTCTAGAACAATGAATTAAGGAACATTATGGACCACCAGCTATTCTCTTTGAATGGATAGTGTTTGGATTGATTTCCATAGATAGCTTCTTAGCCTATGTCACGTTTTTCTTGCTGCTCAATCCCAGTGCTCTTTCACCATGTTCCAAAGGTACCCCCTTCGAGTCTACATCACACCTTATGAGATAATCATTCACTACTCTAAAACAAACCAAAAAATATCTTCTGAATCCCCCTGAGTTTGGTGAAGAACAGAACAAAACACATGTTCCCCCTACATGTTCTATAGTACCTGTGTCAAAAGCTGATACCCCACACATTAGTAATTCTAGTCAGTTGTAATAAGAAACATTTTCTGGCTCACGCACACAAACACACATACACCTCAATACATGCACAGCTTAATCTTTTTGCTTATATGCTAACGATGTCATTGGTATTCAATAGTGTCCTTTTACAGATAAATTTTACCAGCAACTTATTCTTATTTTTCTGACATAATAATTATCATTCATTTGCAGTTGTTTTTACAATATTCTCTCTCAACAATAGTGTAAGGGTCATTTATTTTTACTTTGAAGAATTTTGGATCACGTCTCTGTCATTTGAGCTCTTGTCTTCAGTGGCAAAAAAAAAAATCAACTTTATACTAAAAAGCCTTCTAATTAAGTTTATGGAAAATCTTCTAAATATTTGAAAATTAAGAGAAAAGTCCAAATCTTTACATTTTCATTTGTTAAATTTTATTAATAGTTAACTTATTGTGGACTAAGAAAATTCAATGGCCCAACAAAATCCAACATTTAAACAATTGTATATTTTATAACTCTATTTTTATGTGGCTGATTTTGTGAAAATCACTTAAAAGTTTGATTTCTTAAAACATACACATTCACATTCTATCCTACCACGGGAGTCCCATCTTTTATTTTTACTAACAAGGCTATTCATCGGAAGGGCCAGTGTTTTGTGTTCCTGTCTCTATCAAGGTTTTATGTTTCAATAAACAATTTTCAGAGCTATTGATCCATTTTAATCAATAGGAGATATGACAAATCAACATAGTTAAAAATGCAAATTTGATTTATATGGAATATAAATAGTGTATATACTATATACAGAGGGAGCCAAAAAATGCATGCACATTTTAAGAGAGAAAAAAACTGGATTAAAACTACGCTGATGGTAACTACTTTGAGCACCTCTTGTACTTGCAGAAGTCAAACGTAACTTGTATTCATCTTTTGTTACTGGTATACGATATTGACTATCATAATTTTAATATGGTTTTTTCCTGTCTTAAATTGTGTGTACATTTTTTGGCACCCTCTGTATATGAATCAAATATTATGAACATATATGACATTAAATTATGTTAGCTGTGCTAAATCACACCCTCTTAAAATGTGCACAGCTTTTAAGGAGGTAAAAAACACTAAGCAAAGCAGGATTTCTGTAAAGATTACAATTAATTTCACATTTTTAATTTGTGAGATATGTATTAAAATTATTTTTCCATAACACACCTAACTCATGCGGATCACTTGTTACATCACAGGACTTGGAGAATATTATTCTCAGTAATCAGCTTGATTAAGCAAGCTGCCAATTTCTCTAATCTATATATACTTTTCAAGAGGGACATCAATTTTTTAGTTTTTACTCCTCAGGGAGTTGTATCTAGGCATCAAGTGAAGGGGCCAATGATGCAGACGCCGTCTGTGTGTAGTGGTGGTGGGGATGTAGAATGAAATCTACAATATCCATTTCTAGGACTGAGGTGGTAGATGTCTCAGAAGTGCTTCCGTGAATGTGTGAGGGCACACAATACACAACACGCAGACATGAAGTGTCGGGAACAGAGAGATAATCCCTAGAGAGTATTTACTCTCCACAAAATGGAATGAACTTTTCAGGGTCACACAAAGCTCCAGGTATAAACTCCACCATGTGTTCATCTCAACACCCACCCACACTTATCCACCACCAACAGAGGTAAATACAGATCAGTGCTTTGTTATTTGCTCATCTTAACTAAGAAGAATGCAATTATAATGTATTCATGCAACTAATATATACAGTAATCCTGTTTTCTAGGCATTTCACAGAGGGAAATGTTTTATATAAAGACACTTTACATGTAACTATTTAAAGTACAACATCTCTTTAAAAAGTTAAACATGTCATTTTAAAAACCTCTCTAAAATTGATTCTACAGTCCCTCATTTTCTAAAACAGAGCACACTGAACATCGTTCTTCCCTCTAATGATACTACATGGGGAACATCAATGTCTGTGCTATGCTCTAGAAATTGATGCCTTTAGAGACCCTTGACGCATGTGAGACTTCTTTCCTCTCTACTAAATGACCCCAAGCAGTTCTCTTTCTGCTTTTATGTTTTTCTGGCTCCCCCACTGTGGACAGGCTGTCTTTAGTTCTGACTTCTCACCAGAGTGCCTACTTGAAATACTGTCTTCTCACCCTTCTTTCTTTTATTTCCCTTCCCTTCCACCATCTCTTGTAAATTAATGTTTCTAATTTGTTTAAAACTGGCACGCAGGTAGTCATATATACAATAGAATTGAGTGTAAGACTTCATTGTCTCTGACTGATGGTCAGTGGCTTTTCCGGGGAGTAAAGTAGCAGTTTTAGGAAGCTGGTTCTGTGATAACTGTCTCCTGACACTTTTCTCTCTTTTCTTTTTGTGTTCTAAGATGTGTTCTAGAGGACTGAGAATACCCAACCCTTGATTTTTGGTTAGATAGTATAATTTGTAGTTTATGAAAAGCAATTTTAGAAATTTCTGTATTCCTTTGTTACCATAGGCAGAAAGAACAAGGCTGTGAGGGGGGCAGGGGAAAGAAAGGAAGATGTGAGGAGAGAGAACAAAGGAAAGAGAGGAGATGAAGTCAAACTTAGGAAAAGGTGCAGCTACCAAACTGGCCAGAAATGGATTCCAGTGGCCAAGAGGGGATCCAGGATACCATCTTGCCTCTTGAGGTGAATTTTAGCTAATTATAATGGATTCTAATGCTATTAGCATGGCAGCCAAGAAAAATCTCCACTCCCTGTTTCTCTTTGACAATTCCAACAAGGGCCAAATAAGGACAAAAATCCCTCCTCCCGACGTGAAGGTGTGGTAAGCAAAGAACCGTTCTAGGAACACCTGTAACACCACGCCTAAATATTTTATGCCCTCATTCTAATATAACCCTAGGTTTCCCTATTCTTCAGGACAGTTGCTCTTCTTCTGGGCCTGCTCACTGTCACGCCATCTTGAGAGTGCACTATACTATTTCCTGCTTGCTTGGCTTTGTTCACATGGCTTATTTGTACATCCTGGAATGCTTTCCTGTGGTGATACAAGGACCCTTGTCTTTCAGAAACACCTTTATAAAATTTTAAATACAAAATGAGAAATCAGGACAAAGAGAAAAATCACATGATTTCTGCCATTATCATTTTTTTTGGCATTTGTTTCGTACATATTTCCTGTTATTGGTGTTAGATACATTTTATTTAGGAATGCTAGGTGAGGAAAAGCCCAGAGTACAAAAGTCTCATTCCTCCTTGTGTTTTTGTTCACAACATACAATATTTTTTAAATTTGAGGTATCTGCAGAAAGTTGTAAATGATGCATGGAGTCACACGTCTTTCTTACTGCACAAAAAGAGAAATGATGTTGGGCAATGACTGCTGCAATGCACTGTTTCTTGTAATATTTAGCTTATACAAAGCTTTGAAAACTCAGCAGGCTCTGAACCTTCTACACAGTGAGACAAAACTCAGATCAAAATGCATTTAATGTGCTCATTTTTTTTTTCAATACATTTCCACTTGAGCAATCAGTTTCGTGCCCCAGGGTGCATTGTATGTCTATAGCCCTAACTAGGCAAAATGCTGGGTTCGGGACTGGACAAGTAGGTGGAAATAGGAACTATCGCTCTCTGGTCTCTCTCCCCAAATCCTTACCATCAGCAAGGGGAATTTATCTACAAGGAAACTATATGTGACTTAGAGATAGAGGGAGGGTATGCATGCCATGTGCATATTCTGAAGTGGAAAGAAAAAGTAGTTGGCCTCGATCACTTAGCCATCCTCGTCTCAGGGTATCTCCCAGCCTTCTGCTGGGCAGAGAAGAAGTGCTCATATCTTGAATCAATGGGCTGTTCACCAAGACACCATCCTTCTGGGACACGCTTGGAAGAGGATAAGGATGATATTAGACACAGAGAAATGTTTGAGAACAGACATATCCAGAGGGAGGCTCTCTTGAAAGTGGGTAAATATAAGTCAGCTTTTTTTCTTTAAAAGGTGTATTGACTTCAAACTACCAAAGCATTGTATGAAATACTCAGATGTCTGTCTGCATTACAGTTCCTTTGTAGGAAACCCCCAGTATGAAATTTCCTGAGATACAGTTGGTGAAGAATGTCTTTTGCCTTTACCTTGTACTGTGAAACCAAGTGACCTCTTCTTATAAAGAGGATCAAACACAGAAACACCATCCACTCACACATGATCTTGCATCACCTCAATTCAGCTCAGCTTGAGTATTTGAGGAACTAAATATTGTTTTCCCGAAGCATTTGCTTACTAACAGTTCATAAACTATTTTGGAGATGGGAGAGGTTTGGGGATAGCTGAAGGAAGGCTAATGTTTGGATGACATGGACCAGGAAAATGGAGTTGGGATGTGTGTGTGTAGTGGTGTGACTCTCTGATCTGGGCTACAAACCAGGAGACCTAGCTAGTCTAGCCTCTAAGCACATCTGAATCCGGCCCATCTTCAGTCTTTCAGCCTTTACTTCAGGATGAAAGTATAAAAGACATTTCTATGTTAATTAATGTTAATTAAGGTTATCCTAGAATACTTCACTGGCATAATAGTTTTGGAATTCCAAACAAATACCTCAAACATTATATATTTGCCCAGGCCCTGCCCTGCTATACATTTAAGTTGCTAACAGATAATGGTGCCACTGGGTTATGGCATAAACTCTCTTCTATTGGAGATAATTTTAAAAATTAGGTTAAAAATTTTCTTCTACGTAGTTATATCTCTCATTAAAAACCATATCTATATTTAAACAGCTAAACATAATAAGTAAATAATCATATTTATACATATAATGGAGCATTTAAGAACATTTTAAAAAGTAAAAATACATAACACTTTTTTAATTAAACATGTCATAATTATACATTTGTGTCATAATATTATAATTTTCCTTTTTTCTCCATTATATTAAATCCTCATATTCCTCTCTCTCTATATATAATATAATATATATAATATTATATATAATATATATTATATTATAATATATATTAATTATAATATATTATATATTACATAATATATAATATATTGTATATAATATATATTATATATAATATATTAATTATATATTATATATTATATATATTATATATATAATATCCCCTGCTCTTCCTCTCTTTCATGCCTATTGTGACTGCCTTTTTTATGATCATATCATCAAAGAATATTTTTTCCTACCTCACTGCCTATCATTATTTAACTTTTTGTTCAACTTTTGTAATTTTTCTCCTTTGCTTTTAAGTTCAACTTTGGTAATCACTTTTCCCATTTGACTTAAATGGGTATCTATTAAGCATCTCTATCTGAGGACTAAATACTTAGGTAATCTAATCTAGTAAATTGTTTTCCTCTGTTTTAAAAACGTTTAGTTGATACAACAGAAATATTGACTCACATACTGAAAAACAATGTTTTTTAATTGGCCCATGGCCCTAATTGCAACTTCTGTAACCTGAATTCTGAATCCTCATAAGCTCTCCTGAATTCTGAAGATGATGATGATATTTGTTTGACTATAACAAGTATGTATTTAGGGCTTATTATGTACCAGACACTGTTCTTGAAGAGGCTTAGAAAATTGACCAAGGCCATGACAATGTTAAAGTCTGCAATGGCTTCAGACCTCATCTTAGCCACTGCTCATTAATCTAGCTATGGACTTCCTCTGAAGTTCTCATGAAGAATTTATCCACACAAATCATTAGGAAACAATTTAGACATTTCTGACAATTTTGATAGGGAGATGGAGAAAGGCTTACACTATACACCAATAGCAAACAATCTAAAAACAATTGCATATGTATGTTTTCTGAAATTCCTCTTGGCAACGCCATTTCTCTGTGGTGGCCCTATCCCCACGTAGCTCTCTTCTCTGGCAATTGTCTGAAGCTTCTGAGTTCCCCTGCAAACTTCTGGTTCTCTTTCTTCAATGGTACAGAACATTTAGGTGTTCTCAGCCTTTACTCCCCAACTAGCTTACAAAACCATCCAGGAGTTGTTCAGCTAACATGTGCTCTCCCCAGAATAAATTCTACATCCTCAGAATGTAATAGTAGTATATAGTGATGAAAATTGTATCTATTAGAATTTGTTTGTATGTAGTTACATAGCCTACATGTAATAGCCTACATGTGTAATTATATTTTTAATGGCTTATTAAATTTAATTATCTTCTATTTAATATACAGATTTATTGCAATCCCCATCAAAATCTCAATAACATATTTCAAAGAAATTGAACAAAAAAAAAATCATCAAATTTGTATGGAGGCACAAAAGTCCTCAAATAGCCAAAGCAATCCTGAGAAAAAAACAAGACTGATGGTATCACACGCTCTGAATTCAAACGATATTACAAAGCTACAACAATCAAAACAGCATCAAAACCCAAAACAAAACAAAAAGGCGGCATAGTATTGGCAGAAAAACAGACACACAGACCAATATAACAGAATTGAGAGCCCAGAAATAAACACACATGTATGTGGGCAACTAATTATTGACAAAGGAGTGAAAAACCATACAATGGAGAAAGGAAAGCCTCTTCAATAAACGGTATGGGGAGAATTGGAAAGCTACATGTAAAAGAATGAAACTAGACTGCTATTTGACCCTACACACAAAAATTAACTCAAAATGGATTAAAGACTTAAATATAATAACAATAAAATACATAAAGAAAACATAGGTACTAAACTTACAGATCTTGGTCTCAGAGAGGCTTTTATGAAGTTGACCTCAAAGTCCAAAGAAGTAAATAAATGAATGGGACTACATCAAATTAAAAGGCTTCACCACAGTGAAAGAAACCATCAACAAAACAAAAAGGCAACTAACAAAATGGGAGAAGATATTTGCAAACAATACCTCTAATAAGGGGCTAATATCCAAAATATATTAAAAAAATTCATAAAACTCAACCACAAAAAAGCAAACAATCCTATTAAAAAATGGGTAGAAAACCTGAAGAGACACTCTTCCCAAGAAGACATCTAAATGGCCAACTGGCATATGAAAACATGCTCGACTTCACTAGCTATTAGGGAAATTCAAATCAAAATCACAATGATATACCATCTCACACATGTTAGAATGGCTATTATCAACAAGACAAGTAATAACAAGTGTGGAGAGGTTGTGGAGAAAAAGGAACCCTTACTTTACCAAAAAAGGCACCCTCATAAACTGCTGGTAAGAATGTAAGTTGGTACAGCCACTATGGAAAACAGTTTGAAGGTTCACCAAAAAATTAAGAATAGAGCTAACATATGACCCAGCAATTCATCTTCTGGGTATCTACTCCAAATATGAAAACATTTATTCATGTATGTACCCCTATATTCATTGGAGCATTATTCATGGTTGCCAAGACATGGAAACAACCTAAATGCCCTTCAATGGATGACTGGATAAAGAAGATGTGAATATATATATATATTCCGGGAGTGCCAAAATGTATACACATTTTAAGAAATGTTATCTATGTATTACTTTTCGAAGTTGAGTTGAATTACGGTAGCAATGTGTAGTATGACGTTCACTCAAAAGATGCGGTTAATCAAATGAATGCTAGGCTAGCATCACCATGCAACAGGCAGCGCAGTAGAAGAAAATGGCGAAGTACAGATGTCATTCAAAGAGCGCAAGACAATTTCGAAGTGGTATTTGAAATTTGAGAACAGAAGTACAAAAACAATGGAGGCGTAAGTATGCAACAGAACCTCCAATATGTCTAACAACTGCACAAAACTGATAACTTTGAAACACATGGTACTGTGTGTGATGTGCACAAGAGAAGATCTGGGGGGCCTCACACAGCAACAAATCCTGCTGCTTCGGCTACGGTGTTGGAAGAGTTTACACGCTCGCCACAGAACTCTACCAAACAATGTTTGCTGTAATCAGAAGTGTCTGGACGCTGATGGTAACCACTTTGAGCACCTCTTGTAATTGCAAAGGCAAATGTGACTTGTATTCATCTTTTGTTATCAGTATATATCGAAGATTACAATTTTAATACAGTTTACCTTTCTTAAAATGTGTATACATTTTTTTGGCATCCTCTGTATATATAAATAGATATCTCTCTATATACAAATATATCATACATATACATGTATCTAAATATATATACATAAATATGATACACACACACACACATACACACACACACACACACAAAATGGAATCCTACTCAGCCATAAGAAAGGATGAAATACTGCCATTTGTGACAACATGGATGGATCCTCAGAATATCATGCTAAACAAAATAAGTTCGACAAAAAAAGATAAAATGCATACGATTTCACTCATATGTGGAATATAAAACAGAAAGCAACAAATGAACAAAGACAACAGTGAAGGTTACTAGATGGGGTATGGGTAGGGGTAGGATGAAAACGAAAATGGGGTTCAGATATATGGTGATGGAGGGAGACTAGACTGTGGGTGGTGAGCACACGATGCAATATACAGATGATGGACCATAGAATTGCACACTTGAATCTTCTATGATGTTATTAACCAATGTCCCCCACAATAAATTTAATTAAAATTACCTCCTACTGATGTTCCATAATTAATAAACTAATTTTTTATTATTGAACATTTTAGGGGTTTTAGTGGGTTCTATTGTTGTTGTTTTATTTGTTTCTGTTTTGTTTTAACACCACAACAAACATTTTTATTCATTTGGATTTTGCTTCTGTTGAATTATTTCTTTCGGATAAAGTCCCAGAAGAGAAATTACTGCATCAAAAGATATGAATACCTTTATTTTGCATTATTTTCCAAATAGGTGTATCATTTAACAGAGCTCTCAGTTGTTTATAAGTTAAAAGCTGTACTAAAACATTGTCAGTATTATTTCTATTTTACTATTATGAAAAAGGATGAACATATTTTCCTTATATATTTGTTTTCTATTTGTATTTTCACTACTTTGAAAGCTTTGGCCACACACTTTGATCGCTGACTATATGGTAAATATTTTTCTTTGTTATTTGTTTTATTTTTAGATTTCAATACCATTTGCACACAAAAACCATTAACATTTTGTGTGCTATACTTGCAAATATTTTAATTTGTCTTACTATTTTTCATTTTAGTGAAGTCTTGAATTTCGTGTATATTTTAAATATAATTTGGATCAGTCAGTCTTTTTCTATGTTCTTTTTGCTTCGAAGCTGAGTAACCCATTTCTTCTAGAGATCAGATAACTATTTCATTTTTTCCTTTAAAACGATTGTTTTATGTTCATCTCTTTCATAGGCTTGGAATATATTTTGGAGTCTGGTATTGATATTCAGTGTTGAAATAGGTTTTTGTTTTTCCAAATTCTCAAAAAGACTGTTTTGTCAAGGGCAAATTTTATTTTCATGATAGGAGTTACCTGAAGGGTTTGTTGATGGAAAGAGTATGAATACTCTGGTTTCTGGGAACGACGGGGCCAAGAAGAGAAAAGTCATGAAAGAAAGAACACAAAAGGGGCTTCTGGGAGTATGGAGGAACATAAATACTGAGCTAAAACATAAATACATTTCTTTAATGATTTGACTCCTCAGTGAACAGGGGTCCTTCCTTTATGAAATAATTCTCCTTGGAAAAATCAGGTCTACAGCTAGAAACCAAATTAATAAGTATAGCTTTCTAGTATATAGAGTATGTCAATCTCTCTGGCTGGGGCCTGGGAAGGGGAAACAAAGGGGTAGGCCATGCATCAGGAGTCTACTTCTCCACTGTTCTCTGTATCCTACTGACGGCTCTGATGTCAGAGGGAAAACTGTCCTTCCCCTCGATCATAGCTGATCCCTTCTTCTCCCTTGATCCCATCCCCTCCTGACTTTTTTCTGTTTACCAACATGTTTTGCTTATAACATTTCATGCTTCTCTTTGCCTTAAACACATGTCCGGGGTGGGAGGTGGAGAATGATAATAAATAAAAAGAGAGAGCTAAGATTTATTGAGTTCATGTTTTGGACCAAGCAATTTATGTATGTTTTCTTATTTCAACATCCCTCAAAATTACAAACCTTCACATCAGTGCTGTGAAATACCATTTCTAATTCATTTTACAGATCAAAAGCCTGAAACTCCAGGAGTTTAAGTACCTTGGATGAGGTTACACTGCTAACATGCTGCACTGTTGGTATTTAAAGTCAGATCTGTTTCACTCCAGAGCCTGTGCTCTGTACCACTTCATCTTGCCAAGCTGCAAATCTGTTCTTCATAAAAAACCACACCAAAAACCTTTTCATCCTGCTACCCCTTCCAGCTTCTATTTGCTTAGTCCAAATGTCTTCTGACAACTCCTGATTGCCCCACTAGCCAGCACAGGTCCCTGTCTCCTTGCCATCCCTCTAGCTCTCTGTCCATAATTCTGTTAGAGCCATCACCATGCATGTGATGGGTTCAGGTGTTAGACTGCTTGAGTAAATATTCAATCACTAGCTGAGTGAGCTCAGGAAAGTTACTTACCCGCTTTTGCACTTCGTTCATTGTAAAAAACAGAAAAAGAAAAAAAAAGAAAAGTGAAAACATTTACCTCATAGAGTTGCTACAGTTTGAAATAATCTTAACTGTCATATAGTAAGAACTCAATAATCATTGGCTACTCTTTTAGGCTGATAAACTACAGGACAGCAATTGTGTGATATTCTTGCCTCGATTGCACCTAGTATGGTGTCTGCTTCATATTAAGGATTTAATACACTTCGGTTGAACAAATGAATATAGTTAAGAGGAGTCTATACTCATTGCTTTTAACTTATTTTTCTTTAAACCCTTGTAATCTGGCTTCCATACCACCAATCCATTAAAATTGTTATCATCAAAATCATTAGTAACATCTTAATTCAATAGTTCTCTTCTCTCAGTTTCTTTAATACTGGACAGTGGTGCTGATGACCTACCTTCTAAAACACTTCCTGCACCTTCCTAGTGGCGTGGTACCCAAGTGGATCTATGTATCCTTCATGGCCAAATCTGTTGATCGTTACCTCCTACAAAATCTCTGCAGTCTACTCCCCTCTCCTCATATGTACCACTGTGCATCTAATCCTAGTTTTTATAACCTCATACCTAGACTACAAGAATGGTTCTTAATTAGTCATCTTAAACCCATTGTTTCTCCAATCTTATGCATTTATTACATTTGGGCTAGAGTTCTCTTTTTCAAAGTACAAATATGATTAACCACCTACACATTTTCCTCTAATCTTACTTCTTCTGAATTTTTACTTCTGTGAGATTAATTACTATTCTCAACTAGTTTGAAAGTTTCAGTACCTTTTGACTCCTCTTCCATGAGTTCCTACATCCAGTCAATAGTTCCTATGTATACCTCCACAATATCTCTTGTACTCTTTATTATTTTCTTTTTCACTGCTATGCTGAAGGGTGCTATGTGTAGGAATTAAGTATCAGAAAATCAGTGATTCAAAAGATAAATAGATTAGAATCAGTAATATGCAAATAAATGGACTGAGTGGGACAAAATAAGGAACCCAAAGTTTCTAAAGTAAAGAACCTTTTAATGTAGGCATACCTTTATTTCACCTAGGAGATTCTACATGCTTTCTGGTAAGGCAGATACCAGTCCCCATGTGTGGCTTCAAGTGGGGTAGAAGATGGGTATCAGACCATGCACAGCAATATTGGTGCATAAAATAAGCAGGACATAGCAGAACTTCCAAAGGGCAGTTCCTTCCAGGGGTTACTTTCAAAGCCTCTCCACACAGGATTATGTATTTGATGATAATCACAAAAACAGGCTGTTACCTGTTCTGCAGCTCTGTTTCAGTAAACTCATTCTTTATAATTTCCAGGCTGTGGAATTATCCATCTAAATTTTCTTCACATAAATGCTTCTTGATGAATAAAAGTACCGTGCAGATTATGTCCCTTAATGGCATTGCTAATCTTCTATAATAATGGTGGGTGATGATTACTGTTTACGTTATTCAAGGTAAAAATGGATTTGTACATGTGTGTGCATGTGATTTTGATTTGGAAGGGGGGAAAATAGAAATGGGACAGCTGAGTCAGAATGTTAGATTGAAGAAATGGATCAGCACTGATTATTTCTGATTATTTCAAACCTCGGCATGAGGTAAATGCATTAGAAAACCATGTGATTTTCATATTTTCATATTTGATTTCTGAATTGCTGCAAGCGGTAAGTGAAAAAGTGCAGCAGATGTTATTTCATGTTCTGTTTATGAAGTGGAGACAATTCCAAAGAGTACAGGGACTGCTGGCATAAAAGCAGTGTTAAGTTCCAGTTTCTCCTTCAGATCTCTACCTCCCAAGTAGCAGAAGCAGAAGTATCATCTTCAGACATTTCCACCCATTAACTCTTTTTCCAAAACATAGCCGTGCCCACCTGATTCCCTACCCACTTCTGTTTCTGTTAACTTAGCTGCTAATTATAAAATCATGTGAGTAGTTGAGGTATGAACAATGGATTAATGGTTTATAGACCAAGAATTGTTGCTGTTTATTTATTTTTACATCCCAGAAACACCTGGGAAGCAGGTGTGGGAAGACGCTCTTACCTGACAATTCTCTGGAGTCCATGCATACTAAATATTCTCCTCTATCATAGCTATCCGAGTGCGGTTCATGCCAGCAGCCATTTTAAAGTGGCATTTGATGTAAAAAATGAAGGAGAAAGTCCATGCAGAATAGATGCAATAATTTTGGGGGTATTTTTATTTTTATATATTTATTTACCTAGTGTCTCGGCAGTGGAACTCAGCTACAATCTTTATTTATCTGTTTTTTACAAACCTTGATTACTGACTTTTTTTTTTTTTTAACATGTAGTCTTCTTGGTCACTGCTATACCTGCCCAAACTGTTTCTTTTTTTTCTTTCTGATTCTATATCTATTGGTTTTACATTATTAGTATTTCCCTTTCATAGTATTTCATTTTAAAGAGCATCTCATCTAGAAGATTCTATATGCTTGCTATTAAGGCAGATTTCAGTATCCTAATGTGGCTCTAAAAGTATATGAATATCAGTCCAAATACTTCACAAAAGTGGCACATAAAAGAACAAGAAGGGGTGGCCAGTAAGCTCAGTTGGTTCCAGTGTGGTGCTAATAGCACCAAGATTGCTGCTTTGATCCCCCCTGCCCCACCTTCCCCAGCAAGAGCCACTGTGAGCTGCGCCCTCCTTAAAAAAAGGAAGGAAGGAAGGAAGGAGAAGAAAGAGAAAGAGAGAGAGAGAGAGAGAGAGAGAGGGAGGGAGGGAGGGAGGGAGGGAGGGAGGGAGGGAGGGAGGGAGAGAGAGAGAGAGAGAGAGAGAGAGAGAAGAGAGAGAGAGAGAGAAAGAAAGAAAGAAAGAAAGAAAGAAAGAAAGAAAGAAAGAAAGAAAGAAAGAAAGAAAGAAAGAAAGAAAGAAAGAAAGAAAAACCACAAAACTCATCATTCTCGGGAACATTTGAGATCTTGCTTCCCAGCACATCGTCAGTTTGGCTAAAATAAAGTAATAGAATTGGAAAAAAATGAAAAAAGAACAGGAAAAATAGCAGTTTCTAAAAGAAACTTCCTCTCAGGAGTTGGTGTGAAAGACACCCTATGTAGGACTGCATGTGTTGGTCATAATCACAAACACAGGCTTGGCTGGACTCTATTCCCTGATACATCCTGACTGAGCAGCTGTCCTACTCTGGGCATGCAGCTTGCCTGTCTATAGTCTTATATGACCACACCTTTCTGTTTCCTGGTGTACCTGGGTATTTGTTTGTTTGTTTGTTTGTTTGTTTAATATACCGGGCTCTTGAATTTCGAGTATGTAGGCCACTTACTGACCTCTCATCACATGTTGCAAAATTGAACCCGATGAATTCATATTTCACTTCCATTAAGGCTGATGGCTGAGTTACTTGCTAGTGGTGTAGACTACCCCAAAGAGGTGGTCTTAAATAATTAAAATCCACCAGAAGGGGGGACTTCAAAAACCTATCATAGTCACAATTATTTCTTTTCTCTATCCTCTATCTCATTCCTCATTGAGTTCAGAGTAAAGGATATACTGAAAATCCAGATATATCTTTGCTTGGATTATATCTTTGTGGGTCCCATTTCTAGATGTTCCTGACTTGGGGTTTCTTAGAAGGGCTGGGATGCATGAGACCATAGTCTCTCTGAGTGAAACTATAGAGTAAAGCTCTTCGGTTCAGTTGTGTGTAACAAAGATGGAGTATACTGGGGTTAGCCAAGAAGCTATACATTACAAAATTCTAGTAAATTACCAGGTGTCAAAGTACCTTTGGTTTAAAGGCATTAAACCCCAAACCTCAGCTGGCATAAGGGCTTTATAGCTCATTTAGGCAAAAGGATGGTACATGTATGTGTGTGTTGTATAGAGCATGCACACATGAGTGTGTGTGTGTGTGTGTGTGTGAGAGAGAGAGAGAGAGAGAGAGAGAGAGAGAGAGAGAGAGAGAGAGAGAGAGAGAGAGAGAAAGCATTAATAGAACAGAAGGAATTTGAAGGGCAAAATAAGCATATCTGTAAAACTGGGGACATGAAAGTGTTTCCATCTCTATACCAGTGGCGCATGTCATGTATTTTTCTACAGTTCTCAATTTTCCTTGATTCACATGACTTACATAGATCTTAAAATGGATAATGATGGATCATAATGACAGACAGAACGAGTCAGACAGGGAAGCAGATGGAGATGAGAAGTGATGGAGGGGCACCAATCCTCAAAGGGCTAAGGCATTTTAACCACCTCAGACATAGCCTCCAGTACTAGCATCTTCAGAGACTAATAACTGTGATCCTTAGCAAAAGAAAATTGGGCTGGTGACATCTTGAATAGGGAAAAAATGACACTTCTTGTTTTTAGGTACAAATGAAACACTTAGGCAGTCCAGAGCAAGGTAGCCCTGTAGGAATTTCCTCAGGGGGGTAGGTAATAGATCAATTTACTTTATCACTGACTAGGTCCTAAAAGTAGTCTCTTTTCCCACATAAAAAGTGTATGAGGAAAGCAGTGCCTGAATATACCTCTTGGGAGAAATTGAAATTAAAGTTTTCTGACTAAAAATCATTTAATAATATTTCACATAACCCTTATAAATTTAAAATGTTAAAAGGAAGAAAACAAAGATACTATTGATGGTTCAGTGACACTTATCTAAAATATTTACTTTTAACCTATGACTAAAGCTATTGATTCTACAATTTTTTTTGTTCTCCCCATGTGAAATGGAAAATCCAGTTGAGTACAACAGGCTTCTGGGCTTTTCTGTCCAGTTTATTTCTCTGTCTTTGATCTCTACGCTGAGTAACTGCCTGGCTTGAGGACCCCTCTTTTAGGTAATCAGGGCAAGTACACATGTGAATGTTGTAAATTTACATGCTTCTTCCAGGAAACATAATAGAAACACTAAAAGATACTTTATCTCAATAAGTTGAGACTTTTCCTTGCTCTGTAACTCACTCTCAACTTGGTGTGATAACTTAAATTATTTCATGGATGAAATGACTGTGCGTGTAATACTGTTCACTTGCCCCAGATATATGTCCGTGTGTGTGTGTGTGTGTGTGTGTGTGTGTGTGTGTGTGTGTGTATGATGTGAAGTGGATGACTGGAAATACAGAGTAACTCTGGATAGCTGGCCAAAAGAGATCATTGAAAATCTTTCCCATTGAAGGCACAAAGTATTCAGTGTCCAGGAATTAAAGAGGAGATACATGAAATAATGGGAAGAGATATTTGGCCTGGTACTATTTTCCAGTTTCCAAAATCAAATAGCAGTCACCCTCAATACAAGAAAACTTTCTGGGAGTGACTCTCCTAAGAGGAACACCCTTGAGCAGACACTCTTGGTGCATCCCCACCACACCCCTCCAAAAAAAAAATTCACCCCATCCACTTTACTGCTACTATGAGTTTTGCTGTTAACAGATCACACTTGCAACTTTCTCTGGAAGATTACCCTTGGGTGATTGGATCTGTTCCAGAGACAGCCTGGAACTAATGACTGAGTATGTGAGCAGGTGGGAGGTGGTGGTAACAAAAGCTCCACCACTTTGCTGCCACCAGGGAGGCAGACTCTACAGTGCAAACATTTATCTTACAGAAGTCCCTATGGTATCAGGCTGAAGCTAGATGATTTCACCTGAAATCATATCTTTACTTGCTTCTCTCTTGCCCTATCCTAATTTCCTCACTTCCTTTGAGGCTTTGCCTAAGAGCACCCTCTAAATAAATCATTTACATAAGAATCATGTCTCAGCCTCTGCTTCTAAAGGAGCCAGACCAAAGACAAATAGTTATAAATGATGTTCAAAAATGTTCCTGCATGCCATTTCATGTTCTAAATGTAGACTTTTTGTTCATCAATCATTGACGAGAATTTTAAGAACCTTATGGTGCTGCTGACTTGACTGCCAGCCAGTAGTTTAACTTGGGTATAACACTACTTTTCTTGGTATAGCAGAGTTTTTGCAATTATTTAAATACTTTATTGCTTTTCACCTCTATAATTTTATGAGGATTAATAGGAAATTGAAAAATTAGAATGCTCATTAAAAAGACAGGGGATATAGTCCTAAAACAATGGAAACAATAAAAAATAAACATTGAAACAAAGACAAAAATCATCAAAGCTGTACTGAAATGGTGAGTCTTTAGCTTCCGTCAGACTAAATCCACATACTCGTAAGGTAGCAGAATGTGATCAGTTGTGAAGAAAACAGACAAAATTAAAGAACATGTACAAAAGGCTGGAAATACAGCTTTGAGTATTTTGTATAAAGGAAGAGGATTTTATAAAATCATTATACTAATCTAACTTTTCTAAAGTATAACCCTTCATTATTGTAAGTTTCGTTTCTTACACTTTTGTGTTTGTTTTAGGAATATATTATATATGAATGTAAATGATTGCATGGGAATAGACAAGTGAAATTTTAAGAATGGAAAGGTAAGAAATCCAGTGGCAAAGGAAGAGCTTGAAAGGTCTGGATGCACCACCCAGATGTCCCTTCAAGTACCTGCTAGAGGGCCTATTGGCAGGCAGCCTTTCTCTGCTTCAGCTTTGCAGCATTTGCACTGAGGCCACACTCCTGCTGCGCTGCTCATTGTCAGTGACTGAGCATATCAGAGGCGACAGGGTTGGGTCATTTCTGTTCAATGCACAACCCTTGATCTAGGATTCCCCATTGGCTTGGCTGAGGCTTTCCCAGAAAAACACTGCCATTCAAAGCTCCTCCCACTAAACCCTTTTCCTTTTTCTCTCCTTTCACAGATGTCAGATATAATCATACTCTGAAGTCTCTCCTAGCCTTTCCATGATCCTTCCTTCTTTATTCTTTACAGATGTTTCTTCCCATAATTCTCTTGTGCATCTAATATTTCTTGACAAATTCTCTGAAAACCCAAATTGACACAAAGAGATATAATTTAGGAGTAAAATGTACATCATTCACTCACTGAGTCCTCTCAAAAAAAATATATATATATATATATATATGCTTCTAAAGTAACTATGAGAAGTGTCGATGGTTGGCTATGTAGTTTTCTGCCATCAACCTGTAAGGCTAATGATTCAAGCAAACAGGACCATCCAGACAATTAGTGTCTTAATTGGATACCTGGTGTACATGTTCACAACCAGTTTACATTTTAGAACACAAAAGCCAACTTCAAGAACGGCCAAAATCCAGCACACTGACAACACTAAACGCTGACAAGGATGTGGAGCAACAGGAACTCTTATTCATTGCTGGTAGGAATGCAAATGGTACTTTGGAAAACAGGTTGTCTTATATGTTTAGTCTTATAAAACTAAAGATACTTTTACCATACAACACAGCAATCACATTTGTTGGCATTTATCCAAAGGAGCTAAGTAGTCATGTTGACACAAAAGCCTGCACATGGATGTTTACAGGTAAATGGATAAACTGTGCTACATCCAGAAAATGGGATATTATACAACACTAAAATGAATGAACTATCATGCCAAGAAAAGATAAGGAAACCTAAACACATATTACTAAGTGAAAAAAGCCAATATGAAAAGGTTATACACAGTATGACTCCAACAATATGTCATTCTGGAAAAGGGAAAACTATGGAGTCAGTAAAAATATCTATGGTTCCTTGGAGTTAAGAAGGAGACAGAAATGAATAGGTAGAGCACAGAGGATTTTAGGGCAGTGAAACTACTCTGTATGATACAATAATGGTGGCTATGTGTTGTCATTATAAATTTATCCAAACTCATACAATATTCAACACTATGAATAAATTGTAATGCAAATTTTGAATGATTATGATGTGTCCGTGTAGATCCATCAGTTATAAAATTGGTACTCTGATGAGCATGTTGATAATGGGGGAGGTTATGCATCTGTGTTAGCAGGAATTCTCTGTACCTTCCTCTCAATTTTGCTGTGAATCTAAAATTGCTCTTATTTCCGGTCATGATGGCAGGGTAGATAAACACTGTGCTTGCCTCCTCTCATGACCACATCAAAATTACAACTAAACTACAAAACAACCATCAGTGAAATTTGCCTGAAGTCCAGCTGAACCAAAATCATACTACTAAGGACATATAGAAAAAGCCACCTTGAGACTGGTAGGAGGGTCTGAGAGGCAAAATGAGCTGATCCCACACCTGTTCATGGCAGTTAAATATTGGGAGGGATATCTCAGCTGTGGAAGTACCCCACGAGAAGCAAGGGATCCCAGGCACACATCAGGTTTCCCATCCCAGAGTTCCCATGCCAGGAAGAGAAGTCCGCACAACTTCTGGTTGTGAAAACCAGCAGAAATTGTGGCTGAGTGAGACTGAGGGCTACTAGAGTCCCAGGCTTTCCTCCTAAAGGGCCCACACACAAACTTTCTTCCTGATGGACTTAAGATGAAGAAAAAAAAAAAAGAAAAAGATCAAAATATAAATACTAAAATGTCCATAACTACATATCTATCAATAATTAATTTAAATGTAAATGGATTAAATGTTCCAATTAAAAGACATAGGGCTAGATGCATAAGAGAGCACAACCCTTACATATGCTGCCTACAAGAGACTCACTTCGGATCAAAAGACACAGACTGAAAGTTGAAAGTAGAGAGATGGAAAAAGATATTTCATGAAAATGGAAATGGAAAAAAAAAAAACACGTAAAAAACAGCTGGGGTAGAAATATTTATACCAGACAAAACAAAGTCTAGAACAGGAGACAAAGAAGGACCTAGTAATCCCACTTCTGGGTATTAATCCAAAGAAATCTAAAAATGCTACTTCAAGGGGACATGTGTATTCATATATTCATTGCTGCATTCCTTATAATGGCCAAGATGTGGAGGCAGCCTGGGTGCCCATCAATAGATGAATGGATAAAGAAGAGGTGGTACATATATACAATGGAAAATTGCTTGGCTATGGAAGGAATGGGTTCTTTCCATCTGTGGTGGTATGGATGAACCTGGAGGGTACTGTGCTGAGTGGAATATCAGACAAAGACAGACACAATGTGATTTCACTTATACGTGGAATCTAAAGAACAAAATAAACAAACAAAACAGAAACAAACTCATACATACTGAGAACATTTTGATAGTTGCCAGATGAAAGAGGGGTTGAGAGAGTGGGTGGAAAAGGGATTAAGAAGTATAAGTTGGTTATTACGAAGTAGTCATGGGGATGTAGGGTGTAGCATAAGAAATATAGTCAATAATACTGTAATAACTATGCATGGTGTCAGACGAATAGTAGATTTATCAGGGTGATAAATGGGAGGAGGGCTTGGGGACAGGGTGAAAAACATGAAGGGATAAAAAGTACAAATTTGTAGTTACAAAATAGTCATGCAGACATAAAGTGAAGCATAGAGAATATAGTCAATAATATGATAATAACTATGAATAGTGTCAGGTGGGTACTAGACCTGTCAGGGGGATTACTTCTTAAATTATATCAATGTCTAACCACTATGCTGTACACCTGAAACTAATATAAAATAATACTGAATGTCAAATGTAATTGAAAAATTTTAAAAAGAGGGGGAAAAGGTGAAGGAGAGTGAAAGAAAGCAAAATAAAACTTTCCAGAAATCAGACAGATGGTGCTCAAACTATCACCTTTATCACTGATACAGGCCAAACGGAAAATGAAGTTTAGATATGTGGTCAAAATTAGGTCTACACTTTCCCGAGAATTGAACTTACCCAAGATAAAGGCATAGCTGCAGGCTGCTCCTTTGCATACCCTGCGGAAGGCAGGGGCAAAATGTCCAGACCTCATGCACAACAGTGGTTAGAATGGAGCTGAAAATTTCCTATCGCCTAGGGATGTCTTAGCCATCATAAGGTGACAGCGCAACATATTACTGACATGTTTGGTGATGCTGGTGCAAACAAACCTCTGCACTGTCAGTTGTATAAAAAGGTAACACATACAATTATGTACAGTACATAATACTTAATAATAATAAATGACTCTGTTATTGGTTTAAAATTTTTTTTAAAGTAAAACTGCTCTTGAAAATTAAATTTGTTAAAAATGGGAAGAAAAAATAAAGTCAGCCTTCAGAGCATAAAAGAGCCGTCAAGTGGTAATAACTCACATTTAAATTCCATATGCTTTGAGCAATCTAGTTTATCCCACTGAGCTTTAGTTTCTTTACCTAGAAAACCAGATATAATAGTCCTTATACTGCAGAGATGTTTTAAAGATAAAATAAAATGACTTAACATTATTTGGATATGCTTAATAAAAAAAAAAAAAAAATCCATGATAATAGTATCCCCCCAGCTAAGCATGTAACTATCTGACCTTACAGAAAATCTATAGGTCATTGTATATACAATTAAAGGAGGTAAGAGAAAAAAAGAGAAAAAAAAAGAATAAAACATTTGACCATATAGAAAAAGATATTTTCCTGTGTTACTATAAGCAATGTTCTCCTCCCTTATCTCTCAATCCCAAAGGATCCAGCTGCAAATGTGAATATAGATATTATGTTTTCTTTCCAGTTTTCAGAATTGGAAAGTGGAGAGAATACTAAAAAGAAAAATATTCTTCCTTAAGTTAAACTATAAATGAAAAAGCAAAATTATAAGTTTTACTAATGCTCCCAGAGATTTATCATATTTTCTTAAGTTATTGAAACCCCTAAATCTGTCAGAAAAGAAGTATCAATAACTCATTAAAACACTCTGGACTTAAATATTTTAAAAGGCAATGTCCTATCAGGTACAGCCTCAGTGAAATGTGGAGACTTCGAAGAGGAGATTGGAAACACTTTATTTAGGCTGGGACGTAGGGAAGGAAATTAGAAAGGAGGTGGGAGCTTCTATAGCAGAAGAGATTAGAGGGTAGGAAGCTGAAGACTTTTGGGGGAGATATTAATAAGCTGTGTTGGGCACCAGCTCTCGCCTCCAGTTGAAGATTTCATTGTCCAGTTGATGGAAGTGGTGGTGGCCCCACCACCTACTCTCAGCTGAAACACGGTATTATTTGCCCCTAACTAAAGAGAGACAGTTCATCCAAGATCAGGACTCCTTCCTACGGGTCAATACACGGGAACAAATGCCTGGCTGACTTGTCTTTAGCTGAGACAAATCTGAAGGGCTGGTTACCCAAGCTTTAGAGCTCTCATGAAATTGCTGAGGCCTTGGTCACATTCACATTGCAGTTCAACTTCTCCTGCTGCCCAAACTCTCAGTGCTCTCACAAAGATATTGACCTTAAAAGTGTTGCCCAACAAACTTGATGCATGCGAATCTCTTCTTTAATCTCTGCTTCCAGGGAAACTAACCTGAGACACCAGCCCTGTCAAAAAACATCAAAAGATGTAATGAATGAATTCAGTTGAGTGTCCAGGTCATGACAGGCCCCAAGAATATGTGTAAGAGAGAATAGGTTTGATCAGATTTACTGTGGCAGAAGGTGGCAGTCTTAGTACATTAGTATTTGAGCACTTAGAAGGATGCATATTTCAATTTGAAGCTGAAATATATCTTGGGGTTTGGATAATATATATATACATATATTTATAAATATTTATATATAAATATAAATATATATATATATATTTTTTCTTTCTTTCTTCAGATCAATGGGCCTGAATAAAGAACTTACCCTAGCCCTGAAAATGAATATAAGTAACAATTTAATGAATAAACAACCAAATAAATAAATAGAAAATTATTTTAAAAGCACACTTAAGAGAAGGGTTGAGTTCTAGATCTTGTCATAAAAAGCAGACTTAATGATAATTGGCCAGTCAAAATTGGACTAAATTATTAGAATAAACAGTGGCTTCCAATTGTCCAGGGTAATTTTTCTAAGTTTACACATTACTTAGCAATAATTTAGTTTTCTGGGCTACAGCTGCAACATTTAAATTCTTCCTTCCCTATGCTATGTTATTTTAAAACTTCAGTTAACTCCTTCAGCTGTTCCTCTGTCCTTCTCCTCTATTAAAAACAGTTATAACAATCCTTCACCTTAATTGCCCTTAGTCAATTTCTGCTGACAATATATATTTATTTATTTTTCCTTTGGTTATACAGAGCAAGCTTAATTAAAATAAGGATGTAGAATGCCCCTTCAGATTTGGTCCTTTATTTTTGTCTTGCTTCTATTCTTTATTAAAGTTTGTTAATTCTTTAATTTTAATGGAATACCCATAGTGTCATATGATATTAGGGGCCTAAATCATTGAAAGTGTGATGTTAAACACTTAATGACTTCTCTCCAAAAAAATAATAAGAATTAGTAAATCATGAATAAAACTATTCACATTAGATGTGATACCCTATATTCTATGCCTATTTCTTTGAAATTTCAACTTCCCCAGTGTCAGCACAGGTCTTAGGTCTGTCATACACTTCAACTGACAATTACTTCCCCATTTCTCTCATATTTAGATAATGCCACTCCTACTTTCAGATGGTCCTTTGTCAGATTGATATCAGTTCATAACATTCTATAACAAAGGGATATCTATTGAATAAACATTCCTTTTCCCAAACTTAACACACCAAAAATGGTATAAGTAAACAAAAATGTTGTTCAAGGAAGTGGAAGGAGGAAGGGTTGGCGTAGAGGATGGCACTAGTACTAAAATTAATTGTGTTGTTCTATATCACCTATTTTTAAAGGCAATTTTTACCACACACTGCATACATACATATTATGTATTTGGGGCCAAAATGTGGAATACGAGTGTAGCTAATATATAACTTTTCTCCCAAAAGGAATGTTGCTAGAAGTAAGTGAAAGAAATTCTGAAAAAAAAGCATAATTTGTAGGGTTACGTGGCCCCTCTCTGCAGCAATGACTGTAAAAGCAAATGCCTAGCTCTTGCCAGTCATAGCTAGCCCAGCAGCTTCTTAAAAGTAACTTGTAAGACACAGAGGAATTTCTTTAGGAAGGAGAAACAACAGACTGAAGTAAATTTGAATAATGGGTGAGATGGGGCCTTGTTTACCTGGAAAAAGGAAACACATGCTTGTATTTATTGAGTACTTTTATGTATGTTAACTCATTTTTTCCTCCTAATAACCCTTCGAGCAAGGTGGTATTATTTCCTTATTATAGAAATAAGGAATCTGATTCTTGGAGGTGGAAAATAACTTGCCCAAAATCACACAGATATTAATTGACAGTTAATGTTTGCACTCAGGCAGTCTGATTCTAGAGCCCTTTCATTTTAAAATAATATACTGCAAAAGCAAAGGCAGGGGGGCAAAAACACATGCCCCGTTGAACAGAAGGCCAAGGAGAAATGAGCACACTCACTAACCTGACTTCTCATTTGTAGTAGGGGAAAATCAATAGATACTGCTTTATTATCCAGTCTCTCATTTCTCCTAAGATTGTAAGCTCCATTAAACAAGAAATCACATCTAATTTAACTTTATCTCTAGAATCTCTAGTAACTTTATCTCTAGACAGAGCATGAAACATAAGGAATACTCAATACATATATATCTGATGAATGAATGAACTGGATGAAAGAGAAATACCAGTATAAAATCCTGAAATTTTTCTTTGCCTCCCATTCTTATACTTTTGTGTATAAAATTCCCCGTTTTATCAGAAGTATGGACTGTCTCAAAAACAATTTTGATTATAAGCATAAGTGTCAAAAGAAGAAAATGCTCATCTTATGGCCACCAAATGAGGTCCTTAAAACCCAAAGTTGAAATGAGAGCCTTGACAGAAAAGCATTTTTTTGAGGCTCAAGAAATGAAGCCCTAGTATAATTGATTTTCCTGTAACACTGAGAGTCTATAAAAGCCCTTGCAAGGCTGAGTCCTGGGGAAAATCTTCAGAACTAGGATAACAGAGGGAAAAAAAAGAAAGTAAGAATATTAAAGGAAGTTAAGATATATACAGAGGGTAGACTGAGGAGTTTCAATACATGTGTAATGAGAATCCCAGCCTGAAATAATGAGAAAGAGAGAAAGTGAGGGAGGAAGGGAGGGAGGAAAGGACAGAGGGAGGGAGAAAGGAAGGAAGGAAAGTAGGAAGAAAGAAAGGTAATATTCAAAGAGACAATGGCTGAAATATTTCCTATATGGATCAGAAAACCAATATTACAAACAGTAAGTCCAAAAAATCCCATGTATGATAAACTAAATTTAAAAAAATTCCCACTTAGATACATAGTAGAGAAAATGAAGAACATCAAACACAGATGGAAAAATCCTATACACAGCCAATGTGAAAAACGTAACTTATCTCTAGAGGAAACTATTGACAGCTGATATCTCCACAGCAACACTGGGGAAAAAAAAAAGGAATATCCTCAAAATGTTGAGAAAATAGCTACCAAGTTAAAATTTTAAATTCACAAAACTAATTTTTAACAAGAAGGCCAAAATTATTGCATTTTTGTTTTCTACCGAGAGACATACAGAAGAATATCCTTCAAGTAAAGTAAAATTTATACCATAAATAAAATACGAGGAGTCAAGAAAACGGTAAACATGTGGATCTATCTAAACATACCAGAGCAGTAAAAAAATCACAATTTGGGGTCCTTAATGTCAACTTGAAACTTCACCATCATGCTTTTAATTCATTTGATCTTATCATAAGTGTGTTAGTTTCCTATTGCTCCTGTTACAAATTACCACAGACCTAATGGCTTAAAACAACATAGATTTATTATATTGCAGTTCTGTTGGTCTCAGGATAAAATCAGAGTGTGGGCAGGGTGGTGTTCCTACTGGAATCTCTAGAGAAGCTATAGGGAATGATTCATTTCCTTGCTTTTTCTAGCTAGAAGTCACTCCTAGAGGTCTAGAAGTTGCCTACTTGCCTTAGCTTGTAGCCACATTTCTTGTCTTCAAAACCAGCAAGATTTTTGCCATCTCTGGTTCTCCTTCTGTCTCCCTCCCTCTTTCACATATAAGAGTTAGGTCTCTCAATGTTAGGTCTCAAAGACCTTGACTTACAGACAGAGCCATATCTGCAAAAATGTCTGTTGGCCTGCACCTGTAGACAGAGCCAAATTTGCGATAATAGAAAACAAAACAGCCACAAAACAGCTACTGGCTTACAGGCAGTCAGCATTTTCTGTTCAAATGATGCTACCCTGTCAGCACAGCCACTATTAAAGCCCCCTTACCCCCTCCTTCTGGGCTGCAAGTCTCCTTTACATATGCAGCCCCAGCTGTAGCCATCTTTTGCTCAGCCTGATATATTTTTCTCTCTTACAATAAAAACTTTCTTAACTTGCCTGACCACGCGTGTTCCTTTACTGATCGACCTATCAATAAGGGTTCTTGTGATTACACTGGGCTGTCGGGATAATCCAGAATAATCTTCCCATCTCAAGGTCAGCCGATTAGCAACCTTGATTATTAATATATTGGTAACTTGAATTCCTCTTTGCCATGCAACATATCGTATTCATACATTCCAGGGATTAGGGTGTAAACATCCTTAAGCAGGCATTATTCTGCTACTATAGTAGGTTTCCAATTATCCTTAGTAGCTTTTAATATACAATAAACTATGTCCAATCATATAGAATTTTTGTATTACTGTAAATTGCTTATAAATTAATTTTTAAATCACAAAAACACAACTAGCAAAGTGTCCAATAGAAAAGCAGACAAACAGATTATTTGGTAGTTTCTTATAAAGGTAAAAATATATTTACTCAATGGCCCAAGAGAAATGAAAACATATGTTCACAGAACAACTTGTACAAGAATATTCATAGCAGGCTTATTTATAATAGTCAAAACCTGGAAACAACCCAAATATTCATAAATAGGAATATAGATAAACAAATTGTGGTCTATTCAGAAAAAAGGAACAAATTATTCATGTACTCAACAACATGGCTAAATCACAAAATCATGTTGCGTAAAAGAAGCTACATAAATATACACAAAGAAATTCCTACTATATGATTCATTTACATGAAGTCCTTGAATAGGCAAAATAATACATGATAGAAGTTAGAACGCGCTGGCTCTAGGAGGATGTGGGAAAGGGACTAGAAAAGGGGCAAGAGGGAACTTTTGGAGTGTTTGGGTGGTGGTTACACAGGCATATACAATTGTTAAAACTCATTGAACATAAGAACTGTGCAATTCAAATGATCTATCAGAGCTCTTTATTAACTATTCAGATAGCATCTGAGTAACTTCAAACTCCACCTTTCTTGCACTGTCGGTTTTAGTTCCTTTGCTGTTAAATTTACTCTCAGACATTTTCACTCTTGTTAAAATTACCTTTAGGGCATCAGTAAAAAGCTGCATTTATTTTTGAATCTATACAAAGTAGCCAAAAAATATATTATGTACAAATGTAAACATTTTCCCATAAGCATAACTGTTTTCAGGGTACAAATGTCCTTGACTCTTTCACATGGGCTGATGCTTTATGTATTTATTTTCTAAATTTATAATCCACTATGATTACATTCAATGCCAGAGTACAGAAGTGCATTATTTCAGGCTCATTACCTTTAAAAAGGTATGTAGCTCCTTCACACTAATTAGAATGAAATAAGATCAAATAATAGTAGCCCAATTCATGAAAATTTCTGTTCTTGTAATTGACATAATCAAATAAATGAATTCGAGAACAATAAAAATTTCCAATTACAATTTCTTCAGTGTTATTTACATTCAATTTTCCCTTATAAAAATTTAAATTGAATCAATTTTTATTTACTGAAAATATATCTGTAAGCTCACATTAATTAGGTCTGAAGTAGAAAATTCAATTATATAAGTAGGTCAGGTTAAATTCATTTGTCAAACTTCAAATTATAAGTATTAATAACTTTCAGATAGTTTATTGTCATATACCTATACTTAACATGTCAAAAGCCTTTTCATAATGAGTTTTAATAAACTAAATGCTTTAAATCTCACATTTTCTTATTCTTAGCAATATATGGAACACCATCTCTCTTATTTTGAACAAAATTAAAGGTGACAAGTCAGTTTCAATAATCTCTCCACTAGTTGTAAAAGTAGTACTTTACCAAATAAAAATTTTCCAAAAAAATCTTAATTTTTCCAACTTTAACTTATTTTTCAATTTCTTATTTCTGAACATTTAATACCAATTGGAGCCAAATATGATTTTTAACTTTGAAATTAATATAGAAAAAAACTATGGCTGTCAATAAATAGACACTCATTGTTTTTTCAGATCAAATTCATCCCGATAAGCATGCACAAAATCAAATCAATTAAACAGTGAGCAAATGTATGTATTAACAAAAAGGATGTTTTCTTGCTTCAGGTCCATGACAGAACTCCCCAAAAAATGTGGTCATGAAATGACATATACTTGTGTGTATCTGTACTATAAAATATACTTTGTCCAAGTAAGAGTTCAATGATGTTTACTGAATTCAGCTGAATCCACATTGCCACCCACATAAATAAATATTTTTGATGATATTGAATTGAAAAACATTAAAAAGTTGTCTTCAGATAGAGGTATTACTTATTCGCCAGAGGAAGGATAATAAGTCCCTGAGAGAAATATAAACTCATAAGTCTGTTTTCTTTGTTGCCCAATATGTTTTCTGCAATCTTTTCTAGATCTGTACAAATCTTGGTCAGTAGACTTAGACTCAGCTGTTATTAGGAAGGATTCATCTTTGGTCTGGGAAAAACAAGTTTAAATTTGTATACAGTAGAAAAACTTCTCTAACTGATTCAACTGTTAGCACAATTTTCTACAGGATTCAAAAAAAGTTTTAAAAAATTACCTTATGGGTACTGTATATTCTACTTTGTTAATTAAATTTCTTATAAGTCATACTTAACTCTTTCTATCATTGTGAATGGTATTTACTTAATTGTATTGTATTCCTAAATAAATCCAATGTGACTTATTCTTATTTGTCTCTCCTAGAATCCCTTTAGTTAGCGTGTCACTACTGGGACTCAAAATAATTGTAATTATACCCATTGTTCATGGGCCACACCACCTTGGCTAATGCTTGCATGGGCAAACACTCTCTTTTATATGAATCCAGATCTTTATCAGGTGCAGCTCACTAGGTTTCCTTGACTTAATTAAGAGAAAAGCATCAGGATTACCCTGAGATCCTCTGTGATTAAGCCTCTACCTGCTTTATTCCCCATTAATCTATAGTAGATTCTTCCATTGTTAATGAGAAAGTACTTGGGACACTTGGAGTTGAAGCAAACGCTTAGGCCCAGAAGTTCCTCACCATTAAAATATCACAACTGCACTGACCATACTCTTCCTTGGGTTCAGTGTCCCAAAGTTGCACACACTGCACTTCCGTAACCCCATCCACATTTAACTGAATCGATGAGCATTCATTTCATGGCCAGATGCTGACAGATGAAAGTAAACATAGAAGCCAAGAAATAAAGAGAGAAATCTCATCAACCCAAGAAATGTGTGTGTGTGTGTGTGTGTGTGTGTGTTTCATTTCAGTCCAATTCAAAACTGTTTATCAGAGAGAATCATGGCAGCTTAAAACGCGATAACCTCATGTACTCAGCAATCATATTTTTTTGTTGTTGCTCAGAAATCACTTAGTATCTATTGTACCACTGCAATAGGGACTGTGAGGGATAACAAATATATTAACAGAGTTGTAAAATGAGTCCCCTGCTGACCACCAGTGTGGTTTCTAAGAGTGGCATGTTTGCCTCTTGGCTCACAGTGGCATTGGAGATGAAAGTGGAGGCACAAGGTCTTGTTGCCTGTCCCTGAGTCACTCACCTTTTGGTTGGAGGAGTCATTGATCAGTAAATAACTACAGATTATATCATGGGATAAGAGCAATGATTAGAAGGATCACCTGCTGGTGGCTTTGATAGCAGTTGTTGTTGTACAAGTATGTTACTATTAACTGTTCTCTATTGTCAGCCCGTCCAAACAGGATATCCAAGTATAGAGTTATACAGCATACTATCAGGACTTCTTTTTAGTTTGTACCCGTTTTATGAATCACCTTGTTCTAACTGATGGTTTCTTGTCTCTGTTTTAGAAAGGTGAGTTTTTCTATCTCTCTTCTTAAATTGTTAGTCTCCTTTGCTGCTGGGTCTTCTTCCTACATTGGCAATAGCTATCTTTGATAGCTTCATGGGTATTCACATCGCTTAATCTCAAGGTGACTTTTATTTTCTTGTTTTAACCATGACATGTGGTAAAAGAAATTCTTGATTTTTCAGATTCTTGATTTTTTATTTTCCCCTACCCTCAAGAGTAATGGGAGGGCCTGCTTGGGCCTCTGTATGTTTGGGCCACTCTCAACCAAGATCACACGGCCTGGATGAGATCATACAAAATGGGAAGATCCAGGGAGGATAACTTTAACTAAAGCCCTGGAGGGGCTATTTTCAGGCCAAAAGCTTTCATTTCAAATGTAAACCCAAATTATATAGTCCACAGTGTGAAAACAAATATCCAAAAGTAAAACATCATGAGATCAAAGAAGAAATTAAAGTGGAAAAAAGAAAGGCAGCTCTTTGGCTTCCACTGTTGTAAGTTTTGGCTGACTGTTGCCATACCTATGGATCTAGACTGACATCAGTTCTAGGTGCTCTCTCTCTTTTTATGCTTTGCAAATACTCATACTCAATCCTTTGCCACTTCAAGCCATATCCGAATTTGAGAGAGATCATTGAAAGACTCCCCCATTTCTCAACACACATGTGATACAAAAATTAAATGCCCTCCCAGCCTCATAATCTCACAGTAGCACTGGAGAAACTGTTCCTAATGATTTAACCAGACCGTCTTATCATTTATGGTAAAGTTGTTGTGGAGCTCTGTGGCCCTAAGTAAGCCCAATGTTTGAAGAAATAGTATTAAATTTTACCACATTCAATTAGTTCAGGGATTAGTACCTCTTTCCACTTTTACAGGTCTCCTTTTTCTACACAGATGTTGCAAGTCATTCAGGACCATAATTTAAACTTGTACACTGACACTTCAGCTACAGTGTGTTTTCGAGCTCTCCCTAGTAATTACCAGTTTGCCTTCTAGATAGACAACTTGTCTATAATAACTGGAAAGTGATTTTTGTTGAAGACTATTTTCAGGAAGTAAGCGTAAGTTCAGCAAAAGGAAAATAAATGTACAGGAAGTGGAGAAAGGCAAATCTTCGCATCTGTGGTTCTGTTTCGGACACTCCCTCTATGGTTGGAGAAAGATAATTGAGGGAATCATCTTTAGTTTCTCACTTTGAGTATCAATCAGTCAAAGATTTGAATTTTTCTAATACTAGATTATCTGTCAAAAAATATTAAAAAGCTCAGAAATTCTTTATTGAGTGCTATTGTTTGTACCACACTATCTTAAGCATGCAATCGAAATGTATAAACAGGTATAAGACAAGATTCCATCCTTTGAGCAACTTGTAAACATGTTTTTGTAAAGAAAATTAAGAAACAGAGAGAAAGACTGTACAAAAACATACTAGATTATGTAGTGTAAACAAGTGCTACATGATTTAGGAGAAAAGAGACTAAAGTTCACTGAAGAAATAATAGCAGATGACCTGGAGGAGTTCTAAGTCATAATTGATCTTGAAGGGTAGGTCCAACAGCAAAAAGTGTAGTAAAGGAAATTGGCATTCTACATACACCACTATCAAAAGGGTTGGCAGGGCGTTCTCCTTACTTTACAGCTCTAGCTAATATTATTTCAAATATATTTTTAAAACAATCTGAGAGCAATGATGTCTTTCTGTCCTTTGAGGATGAATGAAATGCTGACTGTCCTCTTTTTCCTTCCCCAAAATAGAAGTACACACAAGCATAATCCAGATAACCCATGCATAAGTGGACCTAAAACAGATAAACGGAATGCTGTAGATCATAAAGTAACTAAGGTGGAAATGATTGGAGAGGGTCTAGAATAGCCTACAGAAACACCCCTACCCCCCATTTACTGTTTGGTCGTGCAAGAACAGAAACCCTCCGGAGCAGTTATGGACAGCTAAGAGGGTGTGAGAGAAGATAAGTCTTGTTAGGTTCTTACCTCCTTTATTGCATCTATACAATTTGTTTTTTTAAAAAGCAAATAAAATCTTTAAACAATTATAGGAATACTGAGATCGTTCTAAAATGTGCAGATGAACTCAATTATGAGGAAGTTACCATTCTGACACAGACTGGTGTGGGATAGAGGAAGGACTGACTATCTGCATAAGGTGAAGACCGATGGAGACAAGGAAAGAGATAGTCAAAATAAAACCAGGGCAGGGACTACTCTTGGCTAAACAATTAACCAATGTTTGGAGGGGAATAATTGGAGTTCAACTCCAAAACCAAAATGTATTTATAACTTTGTAGTTTTATAATTTAAATTTTAGTAACACAATTCAGTTTGATAATTAGAATGCAGTTCATTCAGGGTGTTAGTCATTCTTTTTTATTTAAGGTATACAATTTGATGTTTTGATACATGTATAACACATACATTGTGAAATGATCACCACAATCAAGCTAATTAGCATATCTATCACCTCACATAGTTACAGTATTTTGGGGGGAGGGGGTTGGGGTGAGAACACTTAAGATCTACTTCTTAGCAAATTTCAAGTATACAATACTGTACTGCTAACTATATTCACCATGTTGCACATTATATTTCCAGAACTTATTCCTTTTTCATAACTGAAACGTTCTATCCTTTTACCAACATTTCCCCATATTCCTCTGCCAGTGGCCCCTGGCAGCCACCATTCTACTCTCTGCTTCTATGAGTTTGACTACTTAAGATTCCACACGCAGTGAGATCATGCAGTATTTGTCTTTTTCTGTTTGGTGTATTTCACTTAGCATAATGCCTTCCAGGTACATCCAAGTTGTCATAAATATCAGGATTTCTTTCTTTCTATGACTGAATAATATTCCCGTGTGTGTGTGTGTGTGTGTGTGTGTGCGTGTGTGTGTGTGTGTGTGTGTGTGTGTGTGTAAAATCTCCGATTTTCTTTATCCATTCATCTGTCGATGGACACTTAGGCTGTTTCTATATCCTTTGCATACTGTGGTAGTTCTGTTTTTGAGGAACTTCCATACTGATTTCTATAATGTCTGAACCAATGTATAGTCCCAGTGCACAAGAGTTTCCTGTTTTCCACATCTTTAGCAACACTTGTTATATCTTGTCTTCTTGAAAAGACATTCTGATAAATGTGAAGTGATATCTCGTTTTGGTTTTAATCTACATTTCCCTGATGGTTGAGTACATTTTCATGTACCTGTTGGTCATGTGTATGACTTTTTTGGATAAATATCTGTTCAGGTCCTTTGACTATTTTTTTACTTGAATTATTATTATTTTACTATTAAGTTCTGAGTTCTTTATATATTTAGGATACTCATCCTTTACCAGATATATGGTTTGCAGGTGTTTTTTCCTATTCCAAAGGTTGATTTTTCACTTTGTTGATTGTTTACTTTCCCGTGTAGAAGCTTTTTAGTTCAATGCAATGCCACTTGTCTATTTTTGCTTTTGTTACTTGTGCTTTTGATGTCATATCCAAAAGTATCATTGCCAAGACTATTATAAAGAAGCTTTTCCCCTGTATTTTCTTTGAGTAGTTATATGGTTTCAGGTCTTACACGTAAGTGTTTAATCCACCTTAAGTCAATTTTTATCTATGATGTAAGGTAACTGTCTGATTTCATTCTTTTGCATGTAGATATCCAGTTTTCCTAACACCATTTATTGAGGAGATATACATTTGAATCTTTGCACCATTGTCAAAGATCAATTGGCCTTAAATGCATGGATTTATTTTCTTCAATAGTTCTTAAGAAATTCTTTTTAAATTACTATTAAAAAGAAGTACTTGAAATTGGGACCCAGCCAACAATTCCTGAAAGTATTTTAGGCCTAATACTGAACAGAAAGATTATTTAAAAATTTCCTAAACAAGACTTGTTAATTGTAGGTGCACCACACATTATCTAAATTAATTTACTAAAAAATACTCAAAAATGATTTTTCACTTTTTCTTTTTTTCTTAATTATATTGGGTGAAACCTGTAAAGCTTAAATGCTACTGCTTTTCTTAGAAGGATTCTAGTAATTTTTACACTGTTCCAACTGATAAGAGAAGCACTAAATACTCAAAAGAGTATTTTCCTCCCATTTTTCAATTCCTGAAGGCATTACGTACTTCATATATGTGCTTCATTGATACTTCTAGGTACCAAAAACATTCCTAAAGGTGATTAGAGTTGAAAATCGAAGGACTGTTCTTACTTTGTTATTCTAACTTATGTACATTTGAAATCAATGCGTTAAATTTTTCTGTTCTGCTCTATTCTTTTATTTCTTTATTATCAATTATCAAGTATGATTTCAAGGTATATCAGAGGAGCACTGAGGAATATTTTTCATACCTTAAACTCCTCAGATGGTTTAAAAGAAATATATATAGTTCCTGAGTAGATCTTTTGAAAAATTAACCAATTCCATTTAATATATAAATTCAACAACCAAACTAGATCAACCAACCTGTATTTAGGGCAGATTATTTTGCCTGATAATTTATTTGAAAAATCACGTGCCTGACCATTTGGAGTTTTTTTTTTTTTCTTTTTTATTCATAGGACCAGTAATCCTTTGCAGGAAGAGATGACTTGTGAAATTTATGACAGGCCATCATAAACTTACAAAAATACCCAAGTTTTCCTGAGAAAAAGGCCTTAGGAGTTCAATGCAATATTTTACTTTTAGAGAAGTACAAAAAAAATTAATAACTCCTTTATTTTAAGCAATCTAACTGATATACTACTGCCAGTACATGGGTCTTCTGTAGAATTATAAAATTCTCATTCATTTATCCCTCATACATTAAATGATTATTGAATGCCTATAGTGAACAAAACATCATAAATATGTACATGTTTTATAACCCTTGGAGTAACAGTTCACAGTAATGAATTAGATAGTAACTGTACTTGTTATTAACATGGAATTCTATTTATTATGCACCCTGTAAAATATGAAAAATATTTATCCTGCCAAGTATTACACATAAATCCTTGCTTAGCTTTAGAAGTCTAAATCCTGGTAGGCTATGCAGCAAATGAAGAAATGTATAGCTTAACTTCATTATACACTATATAAGGATGTGTATAAATATATCTTGATAGAGAGATGAGCGGTGGAGTGACGGTATTCAACACACTTTCCTGTGTGTTTTAAGTTGCAACATAAGTGAAATAAATATTGCCCACAATTCTTTCGGGAAAAAAAGATAAGGGGTCTTGAATCCATAATACAGCACTTTTCTTGAAGCTAAATTTAAAAGACCTAAGGTAGACAAAAAAGGAGAGATGTGTGGGGAATATAAATGAGGCAAAACCTGGTTTTATAAAATGATACTTAAGAGAGGGTGTAGTGCCATGGCCACAGATTCAAGCTAAGGAGCATCTATGCACATTTCTGACTTTCTTATTTTTCAAGAGAAAGGGTTACATGCCAGAAAGCTGACAATAGAAGAAGTGTTTGGAAATTCAGTGCTTTTATCTTCAAAAATAACATCTAAGAGAAATGGAAAGGCTGCTTTTTTTTTTTATCTGCACAAAAGCAAATTCAAATGATTATTACTTTTTATCTTCTTCGTGATATTGCCATAGGTTTTAGTTAAATATTTCTCTCTCCACCCCCCAAACTCACCCTTTAAATTTGTGACTAAGAATACTTTAGCATAGAATGGGAATCTGAAAGTCCACTGGACAGATCATGATTTTAAAGCTCCTCTGACTCTCATTCCTAAAGTGTTAAAAATGAAAATCTGGAGAGGTGGAGAGGTCCAATCCACATAAAACCCATAATGTTCACTGCAAGAAAAGGAGGACACCCAAAGTCAGCCATGATTGGCATCAATATCACTATTTCCCGGAGAATAAGATCACATTAAATATTATCTTTCCTGTCCAATGTAGCCTAAGAACTTTAGGTTAGTTTTGCTATGAGGTCATAAAAACAAACATCACTTGGCTAAAACATAAATAGCTCACTAAAATAAGATATATAGTCTCTCTTAAGTATAAAAAGAGCTCACTAGTCATCTCGAGTATCCCAGCCTTTTGTCCGCAGCTGAGATCTTTGAAAATATTCAATCTTGAAAGGGTTAAATTCCTTACAAGTGTATTTTCCCTCTACCTAGGCATTGGTTTGTAAATTGGAATGTTTAAAGATTTAAAGATAAAGAGAGGAATCTCCTACCATTTCCTTTTCCTTCAATTCTGGGCACAGTTCTCTCATGAAATTGCTTTTATCCAGACTCCTCTGTGATTCAGACTTTTGGGGAATAGATATAGCAAGACAGTCAGGTTACATTGAGGTTTAATTAAGAACTCATGTGTGTGTGGGGTGTGTGTGTGTGTGTGTGTGTGTGTGTGTGTGTGTATGTGTATTTGGGGAGTGCTGGTGGAGATGCTCTTTTTAGCACAGTTCATCAAATAAACCTGACTAATATATACCATGTTTATTAGAACATGTGTTTCAGTATATGGCATTTGCAGCCCCAGCTGTCTTTAGGCATTTCTTGTCATTCCAGTGTGATTTCTATAATTATCACACTTAATAATGGTAGCTAACAATTATCTCTGACTTACTGAGTGCTAGGTAGTGTTTCAAGTACTAGCACTCAGTAAGTCACTTAAAATCCTCACAGCCCATGAGCTGGATAATATTATGAGTAGTCCAATTTCATAGATGAGTAATCTGAAGCATAGAAAAGTTCAATGATTTGTGGCAGACTGCAAAGCTAGTAAGCAGTCAATATTTGTACCCAGCCATAGTTTTAACTATAACATTCTGCCTCCCTACCCCATCAGTACTTTATATCTGTTTTCTCAGTGTTGTTTTATGATTCTGTTCTCTCTCTCTCTCTTTTTCTTCCCTCCTTTCTTCCTTCTTTTATTACTTCCTTCCATAAATATGTACATATTTATGTATACGTGTGTTAATGTATTAATAACAGGGTAAGAATTCTCTTCAGGAAGAGGAAAATTCCTCGTATGTATATGGAGTTACTTTGTAGGCCATGTGATATTTGAAAATGAGAGTACTTGTTTTTCATAAGACAAGGGAAGGAGTTTTTAATTATCTGGAATTGTTTTGACATCAAGAAAGAAGGGAATGTGAGAGAGGAAAGAGAGAGTTGGAGGTGAACCAGTGAGATTGTGGACTATTCAAATTCTACAATGTGAATGCCACTTCAGGTCTCCTCCAAAATGTTCAATAAAGTTCTACAAAAATCTCAAAGCGAGCTGATTTCTAGTGGTAACTGATGAAGGGTCTGACCTATGCATCCAGGGTTCTGTTCTACAGAGAAGCAAACAAGAGGACTTGAAGCAAACAACACTCGAGTAGGGTTTGGGGCAAGTTTAAAAACAAGTTTTTTGGGGGTGCCAAAAAAATTTATACAAGTGGACACTTTGGTCAACATTGCTCAAGCAGTAGTTCACTGTCATCAGAAGTGGCTGGACGCCGATGGTAACCACTTTGAAGTTGCAGAAGTGAAACGTGACTTGTTTTCATCTTTTGTTATTGATATATATTGTGTATTCCAATTTTAATAGTTTTCCTTTCTTAAAATGTGTATTCATTTTTTGGCACCTTCTGTACATGTTCAAGGGGAAGAAACTAGACTAACATCTCAACATTTTGGTTTTCCTCTCCTCCTCCCTCCCTTTCTGCCAGCCATTTTTTTTTTCTGTTATTCTCCTTTTTCTCTCTACTTTTCCTTCCTTCCTTTATTCCTCCTTGCTTTCTTCCTCCTCCTTCTCTTCTTCCTCCTCCTGCTCCTCCTCTTCTTTTTCCCTCTTCTTCTCCTTGTCCTTCTCTCTCCCAATATCTCTCCTCTATCTAGTTTAACAAATAATTTCAATTACTTTCAAAATACTTAAAATATAACTAAAATTTAGAAATTTTAAAACAAAGTTGAGAAAACTCCAGATTACATAGTAAACAAGACGAAGAGTAAGATGTATCTATCGATAATGCAGTTTATAGAAAACAGTTTTATACAGTTACGCTAAAGTTGTGCTATAAATTTTAATGTGTACTTCCTCTTGGCTAAAGTCATAAAGGGAAACAAGTGATTATAAGATTCATGCTGAACACAGGAAATCAAGCATCATTTCTTGGAATAGATACAGTCATTCTGTTACTTATTCATGGCTTATTAGATTATATTATGGAATGTTGCTAAATTTCCTGTTTACTCATGTGACATGGTATAAACCTAATGCTTTCCCAGTTTTAATGCTTCCCCAGGTGTTCTGCCATGTTAACCACAGTGATTAGCCTCTTCCCAGTTCTGAGGAAAATCTTTATCTCCATATGTGCCCATCCCTGATTACTAGACCAGCAAGGGCAAATGCTCTGATTGGTAGCAAACTCTTTAGGACTTTGAGACCATCACGTTGATTAGCATCTGTGGGGACAGAGCCCCAAAAGCAGTTTCCAGGCTCTCGGCCTCACATAGAAAGGTGCTGGCTCAGGTAGTAAATGGCCATTGACTGTGATCAAATGGCCATCAGCTGTGGCTAGGTGGCCGTCAGCTGTAACCAGTGAGCCATTAGCCATGAATATAACTGCCGAGGCTAGGCTAGCAGAAAAAGCGGGGAGCTAGCAAGGAGATGGTGGCTGAGCCTGCAAGTGGAGCAGTGAGGGTTGAGAATTGTGTGGCTCCTGGTTCCTGTTTCTCCAACCCAGCCGCCAGCGAGAGTATAGAGATATGCCTCCCCTACTTATAGCTCCGTGGGTGTTCCTTTTTGGCCTAGCCATATCCTGCGTTTTTGTGTGGGGAGTGGGAGCTGAGACCCCGCCTGCCGCCCCGCACGACAGCATCTCTCCTAAGAGTGGGTCACCACTATTTCATCTATTGAACTTTTAGGATGCAGTGGTCTGAGAATCCATTAAGACCACTTACAAATATGTTCACTGATATATTTAAGCCATTTCTAATGTTGGAATTCTTTACTAGAAAAGACTTCTCTCCATGGCAGTCATGGCATTGGAAGAGAAAATGTCATCTTTCTTTAAGTGACTATCTAGGCTCTCAATCTACAGCTGAAAATAAAGAGCATACGTTTTAGATATTTAGAGATAGAAGTAGTCACTGCACAGTGAAAATGCAGTAAGAAATGATCCCATCAATATTTTTTACAAAAGAAACAAAATTTAGAATCTCACATGAGCTTTCTGTAAAATGATTATAGTTGAGTGTAGGTAATATCGCCAGCACAGCACTTTTTGATGGTTTATGGGAATTCTCTACAATCTTAAATTCTTTCAACTTAAACTGCACTTCAAAGTTTCATTCATATCCAGTAAAAATGATATAGTTAAGTTTCTAACAGGCAATGAATTATTCATTAAAGCAGATAATGGTGTTAGGGCTCAACCAAGGAGCTATAACATTAGCATAAAGAATTCCCTGCACCACATTAATTGTTAAAATTAAAAATATATACAACACAAAAGATATTGATTAAGTCAGAGATATTTTTTGTTAAATTAAATAAACTGTAATCTTTTATGGTAACCTTTATATCAGATTTTTATTCATGCCACCTGGGGGTTTATAAACCATTTGGTCTTACTTATTAATTATATTAGTGTGAGAAATACACTTCTATGCAGGCATAATGATAGTTTAAGATAGTGGGTTTTTGTTTTTTTTAATCTGTATCCTATGCAAATTCCACAAATGGATTATTTGAAGAAAACGATCACCTTTGTGTCTGTGCATCATTTCATTTATTTTGTCCCTGAAAGATGTTGATTTGTAAAGTGGTGGCGTACGAATGCTCTGATTAAATTTTATAAGAGAAGCACCTTAAATAGTATTTCAGTCAATAAAAGCATCTTGACTGAAATATAAAAAAATGTATCATTGATTCAAACATCATGATGTAATACTTAACATGTGCCAGATAAAACGTTAGATAGTGTGAGGGAAGAAGAGGTAAATAGGACAGTGTTTATTTGAGGAGAAGGACTATAAAAGGGAGAGGGAAATTTCAGAGCAAGAATTCGTTTCCAAGCTTACGAGGTGTGATCAAAAGATATGGTGAATGTTTAAATTAAAAAAAAAAATACAGTAAAAGACACATTGCCATTAATCCCCCTCAAAAAAACTTCCCCTTGCTTTGAACACACTTATCCCATTGTACTTGCCACTTTCTGAAGCAGTTCTGGAAGTCCTCTTTCATGAGTATCTTTACTTCATCCTCCATCATGACAACGCTCCATGTCACACATCACTTCTGGTACAACAATTTCTGTCCAATAAAAATATTACAGTGTGTCCTCATCCACCTTATTCACTGGATCTGGCACCAGGCAACTTCTGGCTCTTCCTCCAAGTCAAAATGATCATGAAAGGAAAACGTTTCGAATCCATTCAGGACATCAAGGTGGCCAATAACAGTGCAACTAAAGACAATCAAGAAAGAGGACTTCCAGAACTGCTTCAGAAGATGGCAAGGACGATGAGATAAGTGTGTTTGAAGAGAGGGGGAATATTTTGAGGGGGATTAATGGCAATGTGTCTTTTACTGTAATATTTTTTTTTATTTAAACATTTACCATAGTATTTTTTGTTTGTTTGATTGTTTTTTATCACACCTTGTACTTACTTGGCTATTGGCAAGCTTCAGTGGAAAAGAGGAGGAGAGAGAGAGTGAGAGCGAGCACCAAGTGGGCTCTCAAAATGAAAGCCACAGTCTTTTTATAACAATATTGAAAGCAACATTCTATTGGTATTATGGCATTATATTTTGAGAAGTGAGTCAATTAGTGTAGCACTTACCCAGGGGGAGGAAATTAAACAAAGGTGTGGGTACTTGGAGATAGAGATTATTGGAGGTCATTTTAGAGGCTGCTAACCCCGGGACTATATAGTGCATTAGTCCTTGCAAGTGAGAGTATAACTACATCAGACTACCCCCAAATACTACTTGAAAATAAACAGGAGCTAAATGCAGGCAACACATAAGCACAAAAACAAACAAAAAGCTATAGCTCATGAAGTCATTGGGAAAGTCCCATTCTGACTGGCTATTTCAATTCAACCCAAGAGAAGGTGTTTTTAACCATTGAAGGAATGCAGTTCACCTCTGTGAACCAATATACCAGGTTATTTTAATTTAGCAAAGCAAAGAGGAAAAAGAAAGTAGTAGTTATAGTTCTAAACTGTTTGATTGCCAGTCCATGTCCTCCTGAAGATTCTCCTTCCACCTTGAGATTCTGCAGTTGATTTTATCATGGAAAATTGCTTTTACTTATAAGAGATCCTTGGTGAAACAGAAAGAACAGCAAATTTGGATTTAGAAAACTTGACTTCTAAATCTGGCTCTGCCTCTTACCAACTGGACTACTGACTTGCCTTTTTTTTTTTTTATTAGTTTCAGGTGCACAAGACAAAGTAACACTTAGACGTTTATCATTTATATCCCTCACACTGTGTGAACACCCCTCCCCCCATCCACCATCCCCCTGACATCGCACAGAGCCATTACATTTCCACTGTCTCTATTCCTAATGCTGTACTCAGCTTCTTGTAAGTATATACGTATATATATACATATATATGTATATATGTATATATAAAATTATAGTTGGCATTCATTATTGTTCAGCTTCAAGTATACAGTGCAGTGATCAGGCATCTACATCATCCCCGAAGTGGTCTCCCAAATGGGACACGTGTCCATTGGACACCCCACAAAATCTCCACAACATTATTGATTACGTTCCCCAAATTAATTTTCAAGACCCCATGGCCATCTTGCGGTTACTGACTGTTTTCTAATCCCCTCACCTTCCCCCTTATTCCCACCCCCCCGCCCATCTAGGAACCCTCAGTTTTTTCTCTATCTGACTTGCCTTTTTAATATCCAATTCCTCAAGTGTAAAATGGATGAAATAATGCAAAATGATTAAATGCTACAATAGTAGTACATGCCAAAAGCTATGTGATCTCAGAGGGAAGAGGTGAGGATATCGATCACCGTGAGGATTGTGAGATGAATGTGGTGCTCAAGAAGAGTCAAAAAAGTAGCACCCAGGTGATGTGGAAATGAAACACAGAGCCAGCTAGGAATGGGATGGCATGCAGGATGCCCCTGCTGAAGCTGAGTGACAGGGGTGTGTTGTGGAGCCAAAGAGAACCACTCCCTCATGGCTTTTGGCAGCTTGTTCAGTGGACTGGGAGCAAAGTCACTGATTGTAAATGGTGAGGTTTGCCTAGAGTTGGGATTGGTGAGAAAGGTGCAACTGGAGATCAAGGAAGCATGATAATCTAGAGTGTTAGTAACTGGGAAAAGGTAGTCCTTGGGGAAGACCGCTCCAATTGTTACATTTTGCATAGAGAGCTTTCTAAAGCTACTAGGAGATGCTTCTCATGGAGGCCTCATGTCAAAAAAGCAGACTGTATGCTAAGACCTCTGCTCTCGGTTCCCATTTATGCCTCTAACACATGGGACATCACTTAGATTATACTGATATAGACAATCTAAGTAGCTGAAAAAGCACTTGGCCAACTACAGGCAAAATTGGTAATCTTATCTGTAACATATTATACATCCCTTCTCCATGCTCTTCATCGCTTCACTTTAGGCCCTTGTGTTTTTGGCCCAACACGTAGGTCTCTAACAAGTCTCAGGCTGACCTTTTTATCTTACCCAGGAAAAACACATCTGATTATAAAAAAAGAAGTAGGATCTTCAAGTTTGAAGTTCAATACCTTTCATGTGTATCACATTTGCCTACAAATACTAAGCTTTATTATAAGGATTTGCAAAAAAGGCCTGTTCTAGGAGTATTGAATCTAATGGTTGGACTCCAGTCTTAGCCGGGTAGTCTGTTTTGGGTGGAAGAAACTTCAGTTCCTAGTGTAAACCTGTCCATAATCACAATCAGCTCAACAAAACTTCTAAAGTTGAAGCCCTCACCTATTCTCAATGTCTCCTTTTTCTTTCTTAATGGATGCAAGGCAGGACTAGGACTATTTTATCCATTAGTCAAAAAAGCCATAATGTTCAGGAACTACAAGCTTTTCATAGACCTGTGGGAATGATTGAAGTTCTAGAAAAATATTTCACTTAGTACAAAAGAAGAAACAAAAAAATCAAAAATTAAAATGAATTTAACTCTATGTCTGCCAAATGTAACATCATTGCAACTTCATTACTTATTAATTTCAATGTACACAAAACCATACTTTTGAAAATATACTTTACAGTTTAGGCTTTTTTAATATCATGATTATCAAAAATTACATGACTATTGTAAAAACATATTAGATTATAAATTGAATAACTTACAACTACATAGGCTTAAATATATTAATTTTCATTCACATATTTATTCATTTCACAAAAAAGCGATTTATACTAGGTCAGCAGTGTTCCATCTAGAGTACTTGCATCCTTAGAAAATAAGAAGACTTTATAAGGAAAATATAGATATAAATGGTTTTAAGTGAAATCCCTTTCAGATGTTCAACTTTCATGTGTACTCATTACTGATATTGATCCACTTCAGAACAAGGCTGCTCCTCTGGTTGCATTTTCCCACTGCCTCATATCCAATCAATAATCTTTCTTCCCATTGCAATTAAAGCATGGAACTCTTGAACATGAACATAACACACACACACACACACACACACACACACTCAAACACAGGGTAGTTTAAATATTACTACAGATGCTAGAAAACTGAATGACTATATTGCTAAAATAATACATCCTTAGGAAACACCACTGTTTTTTTTGTTCTTTAACACAGTTGAGGTAGGAACAATTTGTATTTCATAAAATAATTTCTGATGCTAGATTACTGTGTGAATTTGGGGTGGGCGTGGTATAACTCAGAAGTCGAAAGAGGTAAATGACATCGCTACAAGAAATCTCCTTCTATTACCACCTAATTATTTAGGCAAGTAAGTTTTCTCAGTGCTTATCTTTATAACTACCAGAAACAGGAATAAAATTCATATAGAAACTGTCTCCTTCTAGCAATAAGTAATAAATTGAAAAGGAAAGAGGGTAAAGAGGGTCAAATATATGGTGATGGAAGGAGAACTGTCTCTGGGTGGTGAGCACACAATGCGATGTATAGAAGATGTATTACAGAATCGTACACTTGAAACCTACGTAATTTTACTAACCATTGTCACCCTAATAAATTTAATTTTAAAAAAGGAAAGCTCCACCCATATCAGTAACAGATTGACTTCCAAAAATTTTGACATGCTAATCTTTAGCAATTCTGTAACATTACAGGATTTTAAAAAATAATTGTCTTTCTCTGTTTATATGTGAATATATATATATATATATATATATATATATATATATACACGTGTATATATCATACATATATTTTCGGTTTCCGTTGTAGATAATATGATAGTGTAATCAATAAAGAGATTTTTATGAAAAATATATTAGCGCAAAATTATGTGAAGGAAGTGAATGGAAACATAGCTTATGGAGAAAGAGTACTGATTTAAAAAATTCTGAATGCAAAAACAGTTTCCTCAAGTAGTTCTTCAATGGATGGTGATGACTATCAAAGCACTATGGTATTTAGAGTCCTTTGGAAACATTTAGGAGAATGATGTGACAATTTTATTTTTAAATGTCAATATTCACAATATGGCAGAAATTATAATTCCTCTGCAACCATATACAATTATGATGCAAAATTGTAGGTTAAATATAATCTTAAAAATACACAAGTATGTCAGGTATATCATTTTCAAAGTTCTTTTAGAGGAAATTCCAGAAAAATGAATACAGTTCACTGCACTAGACACTGTACTCATAACAAGTTTTCATGTTTTTCCATCTTACCAGCGCTCTTATAAATCACTTCTCTGGAGGACTCACACACTTAGAAGTTGACCATATAAATGAAGGGAGACAAAACACCAATAGCTTTGGAGGTTTATTATCAGATACAGTATATAGTCAGTGAGAGAGACAGTCAAAATTAATTACTAAAAAAAAGATTGCTTTATAGAATTTTTTATTACAATTTATTTTTCTCCCTGGTATTTTTGTAGGTCATATTCTGCTTGTATATCCATGTTATTAATCTTAAAGGATAAATTTAGAACTGTTAGTCTATTAGTTTAAAATGTACCCTTAATGAATGGAAACAGTATTCATCTATTGTTACTTTAGGACAATATTTCATTTATTGAATCAGCTAATAACACTGATGAGTCTGTAATGTCCAATTATATCCCAAGGTATTCAGAGTGGGAGGTGTCAATGGCTTAAAGGGGGAGGGATTATGAAGAATAATAAAACATGAACTCTGGCCTGGAAAATTTATGTTCCAGTTTTATTCTTTAGTTTTGTACAAATAAAATTGAAATGATACACCTCGGCTTATCACCCCTGACTTCCTCTTAGTTTATCAGGAGAATTAGAGAAAACAGAAGCTATGACGAACAACAATATTATTCTATGGTTCTCTGTCTTTGTATAAGTTGTGTCATTTACTTAAATGCTGTTTCTCTTATTTATGCAATAACTACTCATTAAAGCCAACCCTGATATTCTGAGGAAAAATTAGTCAGTGCTTTTATATCTATTTTGGTTTAGAGCAGATTACCTGGTAACACACTCTAAACCAAAGAGTTGCTTGCTCTGCGGAACTACATTTGCTAAAATAAAGCAGGAGAAGGTCCAAAGTTAAGGCAAGGGGACCAGCTATTTGTATCCCACACAGTCAGTGGACGCAGTTTACCCCTTTAAAGGATGTGGAATCTTGGACAATGCAGTTCCCTGAAGCTGAAAGCAATACCAGAGGAGAGACATGACTGTGAGCCTCTATGAGCAGCCAAGAGACCCAGCCCTTCAAGTGGATGCACTGTACTGGCTGGAAGAGCAACTGATGACACAGCACGGCATCCATTAGAGGCCTCATAGATAAACTGTAATTCAGTCATGTTAGCAATACCTCCTTTATTTACAGCACCTTTTCTAGGTGTTTGGAAACATTGTGATCAAAACAGTCAAATATACTTGTCCTATGGAGTTTACATTCTAGTAGGGGACAGGCATCACCAATGGTAAACATAATAAAATAGAGAAAACTGTTAGAATGTTAGAAAGTGACATACGCTATAGCAAGAAGGAAAGGCATGGCAGAACTAGGGGTTTAAAATAGGTTGGCTACCTTTTATTATTATTTAATGTAGTATTCATATATCCCTTCAAAAATTCAGTTTCTTGAAGAAAGTCCCCCATGCCTAGAATAAAGTCAGGGTTCAACTTGTTACTGGAGTGAATGGGTGAGACAGAACCTGAAGACATTCCACTTGCCATAGAAATAAAAGCAGAAGAAAGGGAAGAATGACCAATTGCAGCGAGTTATGTCCTTACACTGATTTGTTTGTACTTGATTAGAACATTCTATTCACATTAACTACTATGTCAGTGAAATTTTCGCATTCCTTTGTTTTCCCCTCTCTTTGATGAACTGAATTGCCACCCACACATCTCTAGCAGAACTGCCTTTGTGTTTAGAGCAAATGGTTGCCTCTGGCATATGATTTGGAAGACTACCTAACACACCCCTCCCCACACAAATAGACTAAAAGCCTCCAGGTGGCCAAGGACTTAAAATCCCACTATCAAAGTTTACAACACTGTAAATTAGTGACCATTGTCATCACCTTACCCTAAAAGGTAAGGCTCCCTAAGGGTGCTAACTCATTAAGCGGGTGATGGTTATTTTCCTGACCAAGGGACTCTGTTGTTGTCTGAGACAGTTGAAAGTGTGTGTGGTGGAACTCAGACTTCTTAAGGTCTGGCTTGGAGCGAAGGCCTTCAGTGTCCTGGAACCAGAGGAGGAAAAGGGAATCTGTGTTTTGGAAATTAGGTAAAAGTAGAAAACACTTGTTTATGCTCCTAGGAAGTGACAATGTGACTCAGCTTGAGCTCTCCCTGGGAGAGTAACTGGTCATAATACTAATACAATATTTTTCATCATTTTAAACAATTCCAACTGAAGGTATGTTAACCAAAAAAACAGGGCTACCACATGCTGTGCAGTCACTACTTAACTCTAAGTCACTCTTCACACAAGCTACACCATGCAGAGTACCTTTTCATGTCATTCAGTGAAAGAACCTTGCCAGAAAGTCCCAAATAAACAAAAGTCTCTTCTCTCTTGGATAATGATTTAATCTCAGTGTTCTTTATCATCGTAGTCCTGGCCTGACTTAAATGTTTGTGAGGGCTCACATTACTTGGTTAGCAATAAATCTCTTAATAAGATTCCATTCACCACATTCATTTGTTTTTATTTTCTATCTTGGTTAAAAAAAAAAAAAAATCTGATGTTTTAATCCAGTAACCAAGTAAATACAAGAGGCTTTATAATTTATGTGGCTACTTCTTGGCTATACCTCACAGTGAGAACTTGAGTGGAAGCTTCTTCTCCATGACCACTCAAACTAGGGCTATGATTTGCATTTATTCATTATGTTGTCAACCTTTTGTCAGGAAAATATTACATACACAGGTAAGTTGAAAGAATTTTACACTGAACATTTGTGTACCCAACATCTATACACTACCATTAACATTTTATTTAATTTACTTTATCACATAGCTATCTACCTAGCCTTCCCTTTATCTATCAATCCACACAATCATGGGATTACTATATTTCTTAACAGCTCAATCACTTCTCACAAGATAATTCCAATGCAAGCAGCTACTAAGTCAAGACATAAAAAATTTAAAATAATATAGTCCCCCAACCCTCTATATTTTCAGTCCTTAAGGAAGCAAATGACCCTGAAAGGGCAATTTGTTTTTTTCATAAATGTGGAATTTTAGGAAATTAGCTCAATTTACCTTCCCTGTTCTTTTCTTTTTCGGTATGTTTGCCTGTAAGTTGTAAATGAAAAATGGGTAGGATTTCACAAAAACTTTGTGCACACAACTTCCTCATAGGTTTCCTAGTACTTTCTCCAACATATATTAGAATTTCTTAACACTTTAAAAATCTAGAAGATTGAATATTTTTTAAATCAACAAATACACTAGGCTGAGTCAGTAAACAAGTTAGATCTATGTCTCACGGGACATTTGCTAATGTAAGTTTCCTAAGTTTAGGCAATTTAGAGCTAGTATTTGCCATTATCATATAACAGTTTGCATTGAACCTAATGTTTTTCATGTATGATTTTTTTTCCCCCTGAATTCCCCTCAGACATGATTGAAGCAAACAACACAGTGAAGAAAGCGTTTCTTTTTTTGCTATGCAGTGATTTGACTTCTCACATTTCTGCTGGAATGAAAATTAGATTCAAGAACAGCTCTGTACCTGATAACTCTGACAAGGTGTGAAATGCTAAGCTTTATATGGCTGTAATAACCATATGCAAAGTTCTTTTTTTCTTTTGTCTGAAGGCTTCAGGCTGTCTATCTTGGAGTAAAGAAATTCTAGTCTTGTGGCATCAGCTATCCCGTCTGTAACGTCCATACTCTCCAAATGCCAGCTGTATGGGGGGAATGCCAGCTCGCTGAGAGCTTCTTATAACTTGGATACTTGATTATCCAAAGATTGACAATGTAGGGCTCTCCTAGCTGATTTTTCTTTGTTTACCAGGTGGTATCCTTTGGAATCATGTTTGAACAAATGTAGCAAATTAAAGAATTTACATGAATGAAAAGAGAAGATATTAGCGTAAACTAGAAGAAGGAAGAAAGCAATGGGTAGCTATTTTTGTTTACTTACATGGAAATATTACTATTTATATCCAGAGTACATTAAAATTCTGATCTTAAGTTAAATATGATTTTAACTTTTTGGTGAAGTCACAAAAGCAAAGTAAGGCCGACAGCTCTGTGCATGTGGGAAACAGCATTATGAGTATGTGGCAAACTAAAGCCGATTAAAACTGCTATGAGTTCTCGAGGGAAAAAGGAAGCCCTCTGCTCTACTTGGAGATATGAACAGACAACCTCCAGTTCTTGGACTAATTTTTTAAGCAAAAAATCAAGAGGATAAGTTATACTGTGTGATTTACGATCAATATACAAAAATCAGTGTATTTCTATACACTAGCAAAGTACAATGTGGAAATGAAATTGAGAAAAATAATTCCATTTAAAACAGAATCAGAAAGAATAAAAAAACTTAGGAATAAATTTAACCAAAGAAGTATAAAACGTATACACTGAAACTACCTAACACTATTGAAAGAAATTAAAATGTAAATGTAAAAACATCCTGTGATCTTGGGTTGCAAGACAATATTGTTAATATGGCAATGCTCCTTTTCTAAAAAAGTTTTCTTGTTGCTGCTATAACAAATTACCACAGCTTCAGTACTTTAAAACAACATAAATTATTCTTTTACAGTTCTGGAAGTTAGAAATTCTCCAGAACTCCAAAAACATAGGTCTTATGGGCTAACTTCAACATGTTGGCAGGGTTCCTTCTGGAGGCTTCTGGGGAGAATGTCTTCCTTGCCTCTTCAAGCTCATAGAAGCTGACTACATTTCTCTCAGTTTGTGGCCAAATCACTTAAATCTCTGTTTCCATCAGGACACTGCCTTCTCCTATAGTCTCCTTCTGCTTCCCTCTTATAAGAACTTTTATGATTATATGGGTTCACCAAGATAACCCAGGAAAATCTTACAATATTTAACTTAATCACAACTGTTAAGTCCCTTTTGTAATGTAAGATAACATATTCACAGCTTCAGGAAAATCTTACAATATTTAACTTAATCACAGCTGTTAAGTCCCTTTTGTAATGTAAGATAACACATTCAAATATGGACCTATTTGGAGGGAGAGAATTATTAATTATCAGATTTCCAAATTAATATACAGATTCCATGCAACCTCAATCCAAACTCCAAATGCCTGTGTTGCAAAAATGGAAAAGATGATTCTAAAATTTATTTGGAAATGCAAGGAACCCAGAATAGCCAAGACAATCTTGAAAAAAGAACTAAGCTGGTAGACTCACATATCACCATTTCAAAACTAGAAAGCTTCAATATTTAGGGCAGTGTAGTAGAATAGAATTAAGATTCCAGAAATAAACCCATACATCTATGAGAAATTGAACCCATACATCTATGAGAATAGAATTAAGATTCCAGAAATAAACCCATATATCTATGAGCAATTGAATTTTAACAAAGTTGCTAACATAATTACTGGGAAGAGTCTTTTCAACAAATTAGTGGGAATTCATGCAAAAGAATGAAGTTAGACCTCTTACATAATATAAAGGTAATTAGTTCAATTGGATCAAAAACCTAAATATAATAACTAAAACTGTAAAACTCTTTGTAAATCTTAAGTGTAAATCTTTGTGACTTTGGACTGGGCAACATTTCCTTAGATATGACACCAAAAACATAAGCAATCAAAGAAAAAATAGATAAATCTGGCTTCATCAAAATTAAAACTTTTGTACATCAAAGGAAATTATAAGGAAAATGGACAGGGAAACCACAGAATGGGAGATAACATTTTAAAACTATGTTTTTAAAAACCCTGACAAGAATCTGGTATCTATATAAAGTACTCTTACAACTCAACAATAAAATGACAAATAACCTAACTTAAAAATAGGTAAAGGATTTAAATAGACATTTCTCCTAATATAGAATGGCCAATAAGCATGTGAAAATATATCAATGCCATTAATCATTAAAGACATACAAATCAAAATCACAATGAGACAGCACTTCACACCCACTAGGGTGGTTATAGTGATAATTTAAAAGAGGAAAATAAGTGTTGATGAGAATGTGGAGGAATTGGTACACTCATATGTTGCTGGTGGAAGTACAAAATAGTGCAACTGCTGTGGAAAAGTTAGTTCATCAAAAAGTTGAAACAGAGTTATCATATGACCCAGAAATTCCACTACTAGTTATATACTCAAGAGAATTTAAAACATTTGCTTATGCAATGTTTATAGCAGTATTATTCATAAGAGCCAAAATATGGAACCATCCAATTGCCCATCAACTGATGAAGTGTAAGCAAAATGTGATAGGTATTATACATACAATGGAATGTTATTCATATATAAAAAGGATACATGCTACAAGATGGATGAACATGGAAAACGTTATGTTAAATGAAGGAAGCCAAACACCAAAGGCCATATATTGTATGATTCCATTTATATGAAATATCAAAAATTGGTAAATCCATAGAGAAAGAAAGTACATTACTAGTTGCTAGGAACTGAGGAGAAGGAGGATGAGGAGTAACGGATAATTGGTAAAGGATTTCTTTAAGGGTGATGAAAATACTCTGGAATTAGACAGTGGTCATGGTTGCACAACTTTGTGACTATACTAAAAACTTATACTCAGTCTATGGCATTTTGTTGTAGCAATCAGAGCAGACTAATTAATACATTATGGAACGAAACAGAAGAATGGAAAAAAGAAGTCCAGGAAACAGGAAATATATTTGTTTAATAAAACAAAGCCCAGATTAGGGAGAGATTTAGAAAAGGAAACTGGTAATATTATTTTTGTTGTTTGATTTTTTAAATTAAAAATACTTCCATGGATGACAAATAGACCGCAGATGAACCATAATAACATTGCTCTATTTATCAAGGTCTCTTCAATTCCTTTTTAAAATAAAACTACAGTATAATAGATATGCTTATTAGTTTTATTCATGTAGGAGTCATAGAAAGAATGTTTTCATTTTATGTATTGTGATATAACTATATGCACACAATTTATAACGTCCTTTAGGAAAATAACAATGAAGCAGACAAAGAAAAGAATCTGTTGAATTCTTTCAATTTGAAATGGTTGTTTTATTTTTCTTTATTTATTTGTAATGAATTGGGTCATTCAGAATAAGAGTTCAGGGTGAGTAAGAGGTAAAGATCTAAAGATTAATGAGGCAGAAAATGAAATACAGGGCAGAACAAGAGTCTTGCCAGCGGTAAGGAATAGGGCCAAGTGTGAGAAGATGGAGAACGCTCTCTGCACACTTGAGAATAAGGCCCCCTTCCGTAATAAGCCCTCCAAATGGTCACTCTCCCATCGAGTGAGACCCAGTGTCATTTTGCTATTCCTGGGACTCCTGAAGGCACATACCATTATTACAGGCTAGCAAAGAATTGCAACAAACCCAGATGAGTCAATAAATACATTAGAACAACAGGTCATTAGTTTCTGGCAAATAGTAGAGTTCCAAATAGAGATAGATTCAGGCTTACATACAACCAGACTTCTTTCTCCAAATATATACTACTCTACCCTCATGCCAACTACATTCTTTTCTAGTCTTTAAGGAGAGCCTATGTTTTCAGCTTCAGTTCAAAGTGATTCTGCCATAAAGCATTGTTTAGGAGTTCGTCCTGGATTTATTTGTCTTCAAAACTCAGCCCGAGAGCTGTGTGAACTTGAGGTAAGTGATTTATCCACATAAACGTTATTTACTCATCTGTAAAATGTAAATAATGTTTCCCTCAGAAGCAAAGACTTCTGGAAATTAAAAAGACTGGAGATTAAATTAAATAATGTCTGTAAAGTGCTTCACACAGTACTTGAAAAAGTACTCAACTCATGACAGTACACAGCTAGTATTTCCTCAATTCTGAGCTTCTATAAGCAGAAATTGTATTCTCTTTTCTCTGCTCCACATGCATTAAACCTAGCTAACTTCCCCACGTTGTTCTCAGCAGGCACTTACATCAATAACGTAAGCCATTTTCTTTTCCAGGAATAGCTGTGATCTCTTGAGCTCTTTCCATTCTTCTGTGTTTCCCAAATCTGTGCCCTTGAATTGGCACTATCCCAATTCATTCCCTCCTTTTAATTCCATCACATCAAAATCCGATCTAAAACTCTTCATGCTTTATATGTAAGAAGGAGTCAAGAATCTGGGCAGATTCCTCCCAATGTACCAGAAAACGAGCCATGCACTCTGAAGACTTTGAGTTTCATTTTTTGCACAGGAGAAATTAAAACACTAGCCATGAGGCTCGGGGAAGTCCGGAGGAGGGTTTCCAGACGGGAACTTCAGGGGCCTGTGCCTCCTCACTGAAGTCCCTAGTTGCCTGCTCTCACGAACACAAATGCCAAAAACATTACTCCTCAGAAACTGTGTTCTTCCCATATTCTGGGAATAGATCAAAGAAATCAGGAAACTGAAAGTGAGCATCTTATAATGCAGTCACGTATAGGTGCTGGGTCAAACATAAATATGTACTGGAGCTATTTATGTAGTATTGCTCTCCTAGGGAATTTCTCAAACTTCAGTGCTTAACCATCATCTGGAGTTGCTATTTCAAGATGCTGGTTCCTAGTTATTTGTCTGAAAATAATCACAAACGAATTTAAAGTAGGTAATTCATGTATCACATGTTGAGAAGTGCTGCCTAGAAAATGGAGAATCAGAGTTCACATCTTAAGAAAACAAAAACCCTGAAAATGAACTTATACATGACAATCAGAACATACTATATAACCAATTTATATTTTCATAAAAGCAAAATGACTTTTGCTCATACCTTAATTTCACGCTGTATCTTGAGCATTCAATTTTCATTTAAAAAAGGCAAAACAAAGTAATCCTTTGCTTAACTCAAGGAATGCATTCTTGCAGCACTCAGAATAAAAGTGCTACAAGCAGAAGTCAAGCCCTGTGAAAAATGATATAAAAGCTGAGGATTCACACCCTTTTTTTTTTTTTTTTTTTTTTTTTTTTTTTTTTTTAATGAATTACAATCCACTGGTGGCTTTGCTCTTTTTATCCTTAGGAAATAGTTTGCTTTCAAGAAGATTTTCAAGGGGGAATAGAAAAAGAGAGGGAAAAAAAACCCCAAAAACTCTGAGAGATAGATTCTCAAGACATCAGAAGAAAATATCATTAACTACTCAGAAACTTCAGGCAATGGGCAAAGTCCACTAAATGGGAAAAGATTTCCTGAGGAAGCACCTCGTTAAAGTGTTTCATGTAGATGCTTCAAGGAAGGAAATGCTAGGTGACAAAATGATTTTGATATTATGGAAGTTCATTTAAAAAGGATTTTATCTGTAATGAGATGGGGATGCATGACCCATGGAAGGAATAGAAGCAGAAGCTGAAGAATAGGCAATGACAAAGAGGGAAGAGACAAGCAAAACTGTGATGATAACCTCAGCAACCAGTAAAGTCTCCTGAAAATTAGAGAAAGAACACCAGGAAGAATGAGAAAAAGAAAGGATAAAGCACATAAATGGTCTCTCTCTCACTCTCTCTCACACACACACACACCAGGATATATCATATGTCATATTTTCATATAGTTATTTGTTCAGATGCACAATCTCCTTTTAGAGTTTATTTCCATGCTTCACCGATTGTTTCACTTTTATATTTCTATTTATTTGTTTTTGTTTTTGTTCTGGAATGCAACAGATAGCATTGAAAATTGAAATCACTCAAATACCTTTCCTTTTCATTTGCATATAAAATCTCAATCTTTTGAAATTTGGCTTTTATTTTCAACTACCTCTAAATCTCTCCCTAAAGGAAGTTAATGTTCTTTTTTTTTTCAGAAAAAAATTAATATTTTGATTATTTTTTTGTAAAGCTCTACCCTCATGTATTTTCCACCTTTATTTTAGAAAGTTGGCTACCTCCTTCCTTCTGAAAAAAAAAAAAAAATGTTTTTAATCTTGATTTGGTCTTTCCCTCCTTGACTCACTTAGCTTTCTTTTCTTCATTAGACTATTTTCCTTTTTTCTTTCCTTTCCTTCTCTAGCCCTCCTTCCCTTACAGTTTCTTCCTTCCTTTTTTCTTCCTTTACTCCCTCCACCCTTTCGCCCATCCTTCCCTCCTTTTCTACTTCTTTTCCCCTTTTCTCCTCCTTCTCCTTATCTTTTTCTTTTTACTTTAAGACTCTCTAGGAGATTTCTATTCATCTCTTTCTGTATACATGAAGAGCTCGGTTCATTCAAAAGACTCATAAATATTCATTTCTTACTTTGACACCACATTCTCTCTAGGCCAGTCATCTTGAGTTTATTTTTTAAGGTATATCAATTTTCATATCCAAAGTCTGAAATGGGTAAAATACCAGTTTATAATTTGTTCACAAAAAAATCATAACGTCAATTTCCCCCTATTCTGACATTGGCTTCACCATTCCCCATATTTTTTTTTAAATAAAATTTATTGGGATGACAATGGTTAGTAAAATTACATAGGTATCAAGTGTACAATTCTGTAATATATCATCTATATATCACATTGTGTGTTTACCACCCAGAGTCAATTCTCCTTCCATCACCATATGTTTGACACCTTTTACCCTCTTTTACTCTCTCCCCTCCCCTCTCCAACCACTGAACTATTATCTGTGCCTATGAGTTTTTGTTTCTTTATTTGTTTGTCTTGTTCCTTTGTTGCTTTCATACAACTCAACAACAAAAAAACAAACAATCTAGTTAAAAAATGGGCAGAGGACCTCAAGGGACATTTCTCCAAAGAGGACATACAGAAGGCCAACAGACATATGAAAAAATGCTCAACATCACTAATCATCAGAGAAATGCAAATCAAAACCACAATGAGATACCACCTCACACCAGTCAGAATGGCTATCATCAGGAAGACTAATAATAACAAGTGTTGGAGAGGCTGTGGAGAAAAACGAATCGTCATACAATGTTGTTGGGAATGCAGACTGGTGCAGCTGCTATGGAAGGCAGTGTGGAGGTTCCTCAAAAAAATTAAGAATAGAATTACCATATGGTCCAGCAATCCCTCTCCTGGGTATATACCCAAAAAACCTGAAAACATTTATCTGTAAAGATAGATGTGCTCCAATGTTCCTTGCAGCTTTATTTACGGTGGCCAAGACATGGAAACAACCAACATGTCCTTCAATTAATGATTGGATAAAGAAGATGTGGTATATATACACGATGGAATACTAATCTGACATAAGAAAAATGAAATACTGCCATTTGCGACAACAAGGGTGGACCTTGAGATTATCATGCTAAGTGAAATAAGTGAGACAGAAAAAGTTGAGAACCATATGATTTCACTGATATGTGGGATATAAAACCATTCTCCAGATTTTTAACACCAAAGTCTTTGTCATCTTTAAATTTGTTTTCCTTCTTCCATGGCCTACTCATTAACAAGTATATTGATTCTTTCTTTTGAGCGTCATGAATATCTCCTTTACTTTTCTGTTTTTGTTATTTGTGATTAAATCTATAACTCTCATAAACTTACATCTGAACCATTATATGGCATTTTTCCTGATTTCTTTGACTAAAAGCGTGAAGAGTCCAGAAACCAAGTCTCATGAGAACATCTGACAGCAAAGGAGACTGTTGAAAGGTGAGCTAATTAATGGAAATGATATTACTTCTGATCTCCCTTCCAACTCTGACATTCCATAATATCTACTTTTCTTTCTAAGGTTCACGCTTTTACAATATTTGTATTTTTCTCTACTCTTACTTAATGTTCCAAACCCACCAGGAAACAAAAGAGAAAGACCACAGTGCTGTGAGATATTGTCAAATGATGGCTTCTCCAAATATCACCCAAATAACCTGTTGATAAGACAAAGCTGGGTTTACTACTTACCTAGGCAGGAGGAGCACTACCTTGACTAACTCTTAGTAGTGTCTTGGAGGGAAAGAGCAAATTTGGGATAATTAATAAGACTTTGATGTCTGGTTTAAAGCAGCTTTTCCAAAGCAGAGACTTGGTTCATATTGAGTAGGATCATAAAATCATAGTTTAGGACTGGTAGATATAGACAGGTGACAATTTTAAGTCAAGGAGTTTCAAGAACTAGCATATAAGCTATGCTTTGATGCTTTCTATTAAATAAATGTTGGGTCTTTCAAGAAGTTCCTTGGAAGAACAATAAGTCATTCACAGCTTTTATCTTTCCAGTCAAGGGTTTCCTTAGATAGTACAGTTATGTTGAACTATGTTCATAAAGATTCTCCATTTCTTCAAAAAGAAGATTTATACAAACACATAAGGTTTTAAAACATATATTATAACTGCAAAAATAAAATGTTAGGAGAAAAATGAGGCATAAAATATTTCACTTCCTGGAAACAGGTTCTTCTGTTTTTCTAGTAACCTCAAGAAACTTACGTTTTCAGCTGTTTTTCTTTATAGGAGAATCACATACCTAAATAAAAAACTACAAGGTCAAGTGCATAGATGAGCTAGGACCAAAACATTAATGTGTCTAGACGTGTGTTCCAAATAGGGGTTGGTAAGGAGCTAGAGAACTTTCTCCATTGAAAAGCATTCACCTCTAAATTATTAATAAAACATTTAAAACCTTGTTCTGGTCAAACAGAATCTATCTTCAGGCCAGCTTCTACCTGTAGGTCAACATTTTGCAACTTTTTTCAGTTGGAAGGATTGTGAAGATCTTACAGATGTTTGATGTTAATTGTAAAGTCAGGAAATGCTTGGAAGAGTTTCCCAGTGTCCACCCAGCCATTTAGCACCAGATACGTATGTGCAGCCACAAAGTGTAGACCCAGCCCTGTGACTAACCCCATCTATAGAAAATAAAAACAGTTCAGTTTCATGAAGCTCTATAGTGACATGGAGAACCATGTTAATCCAATAGCTCAGAACAAAGAGAGAGGATAAAGAGCAACTATAACACTTGGAGGAATTACCCTTTTTTCTTTTGATTATGGAAGACATTCCATCTTTAGCACAGCAAACAAAATTTCAAAAGTGCTTTTATTTTCAGATATTTTCATTTGTTTTTCAATACTATATAATAAGTATTAAAAAGCATTTGAAAGCCTGTGCCTTTTCACAAAATCATCATCCTTCACTATAGATTTGAAAGGAGAAAAGTAATTGGGGAAAAAAAAGAATGTTGGCAAGCCTCAGCAATAGACTGATGAAGTCAGCTATTACTCTCCAGCATGACTCCTGGCATGATTGCTTAAATGATCGTTCAGTTCTTGGTGTCAATGAGTTTTCAGATCTGGCTCTTTTGGTGTATGAAGCTTTGAGAATTATATATGACATGTTGATTATATTTTGCAGTGGGAAATGCTGCAGTGATCTGTTTTGTCTACGCTCAGTCTAATTGCCACTAGCAAGACAATCTCTAAAAGCCTTGAAAGAACAGGCTGCCAGCCAAAAGGCCAAAGAACATTAAATTGTGGTATAAGAACAGAGTAAACCCAATTAAACTGGGATTCATAGTGGAGTTAATTTGTTAATCATGTGAATTCTCCTTCTCTCTTGTCCCTCTATTTGTTTATGGTGTGAGCTGATCTAGAAAATCATATGAGTCCATAGTTCTGTTAAGAGCCTCAATTTCTGGGACCCATGTGGTTTGAAGTGTTTAATCGTCCATTTAAGATAACCCATTTCAGGAGAGCTGGAAAAATCAGACATGCAAGTCCATCTGCCAACTGAGCAATCGGCATTTTTGGGTTGCCACAGCCTTTGCATTTTCCACTGGCCTCCTTGAAATATGGAGAAGACAAATATGCATATCCTCAGCAAAACAATGGTGGCCGTGCAACTGATTCATCACTATTAACTTCCCACAGAAAAGCTAACTCTAACTCTGAAGTCTACTCAGGCAACACAGGCTCCCAATATGCCAGCCTCAGAAAGTAGGTGGCAGTGGAAAGGTGGGTAAGAAGGCTGGTGGCTCTCATTCTAAACCAAAGAAAATCTATTAGAGATGTGTGCATAGTCTCTAACCTGCCTGCTTTCAGAAGGCTGTGTGATGTCTCCTGAATTATGTACAAAGGAAGTAGGAAGCACTGCTGCTTCACATGCCACCCTAAATGGACCTGTCAGCTAAGGTCACTTCACCTTGCTCATATGGTGGCTCTCCTCACAGTGTTGGCCTTGGTACCCATAATATGACGTTATCGCAGTCTCACCAGTGTATTATAGTTTACTGTATCGAATACATCCCTCACTTTCCTGTTTTTTTGGTGATATAACGTATCCATATGTCTCAGATAATCTAGATCCAGATGGAAGCATCTTATCATTGAAAAGAAATTTTGCTGAATGAGTAGTAAAACAGACAACCTTGGTGTTCTTCCACTTATGAACAGGACAGAACAAAACCACATACAAAATTGACAGAAAAGTGAAGGAGAAAAATAATATAATTTTGTGTTATTTTTATTTATTTATACATGTAGATTCTGCTAGGTATTTCTTTTGGACAATAAGTCTGGAACTAATCCATTTTAGATCTAAACTACAATGACATATACTATCAGTGTCCCCATTCTAGGCTTACTTAAACAGAACATCTAGTATTGGGGCTCAGGAATGTACATGTTTACTACATTTTCACAGATGATTCTTATTGATTCGTATTCACATTGAAGTTTGAAAAATACTTTATTCAGGTATTGAGGCTCCAGCAAGGATCCTCAAATAATTTCCAGTGAAAACCTTTTATCTTACATAAATAACTACTTGTGTGGGAAGGGATGGTAAAACTGAATGCCTGTGTAGATGGGGACATTTCAATCAGCCAGAGTTAGGGATTCATGTGGGGGAGGGACAGAGAAACAAAGACCATGATTTCTGGCTTCAGGGTTGTCTTTGCCTGGGACTGATACTCCAGTGAGTCACAGAAAGTTGGGCACAGCAGCAACCCTCATCCATAAGAGCTGCCATCTTCCCTGATATTTTATACAAAGATGTTTCCCTGATGTTATAAATTACGATCCCCTTCCCTACCCGAGGAAGCCATTTTCCTCTTTTTTTTCAATCAACAGCAATCCACTCATTTCTTACTGTTGGCTTGACTTTGTATTGCAGGTTTCAAATTATCCCACAGTCTGTAACTATGTTAAAGGACTAATGTGAAGTTGAAACATAAGAAATACTATAAAGGTAACCTTGTATAAAGTCTAGATATACACTATATACAGTTTTTTTTTTTTTAATATAGCATTTATTTATGAAGTCACATTTACCATTCTAACATTTTATTTCGGGCTTCACTGAGGTATAATTGACATACAATGTCCTGCACATATGTTAGTGTACAGTTTGATAAATTCTGACATCAGTATACACCTATGAAACCATCACCACGATCAAGATAGTAAACATGTCCATTAGTTTGCAGACTTTTCTTGTGATCCTTTGTAATTGTTCCCTTCTCTCTTCACTCATTCTAGCCTACCTCCACTCCTACACATTTAATCACTCATAAGTTTTCTGTCACTGTATTTTAGTTTGTTTTACCTAAAGTTTTACATAAATCATACAGTATGTACAATTCACTGACTGGCTTCTTTCACACAACACATAGTTATTTTGATATTTATCCATTTTATGTCAATGGTCCATTTCTTTTTATGACTGAGTAGTATCCCATGGCATGGATGTACCACAGTTTGCTTAAGCATTCATCTCTTGGGTTGTTTTCAGCATTCGGCTATTACAAATACAACTGTTATGAATATATTTGTACAAGTCTTTAAGTGGGCATATTATTTCTTTTCTCTTGGGTAAATTTCTAGCCTGGATCAAATGGATGGTAAATGTGTTTAATATAAGAAGCTGCCAAATTGTTTATCAAAGTGATTGTACCATTTTACATTCTATACAGTATATGAGAGTTTTAGTTCTTCTGCACCCTCACCACTTGAAATGGTCTGTATTTTTTTTAATTTTAGCTATTTTGATAATTGTATAGAAGTATCACATTATGGTTTTCCTTTGCATTTCCTTGATTATTAATTATATTGAGCATGTTTTCATTTGCTTATTTCCTATCTATGTATCTTTTTGGGTGAAGTGCCTGTTCAAATCTTTTGTTCATTTATTTATTGGGTGTCTTATTTTCCTATTATTGAGATTTCAGGGCTTGTTATACATTCTGAAAAAAAACATTTTATCAGGTATATGCCTTGCAAATGTTTTCTCCCTACTACACAAGTGTCTCTTCATTGTTCTCACATTATTTTTTGAAGAGCAAAATTTTCAGTTTTGATGATGTCCTATTTATCAATATTTTCTTTTTAGTTTGTGCTTTTGGTATTGTATTTAAGAAATCACTGCCTAACCAAACGTCACAAAAATTTCCTCCTTTGTTTTCCTCTATAAGTTTTTTATTTTTAGGTTTTGCATTTATGTCTTTGTTCTTTTTTGAGAGTTTTTTTTTTTTTTTTTTTTTTTTGGTATATTGTATAAAGTATGCATCAAAGGACAAATGACTTATGACTTCTTTGGAGCAATGTCTCAATGTCCACATTCTATAGGTAAGATTCATGGTATTGTTATGCCTTAGGGACATTAATGAAAATACAAACTGTATATGTAGTGACAGAGGCTGAATTCAAACCATAACCATGGGGTTTATGAAGACAGGAATATAGGCTGACAGCTGCATAAGCTCTTTCAAGTCATAGTTTCTCAATCTTTTTCTATTTCCACTGAAAGAGAGATTTTCTATATTCCGCTTGCCCTGATCCTGATGGAGGTATTTGGAGAAGGCTGAGAATGAAAATTATAGAGAACAGTGCAAAGCACTGCTCCTTGATACTCACTATTAATATACATTCTCCATCTCCTACGCTTTTATAACAGAAGCAGCTCCCTTTTCTTACCTCTTGTCTTTCCTCTTCTTAGTCTAACCTACATGCTGAAAGTCATAAGGATGAAAATCATGGGGTACTCAGGACCAGGGGAATTAGCATACAGACTTGTAGCCCTCTGATGTGAAACAAAGGGAGGGTGTGAAATACTTCCTACCATAATTATGAAAACATAAACCTAGCAATCCATAAATTCTAAATTTATTGAAAAATATTTAACTGTGTACCAGTATTCAGCTATAGTTTCTATACATAAACATGCAGCAAAAATAGAATTTTCATTAAAAAGATTGACTGTTAATGGGAAAATGTTCAGATCACATTATTAAATGAAAATTTCAGGTATAAAACATATGTAGAGTTATGAGTCTGCTTTGTAAAAAAGAAATCTATGCATATTAAAGGACATATTAATTTTGATCACTGTACACAGTGATCAAATGCATATTAATTTTGATCACTGTACACAGAAGTGATCAAAAATATATCTCCCAGTGGTAAGAAATTTATTTTTAATTCTGTTAATTTTCTTGTTATTTAAAAATATTTTTTATAATAAACATTTCCATTTGTAAAATTATTTTATAGGAAGTAATGAAATAGCCTTAAAAATCATACAGGAAAAACACTGGCAATTATATAACCTGAGGTTTGTGAAAACCTGCTAAGCAGAGAATTTTCTTTATTAAAATGTATACTAGTGATATCAGCAAATTAACGCTGCATGGGCTGGTAACGATGATATGAAAAATAGAATACTTAAAAGATACCCATTAAAACATGAAATTCTACAATGGAAAGATTCGACCTTTTTCACTTGTTATTTGGATTGTTTAGCTCACTTTAAGCCCTTCTTAGAATTCCAAAGAGGTTGTTGCAGGAGGAAAAGCTCTCCCACATCATTATTTAATACCCCTCTGTGTCTTCATATGTTTGAGTCTGTGAAACAATTCTGTTCTAAGATACTGAAGATGAACTCCTGAGGTTAAACAAAAGGATTCACTTGTCTCACCAGAAATTCAAAGTCGTTATGAAACAGAAATCCTGCTTCCCCTTGGTAATAGAGTAGCCATGAATCACAGCACCACACTGTCTCGATCATAATCTAACATTTCATGCCTCTGACAATAACTTGATTTGTCAAGAGACTATCCTGGTGAGAGCTGCCAATAGTATCGATGCCCATTGAAGAGGATATAATTAAGCCCTTGGTGAGCTAATTTCATTTTCTCTTTTAACAACTTAGGGTGCATAAGTGTAAAATTGAAATAGAAAGAAGATGCTAAGAAACCTTGCTCTGCCCAAATTCGGAGCAAGGGTTTCACCTCTCTTTGATCTGATAAAGAATATTTAAAGATATTCAAAACAGCCTTCCCTCAAATACCTCACACTTACAGCAAATGTGTTTGTTGCTACCAACTAAGCACCATCAGGCTTTCTCTGATATAACAGTTTCTTCCAAATTAACTGCAGAAAAGTTCAGTGCTTTGTGTTTGTTATCTGCTTCTATTATGGCTTGAGGACAGAGAATTGATTCTGATTCACTCTACCACTCGCTGTGAGCAGTTTGGAGTAAAGGTATTTGTCGATTAGGGTAATTTCTTAGAAGCTTGTTATTTGCTTGGGAATACATCCATTACTCAACAACTGGAAATACAAGGAGATGAATCAGCCATATTTTTAGTTAAAACAACAATTTTATGTTGAGACAGGTTAAGTAGAAGATTAATCATTCCCATATCAGGATAACCTCTGAAGTTGCATAAGGCAAGTATTCTGCTATGACAAAGAAATAATCTCTACATCCAAAATTCTCTCCACCTTTGACTTTATTCACCTTTCATAACTAAGTATAATTACTTTCAAAATACAGGAAAGGAATTCATTACGTATGTGTTACATGCCTTGATCAAAAACATATTAGTTGGAGGATTAAGAGGGCAGCAAAGGTTATCCTGAGTTCTGCCCCAAACTAATATCAACTAAGATAAGCATGTTGAGTTAGTGCCTTGTATGTCTCTAAACCCTGGTCCTATCCCTGGTGGGATGCAAAGGTGATACATCATGTCAAAGCCTGTGCTGACAGAAGGGTGGAGAAAAATCTCTGCATAGAAGCCCTGGCAGTGTGCTGGGCAAAGCCGACTGGTTAGTAGGTAGGAGTAGAAAGAGAGTCATGAGATGTGTTTTAAATTTGGCATCTATGGTAAGAGCCTATCCAGGTGGTAATTTACCCCTAGAGTACATCTTCAGGTTCCAACAATATCATAGCACAGTGAGGGCTGGTAAACAGCCAACCAAGGCTGAATTCGCTCATGAGAAAAGGCACAAACAGGGTGAATCTAATGTAAATTACTTACTTTCCCTTGCTGGCTATTTTATTCTCCCTTTCCTTGTCTTCCCATTTTCCCAGATTCCCAGAACTTTTAAGCTACAAGATTCTTTTTTACAAGAGGAACTGCTATCTCATAATACACTAACGTTTATGTGCATATGTTTAACCAGTTTTGTCCTAGGATTACTGGAATTTTCAAAGAACAAATGGGGAAAATACAAAAAAAAAGAAAGAAAGAAAGAAAGAAAGAAGAAAGAAAGAAAGAAAGAAAGAAAGAAAGAAAGAAAGAAAGAAGAAAGAAAGAAAGAAAAGAAGAAAGAAAGAGAAAGAAAAGAAAGGAAAGAAAGAAAGAAGAAAGAAAGAAAGAAACTCAGACATGTGGCACCAGGGTGGGAGAGAACTTTGGAGCTAAAGGATCATCCCAAACTTCCTATCTCAGAATACATGAGGACTTCTCTATTAGCCTGATGAATGAGGTCAGAATACCAAGTAACAGAATACCAGACTAAGATTGGTTTAAGGAAACAGTGGTTTGTTTCTCTCACATAACAAGGAGTCCAGAGGTAGTCACTGTCATTATTTAAGCAGCTCAAATCCCCATACAGATAGACCTTTCATCATCATCCTTTTGTTTCTAACTTTATCTCTTCTGTCAAAGTCCAATCCCTGAGGCTCATAAATTAGGTCTATTTTCCACATTTTTATATTTGTCTATCTCTCCTTCTATCAGCAAGAAGCTAATCAATATGCTAGATTTCCTCCCAGAGCAAAGAACAAAGTGAATAGGAAGGAAAAGCAGTGGTTAGTCATGATTAACTGACTAAACGTGGACTGCTTCTCATGGCAGCCGGGGCTCCTTGGCCAGTGTTTATTGTCAGAAGTGAGTCAATGCAGTCCACGGCCCCTCTCTGAGATGAATCATAAATAGGGCACTTGTATTAGTCTAGCCTAGTAGATTCCTTTGAACACTCTTATCCAGTAAAGATTTGCATATATTTTGGCTTATCTCCTAGACTTTCCTTGGTCTTTCCTTACAAGAATCCAAGTTTTATAAGATGCTGCACCTAACAATTTCCAAGTGTGAAATCCTGACACTTCAAAATGATAAAAAGCATCTACTGTTCAGGAAATATATCTGGACTGACTTCTTGGAACGCACCTCCTCTTTATCTGGGAAGTTCCTCCCATTGGCTTTGGACTTGGATTTCCCCCATTTCTGTTTCTTAAGCTTGCCCCACTTGGAATTTGTTCCATGTGTTTGTGATCCCAGTATCACACTCTCTTCCTCAAAAATCACTTTCAAATCCTCCTCCACTAGGTCTCCATGGATTTTGAAGCTTCAGGATTTTGAAGGTTTAAAAAGCACTACCTTTGTAGTGTTTCCATGACAGCTTGCCCAAGTTCTCCTACACATTTTGATGCTTTATGAGCCTCCATGCCGGTAAACGCTGTTTTATCAAAGATCTCTCTTTTCCTCATCTCCTTCTTTTGCTTATCACATAGGTAACTTTGTACATATGCTCATGTTATCTTTAAATTATCTTGTCCCATCCAACCACTGAGTCTATGATGGTTCACTGCACTCAAATTTGTATGTACAAACAACTCTATTCTCCTTTGGGAATGCTATTTATAATTACCTTTTCTCTATCTTAACCCAAAAGGTGGATCAGCAACTTGTTTTCAAATTTGAAAATAAAATGTATGGCAAACAATCTACTTTAAAAATATGTTTAGCATCATTAAGAATTAGGTAAATACAAATTAAAAGCACAATGAGTTATCACCACACATCTATCAGAGTGGCTAAAATAAAAACTAAATGCTGGTTAGGATGTGAAGAAACTAGATCACTCACACATTGCTGCTGGGAATATAAAATGGCACAGCTACTCTGGAAAATGATTTGACAGTTTTTTAAAACATGCAACTATCATATGACCCAGATTGCACTCTTAGGCATTTTTCCCAGAGAAATAAAAAATTATGTCCATACAAAAACCTATACCATACCCCACCCCCTTATCTGAGATTTCATTTCTACAATTTCAGTCAACCACGTTCCAAAAATATTAAATGGAAAATTCCAGAAATAAGCAATTCATAACTTTTAAATTGTGCGCCAGTCTAAGCATCTCTCACTTCATCTTATCACATAAGCACTGTATTATTTCATATTATCACAAGAAGAAGAAGGGTGAGTATAATACAAGAAGGGTGAGAGAGAGACCACATTTATGTAACTTATTACAGTATATTGCTAATTGTTCTATTGTATTATTAGTTACTGTTCATTCCTTCCTGTGCCTAATTTACAAATTATATTTTTTAATAAGCATGTATGTATGGGAAAAACATAGTATACATAGGGTTTGGTACTACCCGCAGTTTCAGGCATCCATTGAGGGTCCCTAGTGGACTAGAGGGGGCTGCTATGTGTGGATATTCACAGTAGTTTTACTCATCATAGCCCAAAACTGAAAACAACCCAGATGAGCTTTAACAGGTGAATAGTTAAAGAAACTCTGGGATATGCAGACATGGAATAATACTTAGCAGTAAAAAAAAAAGAGTAAATTATTGACATATGCAACAACTTGGACAAATTTCAGGAAATTAATTATACTGATCGAAACATGGTAACCCCCAAGATTGCATACTGTGTGACCATTCATACAACATTCTTGAAATGACAAAATTTTAGAAATAGAGAATGTATAGTGATTCCCAGGGGCTGGGATCTGTATTAGGTGGGAAGAGGGAGGTTTGTGTGACTCAATAAAATGGACAAAATGAGGGATAACTGTGGTTATAAAAATGTACTGGATCTCAACTGTTTACCAATGTGAATATCCTGGCTGTAATACAGTTTTGCAAGATGTAAGCATTGGGATACACTGGGTAAAGTTTACATGGAACTTCCCTGAATAATTTCTTACCCTTGTATGTGAATCATCAGTCACAATTTAAAATTTAATTTAAAATTTTAATCACATTTGTTTACAATAGTACAGAATAAGTAAATTAGGAGAGCAAAGTAAAAAGAAACTATTTGAGCTCCTAGAATGACAAAATTGTTCTTAAAATTACATTGCAGAGTATAACTGCATCCTTTGTTCTAAATCATTTCATTAAATATTGCATTAACCATATTCTAAAAGACTTAATTTTCTCCATCTTGACATGACAAAATTGTATATCTTTCTCTATTTTCCTCTTAGAAATTCTACATAGAATCAATCTGGGATTTCTTTGGGAGAAATCAACTCTTAAACTGTAAAGTGAAAAACTTACTAGAAATGTTTTTAAAAGGCATTTCAATTGTTTCAAATATGTCTGATGTGAAACAGATACTATTTAATTAACATTGTTAACAACCTCATACACCTCAGATAAACGTACTTATTTGAAAAATGTTGCTCCTATTAAATATTTATGATTAAGAAAGGAAGGCCATTGATAGAATAATAGAAAACATCAAGAATTAAGACAGAAGAAGTCAGTGAAAAACAGAAGGCAGAGAACTGAAAAAGGTTACTATGAAGTACAAGGCAGACTGTGCTGCATTCGACACAATTTCTTCAAATTTATCCTCCATTAACTGATTCTTTCTTCAGCTGTATTTATACTGCTCTTAAAATTATCCATTGAGCTTCTTTTTAAATTGTTTTTAAGTAAACATATTACTGAAGTATATTATATTACAGACAAATACACTAATTATAAGTGTACAGATCAATGAACTTTCACTAGGTGAGCCCAGCCATGTGACCACCACCCAGTTCAAGAAATATAACATCACCAGACCCCTAGACACCTTCATTTTGCTTCACCCCAGTTACCAACCCTCCCCAAGGGTAACTAATATTCTAACCTCTATTGTCACAGATTATTTGTACTTGTTTCTGTACTTTATGTAAATAGAGTTTAAAAATACAGACAAAAATAAAATGTAATTATCTTCCCAACAATCTACCTTCTTCCTTGTTACCTATTTTGGCTCCCAAATTAGAATACTTCAGGTCCTCTTCTTTTTCTCCCTCTCCTCATTCCTCTATTTCATCAACAATCTAGCTCTAATGTCAGTTACCTAAACATTTTTCCAATTTATCCTTGATTTTTTGCTACTATTGGCACTGATTTAAGAGGTTAGAAACTATTTTGGAAATCAAAACTAAATAACTGTCTCCCTGGCCTCACTATTACCCTCTTTGCCTTAATACTTTCTCTCCACTCTTTCCAACATGATTTTTCTAAAACACAACCTAACTAGTCATTTGTCTGTGTGAGAGCAAACCATATATTTGCTTTGTCTTAAAAAAAAAAAAAAAAAAAAAAAGTCAAATCATTTAAACTTGTTTACAAATCCCTTGAAAATGTCGCTGGCATATTTTCCCATATTTAATCTGCCTACAAATCCCAGCATGCATTGTACTCCAGCCATCTGGTATTATTTGCAGTCTCCAAATAATACTCTTTCACACTCCTCTGACTATGTGCATTTGCTCTGATTTCTTCCACAGATGTTTTTCTACCTCTTTATTTGCCTAGTGAAAATCCTATTCAACCATGAAAACTCAATTAAAATATTCTCACTCTCTATCCCTCATCTCACCATCAAAGACACTTAGTAGCTGCATGACACTCATTCCAGAATAATGTATAGCTGCTTCTATGTGACACTTTTAATATAATGTACAATTATTTTCTAGTTTTGTCTCTCTGCTCCATAGATTGTGTTATTTGTTCAATTCCTCCCTGTACTCTCCATGTCTGGAAAAGTATACAAAATTGTTCTATTCGAATGCATGAACAGTAACAAAGAAAAAAATGACAAATAGAGGTGCAGTCATATTCTCTAGACGCATCAAAGAAGGAAGGGCTTCCTTCCTCGTTTTATATGTCCTCATATAAAACGGGATATTTAAGCTCCTTATTAAAAATGCACACACCTTGGGTAGGCTGACAATGAGGTAAACACTGACCTCTCCTTACTCACAAGAGGGAACACCCCTTTCGGGAAAGGCACACCTAGGAGAACCCAACCATCACTTAGAAAGTGTCTTCTTCAGAGTATTTCAGACAATAAACCACTTCTTCACGTCTGACCAAGACCCTCAGATAGCATCTCAGCCACCCAAGTGAGGTGCAGGCCCTGGCTCCGGGAAGTTTTCTGACAAACTGGAAATCGTAAAACAAGGGTTGGTCTGGGATTCTAACTGTCCTAGGATCAAATCCCTACTATTTGCAGGATTTGTTGTTTGACCCTCTACAGCTCTCCATTTTATCATCTGCATGGTGGGAATAACCTGTGCTTTTTGAAGTGGGTTCATGTGAGCATCAAATGAACTAATGCTTATACAGTGCCCAGCACAATGCTTGGCGGAGTCCGTGCCCTGGAACGGCCACTTCTCTTTTCTGTTGCCCCAATGCATGCTTGTGCTGTTTTCCTTTTTATACATAGACTGTAAATTACACACTGTACGTGGTACCAAGCTGAGGAGATGGGAGGGCGGGGGTGACATACTGCGTGCATTAACTGTAGCAGAATGTGTGGAGGAGATGGTAATACAGCCAGGACTGAGCATCAACAGTAAATCTTGCCACGTTCAGTGTGTTCTGCTAACCCCCAAGGTTCCCTGGAGGCCCCGCGTGGCCTGGATTGCTGACATAGGCACCATAAGAATTGTGCAGCTCAGTACAAAACTGCTAGCTCACTCCCCCTGATTTTGCACAGATTCAGAGCACTGCACTCCTTCCATCTGATTTGTGCTTAGAAGAGATAAAGAGAACAAATGTCTGAAAACAAAACCCACATGCCAAATCAGCTAGTTCTAAAGCTCCAGTCAAGGCTGCACATAAATGAATCTGTACTTGCCCGGGCAGTTTCTATTCCTCTGTCTTTCAGCAACATCGCCTAAGCATCTAGTGTAGACACATATATATCTGACACTGGGAGGACAGAAGGATCCATAAAAGCAATGAAATGACCATGATCCAGCTGCTCACTACATATGCTGCTTGAAACAAAGATAAATTAGCTTAGGCACGACATGTTTTTCTCTGGATGATACCACATACATTCACATATTTGACAAATACTATTTTAGGCATTTACTTAGTGATCACAAAGCTTAGTGCTGATCAACAACCAATAGTTGATCAACAACCAATTTGAGAGATTCCCTTGTTCACAGAACTGGTAAGATGTGCAGACAGAGCAAAGCACACAGAAAGCATACTTAGCAAAATATATATTGAGCAGTAGCAACCAGGTGTCATGAAAAAAAGAGTCAGAATATATAGAAAATGGGAAATGATTTGTCGACAGATTTGCTAGAGATGCCGATGCAGGATTTAAAAGCATCCGCATTGGATGATCTGGGCCATGAGTGATTGCAAATAAGGACACTGGGAGCAGACAGAGAGGTCAGAGCCAGAATGACACATCAAAGAAATAAGGCAGCAACAGCCTATATGATTTTCTATTGCACATAACAAATGACCACAAACACGTGGAGGGGTTAACTGGGTCCATTGCTCAGGGTACCACCAGGCTGCAATCGAGGTGTCGGCTGGCTGATCCCCACCTGGAGGCTGGGTGTCCTCTTCCAAGCCATGTGGCTGTTGTCAGAATTCCTTACCTGGGAGCTTTAAAGTCACATGCACTGTGTCTTACTGCAAGCATGAGAGAGTCTTTCTGACATTTCACCTTCTTTCAAGGAGCTCACTTCATTAGGTCAGGCTCACCCACAATAATCTCCCTTTTGATTGACCCAGAGTCAGCTGACTAGTAATCTAATCACAGGAGTAATATTTCTTTAGATTTACTGGCCCTTACCATATTCAAATGGAGTGGGTTTTACAGAGCATGGATCTTAGAGGGCATGTTCGATTTGCTTGAGGTCAGATAGAAAGTTGTCAGTCAAGGATCCCCTTCACAGTTAGCTGTCTTTACCCTACATGTATCCGTCTGCCCTGTGTGGAGGAGACTTGCAGTGTTTCAGAGTAAGACTCCAGCATTGGACTACTTAGGTTCAAATCCTGACTTCACTCCTTCATAAAGGTGTGACCTCAGGTAAGTTACTTAACCTCTCTGATGGCAACAATGAAGAGTTCACGCAAAGGATTTTGATTTTATCCTCTGCAGATAATAGTAAGTAAATTATGATTTGAAAATAGTGCACATGTGACCAGTTAGTACACATAATTGTAGAGGAAATTTCTTAGTTCCTAGTTGTGGTTCCTTTTCTTTGAAAATTAAGTAAAGGAGATCAAGTGTCAGCTTGCTTATTAATAGCAGGTATTGTGATTACAGTTAAAAAGTAGTGACCCTATCTTATTCTCTATTAAATACCCCAAAACATTTCAATGTTTTAGGCACTGATAGATTCTAATATGTTAAATTAAAGTAAGTAATTGAGCCTATAAAAATTAAAACACTGCTTTGAATGAGCAGGTTTTCAGCATAACGAAGCCAGTGAAAAGACAGCCTTCTTTTCTTACATGAAACCTTAGAAAGATGGGATAGTAAGGAATATACCCCCCTACTTCTGATGTCCATAAAGAGGAGTGGCTAAATCATAGTTATAGCCTGGTGCTACCAAAGTGAGCATCTTGCTAGTTTTAAAGACATACTTGATCCTGGGTCAGTTCTTTGTTTCACTCAATTAATAACATCGATACATCCTCCAGGAGATGCAATCTTCACATCCATCCATAACCATAGGATTTCAAAGAAGGAAACCTAGACTATGTATGGGCCCTATATTGGAGACAAGGGTTGTGCAACAGGCAGACTTACAACTGATGTCATCACATCCTTGTTTGACCACTGTTGTAAGAGTCTAACTTCAAATGCCCAGTAGGATGGGTCTCCATAGAAATGCTATGGACAATTCAGCGAGACTATTGTATTCTGATGCAGAAACCCATGGAAACCGCAATGCAGCAGCTATTCTCATAAATGCTAGGAAGTGAGTAGCTCTAGCGCGTTGGTCCTCAATCTTTGGTGTGCAGGTTCTCCTACACAGAGCCTCTGGTAAGGTGGGGCTGACGTCAGGTATAAGGTAAGTGATCTTGAAACTCTACTTTGAAAAATGCCATTATCAAAGATAGCAGGCAAATTACATGGCTGTAATTATCTGGGTAAAGGCTATTGGAGCCTAGACTACAGTAATTGTTGCGGATGGGGTGGGACTGGATGCATTTTTGCTGTTTCTTAGCTTAGACTCTCCTTCTAAAGAAACAAAAATTGGGTCACTCAAAACAGATATTTAGAGAAAAAAATTTCTCTCCCCCTCAATCTCTTTCAGCTCTGAGAGCCTGCATTTTATCATTTAGACATAGAACATCAGAGAATTCTATAATACAAGGTAACAACATAATGCAACTAAATGACATAATAACAACTCCCTTAACATAGATTTGTAGGATTACTTACATCTATGTTCAGCTGGGAAAAAAAAGACACTCCACTCACAGAAAAACTTCTCACCTTACAAAATGGTAATAAATATGAGTGAACTACAGCTGCTTAAGAAATATGTACAAACGACAAAAACTAAGAAACCAGCTTATTTTTAAATGAAAGTATTTTTATTCATCAACTAGAGAGCATTAAATAGCCTCTTGGTCATTCTTAGTATTTCTCTTTGCTGTAAAATTTCTACCTTGAAAAGACATTGAGGAGGTTGGAAAGTTTAGAATGAAGAAAAAAGAAAAGTGACTGAATGAATTCAGAGATTTTCATTGTGATGACAAACACTGTGAGGGTTCCAGGGTCCACATTCTGCCTCCTTAAGGACAAGTTTGCAGTTTATCTGCACAAAAGGGCAGCTTCCTCCTAAAGGGCAGAGCTGCTCTGTGTTGCAGAGGCCTGGCTATTATGGTATCTGAGGATGGCTGGGCCCGGAGGTTTATAACAGAACATTGCGAAGCAGTCCCTTCTGGATCTGCGGGAGTCTCCGTGGCTGGCAATGAATGCCATGTGTGAAGAGGGGTGGTGATCAAGACAGCCTAGAGAACTTGGTTCTTGACCCAGAACTACCCTGTATAATTTTAACCTAGCAAGGGAACTTCCTTGTAACGCATTTTCCGCAACTTGAAATCAAAGCAGTTAGGCTAGATGACAGCTAAAGACCCTCCATCTCTGCCATTGTATGACCCTGCCATCTAAAGCTAAAGTGTAAATGTGAGAAATTGGAGTAATCAAGAATAAGAATATACAAGTATTGGAATGAAAACCCCACATTCCTGTGTCATCTTGTCTCTGCCTACCCGGTCAGCTCATTTCTGGACATTCTCCTTCTTGCTGAATGCATTTTCCATAGTCACAGGCCTCAGCCTGGCTATCCTCTGTGTCCTAACACAAATGTCACTTTCTCCGCGGGGGCTTTTCCTGCCTCTCAGTCTAAATTAGATTTTAAGTAAATATTCCTTTCTATAAAAATTTATTCTTTTCCTTTACATCATCATGGAAGTTTGGCACGTATATCTAACTCTGTTTTATCTGTTAAATATGTTTTTCTTCAGAAGACCTCAGGCTCCTGAAGGACAGAGATGGTGCCCATTATGTTAAATACTGAGTCTGTTGCCTAGTGCTTGAAACATAGTGAGCCATCCTGATAGATGTCAAGGGAAGGAAGGAAGGAGAGAAGGAAGGAAGGAAGGGAGAGAGGCAGAGAGGCAGGGAGGCAGGGAGGGAAGGAAGGGAGAAAGGGAGAGAGGGAGGGAAGGAAGGAATCACTACAATTCTTTTCTCCACTCCAACATTTGAAACAAAATGCCTGCAACACATTTCATGAATGAGGCGTACCTCTTGTGTCTTTTATCTCTGCTCAGACGGGTACTCTGGGATCTCACTTCTTTTGACGTCCCCCTATCCAGGCCTATACCTCCCTGTAATTTATACATAGTGGATTTCCCTTCCTCTTTAACCTCCAGGAATAAAAAAGGAGATATACCTCTTCTATGTTCTCCTTATATATTTCATGAACAAAATACGATTTCCTGTCGTATGCTCTTCCTATTGTTGCAGTAACAAATTATCACAAACTTGGTGGCTTAAACAACACGATCTTATTATCTTATAGTTCTGGGGTCAGAAGTCCAAAATAGATCTCAATTGGCTGAAACTGAGGTGTTGGCAGGGCTGTGTTCCTATTGGAAGCTCTTGAGGAGAATCTGTTTCTTTGTCCTTTTCCAAATTCTAGAAGCTGGCTGCACACTTGTTTCCTGGCCTCTTCTTTCATCTCCCCTGCCAGCAAAGGTAGGGTGACCCCTTCTCACAGTGAATCGTTCTGACCTCCACTTCTGTAGCTATATCCCATGTAAGGTAATATTCTCCTGTTCCAGCAATTAGGACATGGACTTCTTTTTCTGAGGGGTGAGGTGACGTGATTCTATATACCACACCTGCACTTTCTCCCAACCTACCTGTGAGCTCAGGATATTCATACCTGGCTGAAGCTCCAAAGCCTCACCTCACTTCTTCTAGTCCTTTCCCTTTTCTCCATCATAAGAATTTCACAAGAATATTACTTCATCACAAAGGCAGCTATGCAACAGTCACATGTATTTTACATACATGACTTTCATAGTTTTCACTATTTGCTAAAAACCTGGAAGGTCCATTGCATTTTGCATACGAGTAATAATTTTGCTGAGTCACACATTTTAATCACAAGCCTTGGAAATAAGAGTCTTAACGAGAAAGTGAATCTAGTCTACAGTACAGTCAATGTCTATATTTAATATGGCTCTTTTGAACACTTACTGTAATGTTATGGTAAAAATTGTATTCTGTAGTGAAACCATATTTGCAGCACTTCAGAAAATCTATTATTCATGAATATCAAAGATGTAGTGAACAAAAAATATAATTATCTATGCCTAACAAATACCGATATGTATTAATTAAACTTTATGATATATAATTTACATGTGACCTTATCATCCATTATCACAGCAACCCTGCTAGAAAAGTTTTATAGGCAGGAAACAGATTCAGAGACCATCTGTAGTTTACTGAATGTCAAATACCTAGTAAAGGGTGGAGCCAGGATTTGAAACAATTTGGTACAACAATCAAGTTCTTTCCACTACTGCAAATATTCAAACATATTTATGTGGTTTCCTTTTGTTAATTTTGTCATGTAAAACCACTGCAGCTTCCAGGTGGCAGAAGCTCTCAGCTCAGCAGATTAGGTCCTAATTAAGGCCTATTGTGTGGTGACACCCTTCCTCTGGAGACCCAGATAAAGCCCATAGAGGACTTCAAAACCTGCCCATATATGGGACTACTGGGTCTTTTTTTTTTTTTTTTTTTTTTTTTTTTTAACAGCAAGAGGAGTCTCACATCTTTGCAAAAATTATTTTTCTCAGGACACCAAGATGAAGGGAGAGCAGAATATAGGAGATACTTTCATTTTGAGTTGAGCATTAGTTTAGAGTTAGGAAGAAAAACATTATGAAAAAATAAAAATATATCTTTGCAGCATAAAGTGTACTCATTTCCTGAGTAAGAAGGTGAGCTCAATCAGGGTCAAAGAATTGTGGAATCTAATTAGCAATGACATCTCAGAGGCTCTAACTATGACTGGTGAAGATGAAACTACGTGAGCTTGATGGAGTACCGCCACTGACTCTGGCAATATCTGACATTTCACCCTTTCTGTGAGAGCCAGGGAACAAATTAACTTCGCAAATGGAGATTTCCAAAATTAGCCAATCTTCTAGCTAGTCCCCCAAGCAGTTATTAAAATACGATTTTCAAAAGGTTAAAAATCATAACCAACACATACGTATAAAATGAGCACCTGTCAAAGAGTTTAAGTGATGGAAAAAACAGCAAGAAACCAGTTCCAAATAAATTGGAGGAGATAGAGATTTATAGATAATTTAACAAAGAACTGTAAAAACAAGACTGCTTGTTGGACTGAAAGTTAGTTAACGTCCAACAGGGTACTAAACTATTAATTCGGAGTTCTTTGTTTTATCAGTAAGAAATTATTTTCACCTCTGTTAGACAAAAATTTTTCAGTTAACCTCTTCCCTAGAACAGAGCTCTAGGGAAGCCCTGGTACTGTTAACATTTTGTTGTGGGGGGCTGTCCTGTGCATTGTAGGATATTTAGAGCATTTCTAGCCACTACCACACCGTCCCCCAATCATGACAGTCAAAAATGTCTCCAGACGTCATTGTCATATGGCTCCTGAGGAGCAGTAGTACTGTTCTACAGAGATGAAGATTGTTAAAATTTATCCCAAACTTGAAAGTAGGCAAAAGAAATCACTGGGTCTTCTGTCAGTGCAGCACTGGGCTTCTACCTTTGGGTTTCTTTTGACTGAGCTATTTTACTTAAGTCTCCAGGCAGTGAGTCTCAGGCAGGGACAGTTCTGTGGTGTACATCTATTGTTAACCCACACTACTGACTTTCTGTTCACCTCTGCTTCTCATTATGTTCCACCATTACTTGGATAGGAAAAAAATACTAAGTTGACTATAACTTTTCAAAATAATACCCATTTTTCAAAGGATGCGGTAAATTGTGAGTAGCAATTTTTTGTTCTTTCTTTTTAGATTTTAACAATGCTTTATCTGATATGATATTCATCCTTTTTTAGACATGTTGAGTCAGAATGTGACAATGTTAGGCAAGGACTATAACTGAACACAGTGTTAGTTGCTCACCTCTAATGTATTTGGTACCATTTCCCAATCGGACTACTATGTCCTCTCTAATTCCTCCATGTTCAGTACAGAGAAAAGATTATAAACTGTGACCTTTGATGATGGTCACAGTTCATCCCTCCTTTATGTAAAACTTTCAAAGATAAATGGGTTTCCAAATACATATTTTTTTAAATTTTAGACAGCTCATATGGCACCTATTACTGAATATTCCCAGCAACATCTGGGACTGCTTCTCATAATCAAACATGTTAATATTTCTACAGCTAAGCAAATGGACTTACACATCAAATGGGAATAAAAAATTTATAAATAGCCTCAAAACATTTCAGTTCAGGCTTTGCTACCAAATGAATAAGTGCCAAATTTATGAAAAAAGATTTTTGTTTTTCAGAGTTTTTCAGATATCAGAATTTTAAATTAGGGATTATGAATCTAGAAAACAAGGTCTGACAATTAAGTTCGTGAACTTGTTGCAATGATGTTGCTAACCTTTTTTGATATCAGAGGCAATATACATTATGAATTTGTACCAACTGGACAAACAGTTAACCAAGTTTACCATTTGGAAGTGCTGAAAAAGCTTCATGAAAAAGTTAGACGACCTGAATTTTTCATGGCTCTTGCATCACAACAATGCACCAGCTCACACAGCACTGTCAGTGAGGGAATTTTTAGCCAGTAAACAAATAACTGTGTTGGAACACCCTCCCTACTCACCTGACCTGGCCCCAATGACTTCTTTCTTTACCCAAAGGTAAAGGAAATATTGAAAGGAAGACAATGATGACATTTAGGACATCAAGGGTAATATGGTGATAGCTCTGATGGCCATTCCAGGTGGAAAGGTGGAAAGGTGCATAGCTTCCCAAGGGAAGTACTTATGTAGAAGGTAACCGTAGTGATATTAGCAATGAGGTATGTAGCACTTTTTCCAGGATGCATTCGTAAACTTAATTGTCAGATTTCGTAATAATAACACAACGGCAATAACAATATCTAATATATAAGGGTATTTATTATGGGGTAGGCCCTACAGTATGTTACATGTAATTAGATCATTTCAACCTCCCACAGCTTACCAGATACTTTTATTATCATCCCTACTACACTGATGAGGTTTAAAGAGATGTGATCCACAGCCAAGGCTATGAAGTAGGATTACAGACTGAATCCTAACAACTCTAGTCTCCACGGAGTACTCAGCCTTTCCTTTTTGCTCTGCCTGTTCATAAGCCTACCAGTGATAGGTCAAGAAGATATTAATAAGTGAAGGGAAGTATATTATGCCCCTTCTGCATTGCTAGATATTTTCAGGCAAATATGACTTAAGTGAATACAACTGACTGTTCTACTCAGGTTCACAGACTCCCTTTGCCTGGTTATTTGACTTCTCTTAAAGCTTCCGATCAAGAATTTCATAAGCACAAATTAGACACACAGTATGGATATAGAGAAAAGCTGGTAGTCAATATTTCAGCTGTTTCCAAATACATTTCTCCTGCTGATACAGACTAAGGGAGAGTTATAGTCCACATGACACTTTCATGAAATAGTTCCCAAATGATTTTATTAAAAATTTTATGTGAAAAATTCAGATGAAGGATTGACCGAAAGACAACCCAAATGGGAGTAATATAGTGGCTGGAATATGAGCCTTCCCCTTATGGAACATTTATAAGCAGGCTTCTCATATGTGCCATTTTGAGGATTACAAATATATATTTTGTCTGTCACTGTGCTCATAATTTTCAAGTGCTTTTCAAATCAGTTAGGAAGTGTTTTGTATTGTCACTAAGCAATATATCAGCATTACTTCTATGACTACACGGCTATCATATAATTCACCTCTATGATCCCATTTAGTCCTCACTATTAGGACTATGAAGTAGTCCTCACATTTAGATCTATGAAGTAGGTTACTATTACATAGTATATCTTTTTCCATAGCTTTATTTCCAACCAATTTTATCTTTTGTATCCAACATGTCTCCTATAGACAGCATATAGTTGGATATTGTTTTTTAATCTGTTCTGACAAGCTGTGTTTTGGTTAGATTGTTTAATCAATTAACATTTTAAAAATAACATTATTGAGATATAATTCACATACATAGTGTTCACCTTTCAAAAATATACAATTCAGTGGTTTTTAGTGTATTTACAAAGTTGTACAGCAATCAACACTAATTCCGGAACATTTTCATCACCCTCAAAGGAAGCCCCATACCCTTACCCCCAGCCCATGGCAATCATTAATCTACCTCCTCCTGATATGGATTTTCTTGCTCTGAACATTTCAGATAAATGGAATCATACAATGTGTGGCATTTCGTATCTGGTTTCTTTTACTTAGTGTACTTTTTCAAGTTTAATCCATCCTGTAATATGTGTTAAGCACTTCATTATTTTTATGGCCAAATAATATTCTGTTGCACAGATGAACCAGATTTTGTTTATCCATGTATCAGTTTATGGACATTTGGGTTGTTTGTTTACGCTTAATGGCAATAATACATAAAGATGCTATAAACATTCATGTGTAAGTTTTTATATGTGAAAATAGGTTTTCAATTCTATTGGGTATGGGATTGCTAAATCATATGGTAACTCCATCTTTAACATTTTGAGGGACTACCAGACTGTTTTCAAAAGTGGACACACCATTTTCCATTCCCATTAGCAATGTATAAATGTTTGGATTTTGCTACATTCTCACCAACACTTATTATTATCCATCTTTTTCATTGTAACTGTCATACGGGGTATAAAGTGGTATCTCATTATGGTTTTGTTTGCATTCCCATAAAAACAAATGATGTTGAACATATTTTCATGTGCTTATTGGCTATTTATCTTCTTTGGATAAATGTCTATTCAAATCCTTCACCTAATTACTAATTAGATTATATGTCTTTTTATTGTTGAGTGGTAAGAGTTCTTTAAATCTGGATATGAGTCCTTTATCACACATAGTATTTGCAAATATTTTCTGTGCTGTGGGATGTTTTTTCACTTTCCTGATGGTGTTCTATATAAAAGTTTGTTTTATTTTTTAAATTTTGATTGATTCCAATTTATTTTTTCATGTGTTGATGAGCTTTTGGTGTCATAGCTAAGAAATTAATCCATAATTTAAGGCCACAAAGATTTATTCCTATGCTTTCTTTGAAGAGTTTTATAGTTTAAACTCTCAAGTTTATTCTCTACCATGTTTTGAGTTAAATAGTGTATGTAGTTTGCAGTAGAGGTCCAATTTCATTCTGCTTGGGTATCTATTTTTCTTGGCACCATTTATTGAAAACACTATCCTTTCCCCACTGAATTGTATGGGTACCTTTGTCAAAATCAATTGACCATAATGTAAGGGTTTATTTCTGGATGTTCAATTCCAATTCCAATGATCTATATTTATATCTGTAAGCTAACCCCAAATTATCTTGATTATTGTAGCTTTGTAGTAGGTTTTGAAATTGGGAAATGTTAGTCCTCCAATTTGTTCTTCTTTTCCAAGATTGTTGTGAGTATTCTGGGTCCTTTGAATTCCCATATAAATTTAGGATCCATATGTCTATTTCTGTAAAATAAGGCAGTTGGCATGTTTATAGGGATTGTGATGAGTCTCTAGATCAATGTAGGGAGTATTGCCACCCTAAAATATTTAATCTTCTAACCATGAACACAGCTTCTTGTTCCAATTACTTAGTTCTTATTTAATTTCTTTCAACAGTGTTTTATAATTTTCAGTGTAAAGTCTTGCAGTAATTTGTTAAATTTATTCCTAAATATTTATATTTTTGACAATATTGTAAAATGGAATTGCTTTTTTAATATTATTTTTTTTTCATTCAAAAATGCCAGTTTTTTGCTTTATGTATTTGGAGCTCTGTTGCCAGGTGCATGTACATATAACTATTATACTCGTTTAATGGTTTGACCATTTTACTGCTATAAATTCTTTTTCTATAGTTAAAAATTTTGTCTTTCAGTCTATTTTGTCTGATATTAGGATAGTCACTCCAACTCCATTTGGGTACTGTTTTCAGGTGTACTTTTTTCTTCCTTTGTCTTTCAACCTATTTTGTTATGTGAATATAAAGTGTTTTCCTTACAGATAGTATATAGTTTGATTATAGGGTTTTATTTAATCCATTCTGCCAATCCCTTCTTTTGATCTGAGTATTTAGTCCATTTATATTAATGTAATTATTAATAAGGTAAGATTTGCATGTGTCATTTTGTTATTTGTTTTCGGTGTGCCTTGTCTTACCTGATTTTCTGTTCCTCCATTAGTGTCATTTTTTTCCCTCAAAGAGATATGCTCTAATATACCATTTTATTTCTCTTGTTTCTTTCACTATGTTTTTTAGTTACTTTCATATTGATCACCCTACACATTATAACTAACATCTTTCCTTAAAATAATATTCACTTAGTTTCAATGGTATATGAAAATTTTACTCCATATAGCTGATCCCTCACCCTTCCTCTTTCTATTACAAATACATATTTACATATTATAAGCCCATTTTACTCTTTTTTTGGCTATTAATTACCACATTTATCTTTTAAGAAAGATAAAAGAAACAAATTACAAAAATTACAAGTATTCTCTTTTACATTTACCTATGTTTCACCTTTCCCAGTGCTCTGTATCTTCTTGTGGATGAAACTTTTTGTTGACTGCCCTTCATTTCAACCAGAAGGACTCTATTATTTCTTGGGAAGGTCTGCTAGTGACAACTTACCTTCTATTTTGGCTTTTTCTTACCTGGGAATGTCTTAATTTCAACTTTGTGTTTGATAAATAGTTTTGCTAGGCATACAATTCTTAGTTGACAGTCTTTTTATTTCATCACTTTATATATATATCATCCTACTGACTTCTGTTTTCCATGATTTCTGATGAGGAAACAGCTGCTAACTTTATTGAGAAATACTGGTACAGTATTTCTCAGGATTGACAAAATTGACAGGATGAGTCAATTTTCTGCCTTTAAAATTCTATTTTTGGCTTTGGCTTTTGACGGTTTGACTATGATACATCTAGGTGTCCATCTCTTTGAGTTTACACTACTTTGGAGTTTACTGATCTCTTTGAATATGCATATTAATGTTTTCCATCAAATTTGTGAAGTTTTCAGCCATTATTTCTTCAAATATTTATTCTGTCTCTCTCTGTCTTCTTCATTTGGAACTTCCTTTATGTCTATGAGTGTGGTTGTATTTAATGGTTACCTAAACATCTCTGAAGATCTGTTCATTTTTCTTTTCCTTTTTCCCTTTGTACTTTATATTGGGTAATCTTAACAGACTCATCTTCAAGCTCACTCATCTTTTTCTTGCCATTTCAAGTCTTCTGTCACCTTGCTCTAATAATTTTTTCATTTTCATTATTGTACTTTTCAACTCCAGAATTTCAATTTAGTTCATTTGTATAACCGCTTGTATACTGATGTCGTTTCTTTGGTGAGACATGGTTCTCATATTTTCCTTCAAAGTTTTATGCATGCTTTTAAAAGAGTATTTGAACTTATTTATAATAGCTACTTTGTAGTCATTGCCTGCTAAGTCTAAAATGTGGACATTCTCAAAGTAAGTTTTTGTTGCCTGATTTTTTCCTGTATTATGCGTCATGTGTTCCTGGTATTTCCTTTTCATGACTCAAACTGTTTTTGAAAACTAGACTTTTTTGCTACTGTTTTATATTAATATAATCTATACCCTCCTAAGGACTATTGTTGTTATTGTCTACTTATTTATTTATTTAGAGACTTGGCTTGACAATGAAGTCTATTTCCCCCATGGTGTGCATTCAGAGGTCACATGTATCCTTTACTCATTTCCCTTCAATGCAAAACTATATTATAATATTATAACCCGGATATTGACATTGATAATACAGTCAAGGTACAGAACATTCTTATCACCACAAGAGCTCTTGTTACATTGCTATGCCACACCTATTTCTTTCCCATCCCCACTCCCTCCTTAGTATTATACCTTACAGCCACTAATCTGTTCACCATTTCTGAAATTGTATCAGTTCAAAAATGTTATGAAATGGGAATCATATAGTATATAACCATTTGAGATTGGCTTTTTTTCCCACTTAACGTAATACCCTAGAGAATCATTCAGGTTGCAGCATGTATCACTAGTTTGTTCCTTGTTGATGTTGAGTAGTACTCCATAGTATGGATGCACCACAGTTTGTTTAATCAGTCACTTGTTGAAGAACATCTGGGCCTATTTCATTTTTTGGTTCTTACAAAAAAAGCCTCTGTAATCATTTATTATCAGTTCCATACGAACTTAAGTTTCATAACTCTGGGATAAATGCCCAGTAGTGCAGTTGTTGGATTATATGGTAATTGCAAATTTAACTGTATGAGAAACTGCCTTACTGATTTTCAGACTGGATATGTCATTTTACATTCCCAGCAGCAATGCATGAATCATACATTTTCTCCATGTTTTTGCCAGCATCTGGTGTTGTACTATTTTTTATTTTATCCTTTCTGATAGATATATAGTAGTATTTCATTGTGATCTTAATCTTCATTTCCCTTATAGCTAATGATGTTAATCATTTTTTGTGTGCTTATTTGCCATCTATATATTCCCATCAGAGAAATATCTATTCATGCCTTTTGGTTATTTTCCAATTAGATTATTAGTTTTATTCCTGTTGAGTTATAAGTGTTCCTTATATATTCTAAATAAATAGTTTGCAAATATGTTTTCAGCTTGTAGCTGATCTTGTTTTCCTCTTCAGTTTCTAAAAGCAAAAGTTTTAAGTTTTGATGTAGTTCGTCATGGATTTTTTAATTGTGTGCACTGCAGTTTTAGCATTAAGCATAAGAATTCTTTGCCTAGACTAGACCTGAAGATATTCTCTTATGTCTTTTTTTTTTCCTAAAAGCTTTATACTTTTATATTTAAGTTTATAGTCCATTTTAAATTAGTATTGGTATAAGGTGTTAGGTTTGGTAGAGGGTCATTTTTCTTTTTTCTTTTTTTCTTTTTTTTTTTTTGGTGGAAGGAAGGGGACTATTCATGTCCAATATTCCAGCATCATTTGTTGAAAAGTCTATCCTTGCTCCATCAAATTGCTTTTTTCACTTCTGTCAAAAACGAGCTGGGTTTATTTCTTTAGATCTATATCTGGTTCTTTGTTTAGTTCTATTAATCTATGTGTCTATCTCTCTGCCAATAACACATTCATAGCTATATAGTTAGTCTATAATATGGAGAAATGTAATTCTTTCCACTTTATCCTTTCTTGTAAAAATTGTTTTAGCAATTCTAAAGCCTGTGCCTTTTAATATAAATTTTAGAATAAGGTTGTCTATATATAACAAAAAATGCAGGCATTTTTATAGGAATTGCATTAAACTTACAGATCAAGTTGGGGAAGTATCTTTAATATCTCTTGTTTCTCTTGTTTAGATTGGATAATTTCTATTATTTGTCTTCAGTTTACTGATTATTTTTTTCTTCTCACATCTTCAATCTGCTCTGAGTACCTCTAGTGAATATTTCAGTTCAGTTATTGTATTCTTCCACTACAGAATTTCCATTAGTTCTTTTGTTATATTATCTGTATACTTTTTGAGATTTTCTATCGGTTAATTCATTGTTGTCATACTTACTTTTATTCCTTAAAACATGATTTCCCTTAGTCTTTTGAACGTTTTTATAATAGCTGCATGGAAGTCTTTGTCTGCCAAATCCAACATCTGGAAATTATCAGAGACATTTTTGTTGTCTTTTTTCCCCTTCATAATGGAGGTCACATTACTGATTTTTTTTGCTGGTCTCATATTTTGTGTTTAAAACTGGACATTTTAGATAAAAATTGTCACAACTGTGGATTCTGATTCCCCCCCAAAAGATTCTTATCATTGCTGATTTTTGTTTGTTTGTTTAATTGTTTGCTTGGAATAAATTTGTGAAATCTATCTGCTCTCTGTCCTATGATCCCTGATGTCTGAAGTTTTGTTTTGTTTCTTGTTTTTATTTTTAAGCTTGACTTCCTAAGAGTTTTTATCATGCCTGTGTCACTTAATGCTTAGTTAATAATTGGACAGAAGTTGTTCTCAAACACCTTGAGCCAGAAAATTTTGTGTCTTTAGCTGATAAATCTGTCATTGGGTAAGGGTGTAAATTTAAACTTCAGGCTGTTTTGACATGTTCCCTGGGTTTTGCATGAAGCCAGGCCTTTTGGAGTCTCCTATGTACATGTGTTCAGTTTCAGAGTTGGCCAGGTATGTGTCTGAATAACCTGGGTTCTCTTAGTTCTGCGCTGGGCACATGTGTCCCAACTAAACCCATAACCTCCAGCTAACAGATCTCACCCACTGGCTCTCCCAGACTCACCTGACAATGAGAGGACACTTCTGCTAGTGCCACCATGCATGAGCACTGCTAACTGCTACAAATCAAGTAAGTCTCTTTGATGGAAGAAGAGATCTGCCACCACTCATCACCTACCCTGCCCTGGTTGAACCCCTGCACCAATCAAGCTAAGAGGAAGACTGCAGTCCCAGGTCAGGACACCACAGATTCCCACTCTTCTGTACTGAAACTCAGCAGTTTTTAAAGTATAAATACTTCTTAGATTGTCGATTACTGTACCTGATTTTCAGAGCACTGAAACAGTTGTTTTTCTCAGTTTTGACCAGGTTTATAGTTGCTTTGTGAAGAAAGAATTTGCTGATCTCACTTGGCCATTTCCGAAGCTTTGGTGTTACGTTTTGTTAGGGTAAATCAGGGCTCTGTTTAGTCTAGGGCTAATTTAGTCCCACTACTAATGCAATACCTTTCTTTCTTAGTAAGATATACTGTCAGGTACTGTAAAATTTACTCCTTTAAGGTGTACATGCATTGGGGGCTTTTTGTTTGTTTTTTTGTTTTTATTCACAAGTTTATGTAACCATCACTACTAACCAATTTAGAAAATTTTTATCACTCCCAAAAGAAACTTCATATCCCATAATATGAAGTAGTAACTCCACATCCTCCCCCACACCCCAACCCCTGGTAACCATTTATTTTCTGTTTAAATAGAGATGACTGCTCTGGACATTTCATATAAATGAAATCATACAGTATGTGGCCTTTTGCATCTGCCTTTCTTTACATATTTTCAAGGTTTGTCCATGTTGTAGCATATATCAAAATTTAATTCCTTCTTTAAGGCTGAATAACATTCCATCATATGCATATACCACATTTATTTCTTCATGCACTAGTGGGAGGTCATTTGGGTTGTTTCTACTTTTGGCTATTATGAATAATGCTGTTATGAACACTTGTGTACATTTTTTGAGTGAACTTATGTTACAGCTTTCTTGGGTATATACATGGAAATGCTGAGTCATGCAATACTCTTCTGAGGACTCTACCTAGTGTCACATATTTTGTGAGGTCTTTCCATTCTGTCTGGTGGGCACGTGAACTATTCTTTACCTGTATGAGCTCCAAATATTATTTGAAACCTTGCCTTTCAATGGTTCACTTCAAGGTCTTCGGGTAACTTCTTCCCACGCATGCACAAATCTCTGTACTCAGACAGATCTCCAGTGCTGGCTCTGTGTTCCCTTTCCTCCTGTACATTTCCTCATGAATTTGAACAACTTTGCCTGACTCCTGATCTCTTTCCTCTCTACTCAGTGAGGATGCTAAAGTGTGTTTGGGTTCTTCTGCTCTGTACTTCCTCCATGAATCCGCATCCGAACTATAAGCTGGGGCAAATACAGGATGACCTTGCTTATTTGTTCTTCTTCTCTTAGCAATCATAGTCCTTCATGTCTACTGCCAAAGTCTGAAAATTGTTGTTCTCTCTATATTTTTTTACTGCCTTTCTAGTTTTTGAGGTGGAAGGATAAACCTAATTCCTGTCCTGACATTGTGGTAAGAAGCAGAAATCTCTGAGTTTTATCAATTTAATTTTAAAGAGTAGATTGAAGCCCAGGATATATTCATCATTCATCACTTACTTATTGATTACCTACAAAGCTCTAAGAAATGTTCTGTGCCTTGAGAATTCAACAGTGTACAAGACTCGGTTCATATCCTCAAGGAATTCCAACTTAGAGAATTACAATGACCTTGAAATACCCCTTTTTATGGTAAATAACACAACTAGACCTTAAAGAGTGGTCTTTAATACAAAAATTGATTTTTCTTAAAGCCATTGCTCTTGAACCTCTATTTTTCTATTCTCCCAAATATACCTAAGCAATATCATATATTGTCACAAATAATGGTGTTTAATAATTGTAGTGATTTTCAACGAGAGGGAAAGAAATTTTCTCCTCCCAGAGAGAGAGGGAGTTTTTTTGTTTTGTTTTGGTTTTACAGAATCAATAGCAGGGAATTTATTTAAAAAAAAAAAAAAAAAACCTTCTAATGAAATTATGTAATGCCCCTTCCCCAGGAAGGTAAAATATACCCCCCATAGATACGCACACATGATCATTGAGAATCATTGCTCTATGACATAACTAGCATATCGATTCCGCATTTAATAAGTAACAACAAGCCCCATGTACTGCATAACATGGGGGAGTGTTCTGAGGGCCAGAGTGTAACTATAAAGGAAGTTTTTTAGAGGGATGAACCTATTTTACCCTGATTGTATTGGTGATAACTTGAGCGTGTGTGTCTGTGTGTGCGTGTCTGTGTGTGTGTGTTAAATTCACAGAATGGTACACCAAAAGAAAAGAAAGGTCAATTTTAATTTATGATAATATTAAAAATAAAAATAAAAATATAATTTAAAGGAGAATCATAAGCTCTGCTAGGAAGTTCTATTCATAAAGAGCCTTAGGAATTATTATGTATCAACTAACACTAGGCTATTAATAAATTAAAGTGACATAGAGAAATGAAACTCCTTCCCTACCGGATTCAAAATATTTTCATCCAACAAGGCAAAGTTTTTACAAAAAATTCTGGACTCAATTTTGTTTATATCCATGTTCAGACTGAGCAATATACTAATTTGATCAATATATCATGACCTCTTGAACGTAATTTAGATGACTCATGTAGTTCATCATAAAAGTATTCAAACTCTATTTAGAGTATTCTCTTCAGATTAGTCTCAGTTACCACTGACAAATTAAAGAAGATGCCTTATGATTTTATAGAACAATGAATTATCCGATTGAGGCATAGCATAGGTGATTGAGCGTTTGTTCTGAATCAAAACTTCCTTCATATCTTTCTTGAAATGTCACATTTTCTTTGCTCCATGTCTTTTAAAAGTCTGATCCCAACATGTATATTTGATATGCTGGGATTCACTTTAAAGTACTTGTGGCAGAGGTGTAACTGAAAACTGAAAAATGGCTCATAGCTGTGGCCTTTCTGATAGATATATATATTTACATATAAATATTCCATATAAATATATATGGAATATATATATATATATTTATTTTATATATTTACTGCATATATGAGTGAGAGAGAGAGAGAGAGAGAGAGAGAGAGAGAGAGAGAGAGAGAGAGAGAGAGAGAGATTATCCAGTATGATGGAAAGTCCTTGTAGATTATTTCTCCTCCACTTCTGTTTGAAACCTATCACCTATTCCTGATTGGTCTTCTTCTTCCAAGGTAATATATAAAAAGTGGGACATTAATTTTCATTAACCTATTTACTTTTAAGACACAATCAACAGAATATTGATGTCTTTATATTTCTTAAAGAAATAATGCTTTAACTAACAGTATAAATTAAAACTCCAGCTGCTCAGTCTTACCAGTCTAAGGTTACTCTTGTGGACTTATCAATATACTTGCTCTTCAGAAACCATCTTGACACTGGTTTTCCTTTCTCAGGTAATGAGCACACGATAAAAAATTCCCCATAAAAGTATGAAAATAGTGATTGAGAAATATTGTGGTGAAACAGACGAAATGTTTGGCTGGGAATTAAAAGAGGCAAATTTTATTTCTAGTTTTTGAGTTAGAGTTTATTAGTTCTTTCTGAATTATAGTTTCCTGATCTATAAAATGAGGAAAAAGTATCACACAGGATTATGGTAAAGGCTAAATAAAATTTTAAAAAGTGAGCTCTTTGGCTAGATTATTAATAGTTTATATATTTCATCACATTGCTCTGTAGAAGTAGCATGGATTTGGGAGTCAGAAAGTTTTTCATTAAAGTTGTAGTTCTACCACTTCCAAGCTGTACGATTAGAGTAAGTGGCTTATTTCTGAGTCTACCTCCTTATGTGAAAAACAGGAATCATTATAAGTGTTATGGGAAATGCAAAATGATGATATGTTATTTGATTATTACAGAAACAGGCAAGGATGAGGTACTCAATAAGTAGGAGTTATCATGACAACTGCTAACACCTGGGAGAAGTGCAACACCCCCCCCCACCCCTTTCCAACAGAACATGTGCTGTTGGTTTTGGTTCACTGAATCTGGTCATGGCTCTGATAAGTCTTACTTCAGGAGCTCTCCAGAGATCCACAATGGAATCCATTAACAGACTAACTGAGGAGTGATTATGTTGGCAGGGGTCTTTATACACATATGATGCCACTTTACAGGACATTACATTCCACCTGTTTCTTTCACATCATTGTAATATGCAGTGACATAGTGTGATTCATAGGAGAACAACACAGATCTGGGTAAGATGGAACCTGATAACAGGCAACTCAGTAATCCCTTTCTCACCTCCAGAACCTCATATAAATGATGAAGAGATTGAGAGAAAAAAACAAAACAAACAAAACAGAAGAACTTTTTGAAGACTCCAAAACATACTCCTGAAAAGGCAGCTCAGCAAAATATTGGCAGAATCCCACTGATGAGGTTTCATTTCCAAGGCCTGACAAGCTTAGAAGCATAATTCATCACTCGGAACCACTCTGACAGCTGGGATTTGTATCATTTGAGAGTACTTATTTATCTGGGAGTTCCCTGATATTAAAGATTCACTAACCCCAAAAAAAAGCTGTCATCTTCCTGAGGTAATGAAGATTTCCTTTACATGTGGGCACCAGTGCCAGAAAGAAATCCAGACACACCAATAGAATGAACCAATTCAGAATGTACACCACACAGATAGATGTCGACCATCAGCTATCTCTGGCAGAGTGGTATCTTTCAGTATAGAAACCCACAACCCAAACAACCCAAAAGATAATGTCCAAACTACCTATCAAAATCCTAAAGCTGCTGTATCCCAAGCTGCTTATATAAGTTTGCATCAAACAAACAAATACTTTAATACTTGTGAATAACTTACAATAAGAAGTGGACCAGTATTGACCTCAGCCATACTTCCCAGGGTCCCAGCTGAACAAACCACTGAGGTCCATCTTAGAAAATCCAGGGGCTTTCTCCTTAAATTTCCGTATTGATTTTTCCACATGGCCTGGGCATTAATTTACATACAGGATGTATTAAGAATTGCACAGAATCAACCCTGGCCCACAAGGAGGAAGTCTAGGGAAATTCTATCACCTATTACAAGCCCAATCAGTGGGGCTGACCTGAAGGCCTTCCAGGCCTGAGGAAAGTACAGATCACTCTATTTTCTGGAGGGAGGCAAGATAGTACCTAGTTCCCTCACAGGAAGTAAAATCTCACAGGCACACGTGGTCCCCCTGGGAAGAAAGAGTTGTTTAGAACTACACCAACCCAAATGGTTCCTACATCAGTGGAGGAATGTGCAGGTTGGCCCTGCCTCCAGTGTAGACTCCTGACTAGCTGGGATGCCTTAGGGTTCCCAAATAGGTTCCAATAATTGAGTCCAGTCCTTATTTTTCAGGGACCACCTGAGGATAGTCATTCTAATCGGTCATGTTAGTTCACCCCAACAGGGAGGTGACATTCATTTGCCTCACAGAATGACTGCATCTGACAGTGGGGAAATCATCCGGAGGTGTGTGTGGGAAGTAAAGAAACTGGGGCCATCCCTCTTATTTCCAACATGCTTCCCAGTAAGATTAAGAGAAATGGTGATCAAATCATGGTCAGAGCCTTTCCAGTGGGGGTGGGGTTGGAGGTGGGAGGGGTGAGGGCGGGGGAACAGCAGACTCAGCAATCAGTTATATTTAAGGACCCGGACACAGTTTGGGAGAGCCTCACCAGAGCCTTTTCCTTGGGGAGGAATGCTTTGGGGCAGTTCTGAAAGACAAAGATTATAATGCCTCTCCTTCCTCTATATTTCCAGTGCTCCTTACACCTCTCGTGCCCAATCCTTCTCATGGTGCTAGGTGTTTTTCCTCCAACACCAAAAACACCTCGGATAGCAGTATCTTCACCTTTTCTTACAATCATCCCCTACTTGCATGTTTTGTCCAGGAGAGTCACCAAGAATGAAAAGGATAAATAAAAAATTCTTAGAAGATCCTAAGTATACATCTGTGTTAATTAAAAAATAAAATATAGATTTAATGACATTAGAAAGTATTAACAACATAAAATTGTAAAAGAAAAGATCGAAAGAGTTTATTTATTTTAATCCTAATTTAGAAAAAATATCATAACCAAAAAAACTGGAAAATATATCAAAATTTAATGACAGTAACTCATGAGTTAATTTTATTTTGTAGCTTTAAAGTTCTATATTTTTATTCTTTTAACATGTGTTATATATGCTATATATGTATTATATTTCCCTCAAGAGAGAAAAACAATAAATGCTATTCTAAAAATTCAAATAAAATCAGTGGAAAGTTCTATAACTTCCCACAAACAATATGGAAAGAAATCTGTTTTAATTCCTTTTCCAATTGCTCCTATCTTTAATTTTAATACAGTTTTCTCTTCTTTTTTAAAAAAAATTCCTTTAAAATTTTTGTTTCATCATGTCCCCTAAAAAGTATACGCCAAGATAAGACTATACATGCAAGAAATTAACTGAGGGAAACACCGATGAACGATGAAGAGGAGAATGAAGGGATAGGCAGGAGATGCAGGTTTGATACCTGAGAACACAGAGGACAGGAAGGAGTATCAGGGAGAAAGATTTTCAGGCCGCAGCACAGTTCTTAGAATGTTTCAGCTGATGGAGTACATCGAGTCAATGCAGCCCATTAGAGGAGGCCCCCCTGTAAGAATGGTTGCCATTGGTTCCCTGCCTGCTGTGCTCACTGAATGGGAACAGGGAGGGAAAAGGCTGGCCCCTCTCAAAACTCAGAGGTGAATTCAGGGAGGGGCATTGGTCACCTGTATTTTCAGCAGGATTCTGGGCAACGCATTTCCAAGGCCTACACAGTTTTACTATGAGACAAATCTTCACATAGCTTTCAACGATATTCAGATAAATTTTCCTCACACTGAAATTTCTCTTGAACTGTCTCTGTTACCTGCACCCTCTGAACCTCTGTACCTGTACCCTTTCTCTTAAAATCAGCAGAGAAGAACAAACTTTAGTACATTTCTTTCATCTGTGAATTTAGCAATGGAAATGGGCTTTGAAATGAGACAGAACTAAGGCTGATCCCAGTTTTGCTGCTTATGTGCTGTATGATGTTAAACAACTCACGTAAACTCTCATCTTTCTCAAAAATGTCCTTTATAGAGCAGTATTATAGAAATTTTCAATCACAGTTTCTCAAGGAGGGCAGGCTTTTGTGGGTATCCCCAACGCGCAGCTGCGCTTATGTTATGTGAGCCGCACAGCTGCCATACCTGAAAACACACGAGGTGGATACCTGACTTACACTGGCAATTCAAATCTTTCTTCCAGAAATTTGGGATTAGCTCACACATGTCAGTGTCTAATGACACTTGAACTTGGAAGAAAAATTTATAACCAACACTGTCACTGTAGTATGGTCAACTTTCTTTATGTGCATACCAAATCCCACACACCAAAAGAGAGCAGAACCTGAATACAAAAGGAAAATCAAGAGATAATTAGGAAGAGATACAGAGAGACATACAGATTGAGAGTAACTGTCCGTTTCCTGGTATCAGTCCTGGTGTGACTTTTTCATGAGGCCCAGGGCATACTTCCTTGTTCTTACAATAAATTTCGTTTTATACATAAGTTAGTTTAAATGGATTTCTGTTGCTTTTTACCGAAAGAGCTTTTAATCAGATAGACAGAGTCCTGATTAATAGATGCTCTTCAGAATGAATGCATTTCCTTTAACCTTAGATTTCCTGGAGTCAGCTATTTTCGGAAACCTGTTTTTCCTTTTTTTCTTGAACTTCATTTAGCTGGCTCTGGCCAGATTATATTAACTGATTACAGCAGTGTTTGGAGACATGAGCAAGACTCTTATGCATATATCCCTCACTAGAGCTCAGTGTGAAGGAAAATACAAGAAAAATTAAAATGATCACCTGAGAATGCATCATTAACCAATGAATTCCAAAAACTTGCCAGAAAGAACCAACCTCAGGTCTCCTTGCTTAGTGCCAGTATAATGATTAACAGAGGAATCTGACTTCAGAAATGATGTAATCAGTACAAAAACATTCTCTGTTCAGCAAGGGTAATTTAATTAGATACTGTCCTTTAAATGTAATATTGATTACTGAATATTGTCTCCTATTACTTTTAGAAACCTTAAGTCATGGTGACATTGTGAGCCATGTAATTATCGATGACTGTAATTAGGTCAATGCAATATTGCCAATAGAGCATGACAAATGGAGCCATGAACCGGGTAAGTAAACTTGCATCCTTCATATGGTACAAAGCTGAAACTACTATCCCCAAATGAACAGAAGGTGATCTTTGTGTTGTTTTCCAGCAGTGGAAATGGCTTTATGCTCTTTTATTGTGACTAGAACCATCTTTTGAGAAAGGGATTGCTAGGATTAGGATGCAGGTTGCTAAACAGAGCAAAATTAACTGGTCTACACAGACTATTCTCTGGTATAAATCCCATCCTCACGGTGCTGTTGTCGCCTTCATATTTGATCAAGGTATGAGGAATTTCTTGCTTTCAATGAAGCATCTTGGCTACTAAAGAAGTCTGCATGCATCCACTCAGAAATAATCTCTCCCATCTCTGTATTTGCAAAATAACTCATTGGTTCTTTTATTATAGCTTTCATCACAGTTTACCTCATATTTGAGTTAATTGTATGTTTCTCCTTGGTTATGAGCTTTTGAAAATCTTTCCTGTGTCTAATTCATCTTTGTAACTTTTATAGAATTCAACAGTGCTTATACATTGTAGATAATCAATTTTTTAAAAATTAAAAAATACGTGACTAATAATATTGATATCCCTTTAAGAAAAAGAATTAAAGCACTTGGAACTTTAGGGGACATGCGTGAGGAGATTCTAGCTATTGATAGAAATAAGGCCCAGTAGAACTTGCTGAATATATCTAGATTCATTTAAACACTTAGTTAATTTTTTAAAGCACAGAACTTTTGAAAATATTAGGAAAACAACGTAACATTTTAGACACACAGAAGTCAGTTAAAGGGTGCATAATTGGCCATGAAGCAAGACAAAGTCTCCTTGTATTAAATACTTTAAATAGACTAATGTATGGAAACATTTTATGTAAGAATCTGATTAATTCTCCAGACACGGTGGATTATATCTTAAAGGTAATGGGAGATCTGTTTAAATGTCACAGGAGAGGAGGTTATACCATGGCTTTAATAGCTCTTTAATGCTCAGAATCTGATCATAGTAAGTATAGCTTGACAATTCAGAGAGTAGGAGATATTTACTTCTCAGAGTTAAATGAGACATTTGAAAAATACAAATACCATTTAAGAAATGTTTAATAATATTAAAATATCTTGATGTTTACTAAGGAAGGAGCCTTAACACAAGGACAACTTTCCTTTCTTTCAGTTTGAAATACCTTAAATTATACCTATTTTATTATTATATTATCATAAAAATTAAAATTATAATTATAAACATACTGAGTATAGAAAGTTTAGAAAAATTATACAATAAGAAAACAAATATTATCATAATTTCCACAATCTAGACTTGACTATCATTCATATTTTACTGGATTTCCTTTAATATGTTTTCTCTTGTATATATAAATTTTACGTAATTTATAATATACTGTAAATAATTATCTATACAGTATTTTTACTTAAAATTTTAATGTGAAACACTATACATGATACTAACAACTTTTAAATTACATTTGTAATTGATTATATAACATTCTATTATATGGTTATGATATATATTTTTAAGAATTTTTCTATTATTTGGAATTAGCTTTTTTCCTAACTTTATTGTAGATATTTTTTCACTGAGCTCTTCTTCGCAATTTTATTGTATATATGTATGTATTTTAAGTAAAATTGCACGTTGAAATGATATGGACATTTCAAAGGCTCCTGACATAATTTATCAATTTGCTTTGTAAAAATACATCAAAATTTTGTATTCCCCTAAATAGTCACAAATCTCATTCCATTATATGCTTTGGCTTCTATGAGGAAATATTTGTATTCCAAATTTTCTTATGTTTGCTAATCAAGCATTTTTACTTTATTCTGTGTCATATTTGCTGGAAATAAATAAGAGCTAAAAATACAATATTGACTCAGATCCTGATTTCATTTAGTCAATCTTCTCTTTTAATCAAGTCCTACCATTTTATCAATTTTGGAAGAAAAAAACAATCCCCAATTATACATAGCTTTCCTTTTTGAACAAAACATTGCAAATATTTGGCGCATTTGGCTTTTTCTTTTTCTTTTTACCATCTTTGCATTTTCAGTCTGAAAAATTTATTTGGAAAAATAGAGCCCTTATATTTATTCCCTAAAAACCTAATAACAACAGTGATGATAATGATACATAATAAAGACAACAACAACTAGAATGCTCTTTCTCTGTGCCAGACTCATAGTAAGGCTTCATATTCATTAATGGATTTGACCCCAAGGTAGAAAAAACAATGCAATCCTGTAATGTAAAATTTTAAATCCTACATGCCTTGACTCACATTTTCATACCTAAAAACTATATATTCTTCCTGTTAGCCTAATCATGACTGGATCTAACCTGTAAAGCTCTAGTTATCAGTTGTTAGTGGAATTTTCTGGATGTGTGTGAGAGCCATGAGAAGGCACAATTTAGAGAGGCTCAGCCATTTAGAAGATTTTTGATAAAAACGGAAGTTAGGAATTTTTTGGAAGAAATTGACTTGTAAGTAATAAATGAATAATCATAAACTATATTACCTGAAAAAACCTCATGTCAGATTTACACCTCTTCTGTATATTGTAACATTTTTATCTTATAGCTGTAAATGTTTTTGCTAGGTTGTTTAAGTCCCACTTACAATGTTTGAACTTTAAATTTTCAATTTTATCTCTCATGGAATATAATATTAATCTGTATCTAGCTGCTTTCTGTGGATCAACTGGAGAAGGAGGAGGAGGAGGAGGAGGAAGGGGAGGAGGAGGAGAAGAAGAAGAAGAACAGCAGGAGTTAAAAACAAAGAATACTGCAGAAAAAACATTTCCATGAAGCAGGTAAAATTGTGAACAAATGTCTCACCATGAATTTTCTTAAATATCTTCATAAAGTTACTGCTTCTATGAAGAAGGACTACAAATAATAAAGAACATCACTTTAGGGATAAGATGGCAAGGCAATAGGATACGGAGAAATATAAGTTGATAGGATGCAGGAAAGAAGAGGAAAATTAATCTTAGAAAGGAAGATAAAATTAAAGGAAACAAAAAGGATACTACATCCTGTAGCAAACTTGTAGGATAAAACATGAAAAGTGGTCAAAATAAAATGAAATAATTAAAAAAAAAACTAGACAGAAAAAGGTAAATGTAAACATTATAGCACTAAACAATCAAATCAAAATGATGTAGCAGTGCAAATATTTAAAGATAACAGTTTTTAAAGATTTGCTGAAAAAACAAAAAACAAAAAAACCCTGACTATTCAAATTGAAAGTGAAGACAATTAAAAATATATCTCAGGGAAAATCAGCACAGAATATTTAACAGCAACACATATCCTTGTGAAGTTACTGAATTTAAAGGGCTCAGAAATAATCCTTTGGCTAATTAGCAGAGAGTTCAAGTCACTTTTAAGGTAAAAAGATATCAGACTGGGTTCAGATTTCCTTACGGCAACATTCAATGCCAGAAATGAGGAGATAACCACAAAATACTTAAGAAAGTATGACCAAGGATTTCATATACATCCAAGTCATAATTTAGGTAGAAAAGCTAAAGAATGCAAACTTGAAACCTATGTAATTTTACTAACCATTGTCAACCCAATAAATTGAATAACATGCACACACACACACATGCACACACACACACACACACACACACATACATTCACAAAATGAAATCTAAAGAAGAACGGTTTGACTACGCCACAAGTCAGGGAATACTTCTCTTACGAGTTCTTTCTTGAGAAAATTATTGAAGAACGAACTTCATAAAACCAATAAATGACTTTAAAAACTACCAGAAAAGGGTTGTCAGTGTGTATAAATTATATTTAACTTTAGAAAACAGCATAAAATAAATGTGAAGATTAGAATGAAGAGAGTGAAATAGAAGCATTATATGCCCGAACGCCATAGAAATGATATAGACAACCAATATTTGGGAAGAGGTAGAGAAGGTGGGACGCAGAGTAAGTTACTGATTGTTACTTCTCTAGTGCTTCAGAGTCAAGAGGGTACCAATCAAAAGTGACAAATCATGTAAGAGAAATTTAGACATAATTTATTGTACCGAACTCAATACTAGAAAGGCAATAACAGAGATTAAAATTGATTGACAAGAGATGTGGGAAAGAAAAGCTTGTAAATATTATCACCCATTATAATAGGAAAGCAATAGCTATAGTCTGAAGAAATATGTTAATTGTCACTTAATATATTATAAAAATCTTTGCACATCACCCAAAGAGAATCTACATCAGTTGTAGCAAGTGAGATATAAATACAAGGGTTGGTTGGGTGAGGAATCCAGGAAAACGTTTCAAAAGGGAAACAGATTCACATGAAATGTACCCTTTTCTTCTGAGCTGTTCCTATTCCTGATTGAAAAAGTCATGCGATATTTGAGATAGAGAAGCCATTTTGCAACAAAGCAACCGTGAGAAATAGGACTAGAGATTAACAGAGACCTTAACTATGATACCATTGACACCCTGAACCAACGTTTAACAACTGCCAAATCTAGCCCCTAGACTTCCCATAATGGAAAGAAAATAAAACCTTTATTTTGTTGAAGGCATTCTTTTTTGGTGTTTCTATCATTATATACAAAAGCATTCCTAAGCAATAGTCCACTGACCAAGTCTAACTCATAGGTATACTCCATTAATATTTTTTGTTACATGAGGTAATAGATTTTTATAAACTTTAAGCAAATTGAAATCTGAATGTTCTTTTACTTACAAATAAAAAGTATCCTAAATGACACACACTGTTAATAGCTATTAAAAGCATATAGGGTTATTTTGCCTACTGTGAATTAGTCTAGGCTGCTGCTGCTGATATATATATATATAATTTTATTACATATATTATATATATGTAATTTATATATAATTTATATTTATATTATATATATATATATATATATATATATATATGTTATATGTACGTAATTTTCTACAACTTTATTCTACATACCCAGAAATATTTTTATTTTTTATCAATTGCTTCTAATCCTGTATGGACAGGGAAAACAGAAAAACAAGTATGTTGATATTTTATAAGATTTATATTGGCTTTTAAATATTTTCCTGTTTCACTATGTCTTTTCTTTTTCAATCTATTTTTTTTAATTAATAGACGTTAGTTTTTAGAGAGTTTTAGTTTTGCAAAAAATTGAGCAGATAACAGAGAATTCCAGTATACCCCATCTCGCCCCTGCTCACAGTTTCCCCTATTATTAATAGATTGCATTCCTGCCACTGACGAACAAATATTCACACATTATTATTAACTGAAGTCCATACTCTACATTAGGGTTTACTCTTTGTGTTGTATAGTCTACGGGTTTTCACAAATGCCTAATATCATATATCCACCATTACAGTGACATACAGAAGAGTTTCACTGCCCTAAAAATGCCATTTACTCTACCTATTGATCCCTCTCTTCCTCCCCCAGAACTCTTGTGATCACTGATCATTTTTACTGTTTCTACTATTTTACCATTTCTACGAGGATTCATACAATATGTAGCCTTTTCTGACTGGCTTCTTTCCGTTAGTAAAATGCATTAAAATATCCTCCATGTCTTTCGGTGGCTTGATAGCTTATTTCCTTTTATTGCTGAATAATATTTCATTGTATGCATTCACCACAGTTTGCTTATCCAGTCACCTTTTAAAGAACATCGTAATTATTTATAGCATTGGGCAATTATGAGTATATCTACTATGAACAGTATTACACAGGTATTTTGTGGATGTAAGTTTTCAACTCAATTGAATAAATACCTAGGAACAAAATTACTGTACTGTATGGTAGGCCTATTTAGCTTTGTAGAAAAATACCAATTTATCTTTCAAAGTAGCTATACCGAACCCCACGTCCACCAGCTACAGCAATGAGACAGCCTGTAGCTACACATCCTTTCCAGCATGTAATTTTTGTCAGTAGTTTGGGTTTTGTCATTCTAATAAGTATATAGCAGTTGTCACAATGTTGTTTTAATGTACAATGTCCTAATAACATATGATATTAAGTATAATTTCATATGCTCATTTGCTATTTATTCAGCTTCTTTGGTGAGGTGTCTATTTAAAACTTTTGCCCATTTTGTTAAACCACACTATTGCTGTATGATTTGTATATAAAAACTTGTACATAAAAGTCCAAGACCACAAGGCTTCAATTGTAAATTCTATCGAATATTTAAAAAATAATACTAATCCGTTTCAAACTCTTCTGAGAAACAGAAGAGGAAGAAAAAGCAACACTTCCAAACTCATTTTCTGAGGCCAACATTACCCTAATACCAAACAAGAAAAGGATACCACAAGAAAAGAAAATTACAAGCCAATATCCTTTATGCATATAGGTTAAAAAAATCCTCAATATTGGCAAATCGAATTCAACAATAAATTAAAAGAACCATACACCATATCAAGTAGGATTTATTCTGGGCATGGGATGATGCTTCAACATCCATAAATCTATCAATGTGATAAATGACCTGAACAAAATGAAGGATAAAAATCATATGATCATCTCAATAAATGCAGAAAAAGCATTTGACAAAATTCAACATCTATTTTTAATAACAACCATCAACAAAGTGGGTATAGAGGGGACGTACCTCAGCATAATAAAGACCATATATGACAAGCCCACAACTAATATAATAATCAATGATGAAAAGCTGAATGCTTTTCCTCTAAGTTCAGAAACAAGACAAGTGGCAAGACCACTTTGCCACTTTTTTTTGACATAGTATTGGAAATCCTAGATTGAGCAATTAGACAAGAAAAATAAATAAATGGTATTCAAATTGGAAAAGAAAATGCAAAACTGTCACTACTTACAGATGATATGATATTATACATCTAGAACATCCTGAAGACTCCACCAAAAAACTGTTAGAACTAATCAAAAAATTCAGTAGTAGCAAGATACAAAAATCAATAAAAATCTGTTGCATTTCTGTACAATAAAAATGAACTATTAAACAGATAAATTAAAAAAAGTTCAATTTACAGCTGCCTCAAAAAGAATAACATAGCCAGAAATAAATTTAACCAAGTCAGTGAAAGACCTGTACACTGAAAACTATAAGAAATTGATGAAAGAAATTGAAGATGACACAAGTAAATGGAAAGATATTCCATGCTCATGGACTAGAGGGATTAATATTGTTAAAATGTATATACTACCCTGAGCTATCTACAGATTCAATGCAATCTCTACAAAGATAGCCATGGCATTTTTCACAGAAATAGAACAAACAATACTGAAATTTATATTGAACCACAAAAGAATCCAAAAAGCCAAAGTAATCCTGAGAAAGAAGAATGAAGATGGAGGCATACAGTAATCAAAACAGTATGGTATTGACATGAAAAAAGACACAGAAATCAATAGAACAGAAGAGAGAACCCAGAAATAAATCCATGCATATATGGTCATGACAAAGGAGCCAAATATATACAACAGGGAAAGAACAGCCTCTTCAATAAACTGTATTAGGAAAACTGAACAGCCACATGCAAAAGAGTGAAACTGGACAACTACCCTATACCATACACAAAAATCAACTCAAAATACATTAAAGACTTGAACATAAGACATAAAACTCCTGGAAGAAAACAGGTGGTTAACTGCTTGACATTGGTCTTGGAAATGATTTTTTTTGATTTGACACCAAAAGCAAAGGCAACAAAAGTGAAAAATAAACAAGTGGAACTACATCACATCCAAAAAGTTTCTGCACAACAAAGGAAACTATCAACAAAATGAAAAGACACAACACAGAGTACTAATGTAATTAGAGTAAATGAAACCAACTACTCTCATATACCATATACAAAAATAAACTCAAAATGGTTAAAGACTTAAATAAAAGATCAGAAACCACAGAACTAGAAGAAAATATAGATAGTAAACACTTTGACATCAGTCTTAGTAACATCTTTCTGGATACAGCTCCTTGAGCAAGGGAAACAAAAGAAAAAATAAACAAATTGAGTTTCATGAAACTAAAAAGCTTCTGCAAAGAAAGAAGGTATCAATAAAACAAAAAGATAATTAAATGGGAGAAGATATTCTCAAGTTATACATTTGATAGGGGATTAATATTGCATATACATATATATGTATATATGGCATATTATATATGGAATTTTATATATATATACACATATATATATAATTAATATATATATACACATATATACACACACATATATAATTATATATATACACATATATAAATATATAATTTATATATATTTATATATAAATTTTTTTATATTTTTTATATATATAAATTTATATATACACACATATATATAAATATATAATTTATATATATTATATTTATAATATATAATTATAATTATATATTATATATATTATATATATTATATATATTATTGTATATATATTATATAATATTGCATATACATATATATGTATATATGGCATATTATATATGGAATTTTATATATATATACACATATATATAATTTATATATATATATACACACATATATATACACACACACATATATATATATAATTAATATTACTCAGCATTAAAAGAGAATGAAATCTTGCTATTTGCAACAACATGGATAGACCTAGAGGGTATTATGCCAAGTGAAAGAAGTCAGACAGAGAAAGACAAATGCCATATAACTTCAATTATATGTGGAATCTAAAACAAATGAACAAACAAACCAAAAACAGATTCATAGAAACAGAGAACAAACTGATGTTTGCTAGATGGGAGGGGGCTGTGGGGAAAAAGTTGAAAAGGAATTAAAAGTATAGTGCTTTTCTCATAAACATATTGGCCCTTATTAGCAGGGAGTTCACTGATGTCAAAAAATAGTAGAGAGATGGTGATATGGGTCACATTTTTAGAAAATGACACGGCAGCCTACAGAATAGGAAAAAATATTGGCAAATCATATATTTAATAAGGAGTTCATATGTTAATATCCAAAATATATAAATAGCTCATACAAGTCAATAGCAAAAAAACAAACATTCTGATTTAAAGTGAGGATAGAACCTGAATAGACATTTTTCCAAAGAAGATATACAGATGGCCAACAGATACATAAAAAGGTGTTCGAAATCACCAAACATCAGGGTAATATAGATCAAAACTACAATGAGATATCACCTCATACCTGGTAGAATGGCTATTATTGACACAAGAGATAACACGTATTGGCAAGGATATGAAGAAAAGGGAACCCTTGTGCAGTGTTGGCAGGGAATTATTATGGTTCAGCCACTATGGAGGACAGTGTGGAAGTTCTTCCAAAAATTAAAATTAGAAGTACCATATGATCCAGCAATTCCACTTCTGAGTATTCATCTGAAGAAAATGAAAACACTAACTGGAAAAGATGTCTGCATCCCTATGTTCATTGCAGCATTATTTATAATAGTCAAGACATGGAAGCAACCTAAGTGTTCATCCATGGTGTGTGTGTGTGTGGACATTTTATATTTATATGTATATATAGACACACACACACACACACACACATATATGTGGACATTATATACACACACACACACACACATATATATACACACACATATATGTATGTGTGTGTGTGTATATAATGTAATATTATTCAGCCATAAAGAAGGAAATCTTGGTATTTCTGACAATATAGATGGAACTTAAGGACATTATACTAAGTGAAATTAGTCAGACAGAGAAAGACAAATACAGTCTTCACTTATATTGGAATTTAAAAAAAAATTGCTCGTAGACACTGAAATGCTGAGAACAGCAGATTGGTGCTTGCCAAAAGCAGGGGGTATGGATGGGTGCAATGGGTGAAGGGGGTCAAAAGGTACAAACTTCCAGTTATAAAATAAATAAGTCATGGGGATATAATGTAGAGCATGATGAATATAGTTAGTAATCCTGAGTTTTATATTTGAAAAGTTGTTGACAGTAGAACTTAGAAGTTTTCATCACAAGAAAAACAATTTTTAACCTGCATAGGGATAGATGTTACATTTATTGTGGTGACCATTTTGCAATATATACAAATATTGAGCAAGTATGTTGTACATCAGAAACTAATATAACTTTACATGTCAATTATATCTCAATAAAAATAAAGAAATGAATTGTAAAAATATGAAGTTACTTCATACAAATTTTTTTTTTCTCATGGGAAGGCTGCATGTTATTCTTTTTTTTTTTAAATTTATTTTTAATTTATTGGGGTGACAATTGTTAGTAGAATTACATAGATTTCAGGTGTGCAATTCTGTATCACATCATCCATAAGTCACACTGTGTGTTCACCACCCAGAGTCAGCTCCCCTTCCATCACCATAAATATTTTTGAAATGTGATGCTGAATATGAAATTTGCAGGTAGGCCTTATATATAAGTCTCTCTTAATGAAAAAAAAAAAAAGATGACGAAGAACAAAGAACAAAGAAAAGAACTTGCAGCAACATTCAATGCAGTGACTCCAAAATTATAATAGAAACATGAATGGAGGTTTTTTCATTTGCTTAGTTCCAGAAACTAACTAATTTAAGTATGCCAAAGGAAACATGGAGGAGTGTCCTGGACTAAATGTGATCCAACTCTCAGAAGTTTTGAAGTTTAAATGGTGCCAATATACCTTCTTAATTATGCACAAATGTACAAAAATGTCACACTTTTTCTTCCTCCCCTTCCAACATTCTCTATCTCCTTTACCCATTCTTTCACCTGCTATCTTTGTAAATTGGCCACTTTCAGGAGAGCTAGTGAAATTCTTAAATCATTGTATGTTCTTTTTCTTAATGCTTTCTGGCATCTGCCATATTAGATTACATAAGAATGGAAGAAATAATTCCCTGAGCAGTTTAAAAATCTATATTATGGATATCATCATATATTTTATTTTACTATTTATTTATTTATTTATTTACTTTTTTCTGCCACAGTTGTGTATTCATCTATATGACATCTCAAGATTGCAGACAATTTTCTTGTATTACTGCTTAATTTACAAGTCTTGTGGCTTTTGTTTTTTTTGTGTTCTTACACTTCTGAAATCTTGTGTTTTGGGTGATTACATTTCTGCAACTTCTGTCATTGATTCCTTTGAAGAATGTATAATTTCTAGTTACATAATGGTACTGGAAATGAGAAAGGATAATTGGATTTGACCAAAGAAGGTACCAAAAGGAATCATTGCTGCCTTCTGTAACTGGTTAAATGATACATATATTTCAGAAAACACTCTGATCTTAAACTGAGTAATTAACTCAAACTATCCTTTAACCTGATTTCCTCTATAAAGTGGAAAGAACGTGACCACAGACAGACATGGGTTTGATTTAAATCTCATGCCTTAAAATTTCCACTTCAAAGGAAGTCATCAACCATATATAAATTTTGCCTACAATAGGTTATCAGCTTTTGAACAATACACCACATTAAGACTATGAAAGTGTTATGATGTTGTAGATTGGATGTGGTGGAAAGGGTGTGTAGAGGGAATTCCTACGTACATCATTTTGGATACAGCTGCTGATTTGCTGTTAATTCCTCCCCCCCTTCCCAACCCCGTCCATATATATACATACACACAGGGAAGAAGTGGGAATAAGTACTTGCCTTTCACCTTAAGCCTAGAGAGAGAGAGTCTTCATCAGGACCATTCAGAGTTTTGATATGTATCCCGAGTAGTTAGAAGACACACTAAATTAGTACCTGGCTCCTGCCTAGGAAATCTGTGCATAAGGATGGGCTAGCCAGCAGCTTTGAAGGCAGTGTGGAGGAGAGTTATTGATGTCCTATGATAAGCCTACACAACCCAGAATTGGTGCAGTAATGATGAGTTAAATGACTGGATTCCTCGGGTCTGAGGAAGGAGTAAGTGACCTTCAGAAAAGAGGGCACTTGCCCAGAATTAGGAAATGACAGGTGAAAAAAAAACATCAACAATGACATGTGGGAGTGGCAGAGATGATCTCCAAAGGCTCCATGGATGTACCAGATCAAAAAACGAACTTTAAACATCTCCCAGCAAGAGAGAAAAAAGCCAATTCACAATAGGACCAGCCAAAAAAATAATTCTCCTACATTTTTTAACTCTCCTCCCTCAACTTGTTCTTTACTATCTTGAAGGCGTTCAAAGTTACAGCTATATGGTGGAGGGGGAAGTGAACAAGAGACATGAGGCTGAGCACAGCCCCTTCCTTTGAGGTAACTGGCTTCAGCCAGAGAAGGTGGAAAGAAGCTTTACTGTTGATCAAGTTGGAAGCTTTGATGATTACATGGGAGTGGGTATTTTTAATTAATAAATTATGAAACAGATTGACCTGGACTGTCTACTGTCTATCCGTGACCAAACAATCTCATTTCTGTCCAGGTGTTTCTTCTGGGGCAATGGAAGGACTGTGACTACCAAGACAGTTTAAAGGGACAGTAGGAAATTGCTTTTATGTTTAGACTTCATGAGTCTTACTTGATTAATTTCATTAGATTTATGGTCTTGAGCAAGTTACTTAAACTCTTAATTCCTCATCTGTAAAATTAACTATGAGTACTTCACAGTATTGCTATGAAGATTCAAATATTTTTTTAAAGTTAGACGAAACATTGTTATCTAAATTATCTAACACTGCTTCTCACTCATAATAACAATTAAATAAATAGTACCTACTGGACCTTTCCTAGCTCACTTGGACCTTTCACTTATGATTGATGTATTTTACAATAGTCACTGGGCTTGAATACAGATAATGCATTCATACTATTTGACAAAAAAAAAAAAAAAAAATCATTGAGTACCTACTTTTCACAACATTGTTCATATATCTTTTTATTTAAGATCAAAAGAACCCACATAAAGGTATCACCACTAGCACCATTGTATATGATGCATTTGAGGCTTGGAAATGTTAAGAAACTTGTTGAAGTCATGGAGCTGGTAAGCACCAAAACCATAATTCTAATCTTTTTCTCTATACTACTCGACCAGGGCATTTTTCCTGTATTTCAAGCTATTAATGACCATTTTTAATGGATGTTCTGTCCAAGCACCTGATAACAAAGGACAGCAAGAAAAGATACAACTGTTTTCTGAATAATTACAGAATGAAAGAAGTTACTTTTACCTTATAAGCATCCGCATGGCTGGAGAAATATTCTTTTTTAATAAATATCTTCTAGGTTCTTAGTTTCCAGCCTCACGCACAGTATTTGAGTGACCAAAAAAAAGAAAAAGAAAAAAAAAAAGGAAGAGGTTTCTGCTGCTAAGGGATTTAGTTCCTTCTTAGGAAAACTCGTAAGTCTAATATAATCAAATGTAAAAAATATTGTTAGAAACAGCACGTGATAAGGAAAAGAAAGGTCAAAGAAGCGCTTTTCTGAAGGAAAGTTTTAGTAGACAGACCCGTAGAAAAAGGGGGGTTTGAGGTGGGCCTGAGAGAATGGGCAGGCTTCAGAGAGATAAATCAAAAGCAGGAGGCTTTTACAGATGAGAGGAATAAAAAGGTATAAGATGTACTTAGAGTTTAAATTTGTGATGGCTCTATGTTTTGTCCTTTTGAATCTATTTAACCTGGGAATCCAAAGATTTCATTGTAAAACCAATCATTCCTTGGAGTTATTGAGATGCTAGAGTAAGACACGACATCTATGTTAGTCTTTTCAGGCTGTTATAACAAAGATATCACAGCCTGGGTGGCTTATAAACAACAGAAATGTACTTTTCACAGTCCGAAACCTGAGAAGTCCAAGATCAAGGTGCTGCAGATTTGTTGTCTGGTGAGGGCCTGCTCTCTGGTTCACAGGTGACAGTCTTCTTGCTGTGTCCTCGCGTGGAGAAAAAGGGTGAGAGACCCTTGGAAGTCTCTTCTATGAGGCACTAATCCCCTTCTTGAGGGCTCCACCCCGCTGACCAAATCACCCCCCAAAGTCCTAACCTTGGGAGTTAGGATTTCAACATATGAAATTGGGAGGAAAGGGACACAAATGTTCAATCCACATCAACATCATAAAAAAAGTATAAACTTTTCTTTCAATAATAGTTGACTTGTATTTTAAAAAATAATACAGATGCAGCACCTATAACACAAAATGACAAGTTGAGAGTACTTACTATCTACTCCATTCAGTATAAATTTTTATATTAAAAACATAGCGAGTCAATAATCAGAATATTGGATACAATTGCCATCTAGATAGCTTTTAACTCACATTTATTTATAATGCATAAGATTTTCTAAAGATGCTATTGTTCCATAAAATGTTTCATTGCTTCATGCACATATTCTTTTCTTTACATGAAAGCCAGTAGGTGGTCAATAAATAAATATTTTTGGTCAAAGAGGTATCTTTCAAAGATCTTTCCACCATCTCTAATATGATTTTCCGTGCAGCAGTTTTACTTATGTCTCAATTTACCTCTTGAGGAATAGTTTTGACAGTTAAATACTCCAAGTAATTGTGATTAAAATATTGCAAGTTCCCTGCCAGTATTAAAGGGTTAATTAACATTGCAGAGCTTCAGTCATTACTGAGGCCCTCAACTTGGAAAATTAGTAAAATGACCTTGAGGCAACCAGCTGTCACTTAGACAAAATGCCTTATAAGGCCTGAAATAGTGACACCACATTGTATCACCCCAAATCTGCATTTCAAAACCAGAAAAACCCAGCTGTCTGTCAGCCTGTCAGAAATCATTCAGCTTGAACCTAAATGTGTTTTATGCTTTTCATCACAAATTTTAACAGTGACAAATGGAAGGATGGCTTCTTTAACCTAATGAAACTCTCACCTCTGCGAGAACCCCCTGTCCCCTCCAACTGTTTTCTGAAACAAGATGTACAATGTCTGTGTCACAGAGAATGTCATGGCTTATTTGTCATCTAGCCTCGCACCTCTGAGAAGCCTGGTACCCACAAGGGAAGAGAACAGTTCTCTCAGGTGGTGAATTCCAATGCTTTGAACATGTGACTCATTGTCTTAATTCTACTAGAGGTATTTTCAGCTTTTCCATTTCAAAGTAAATCTCTATTATATTAATAATCATGAAGGTATGTCTCTCTTGAGAAATGAACAAATATGCATTTTGTCATGAGTCTGAATTCATTGGCTTCCCTTTAATATTAATGCTTCTAAATTGTTTATTGACTGCCACTTTAGCATACCTTTTCTAAGCTAAAGAAAGACTATTAATAATATAATTCATGTAAGAAATGTTTAATATTTAACACTATCTCCTAGCTGCTCCCAATCTAATGCATTAATATAGATGCATCATTATGCTAAAGGAAATGCCTCACAATGTTAGAAAATGTGATGGACCCAAAGGAGCAATGCCTAGTTAAGTACAAAAGAGTAATCTCCATCTGGTAGATTCTGTCTTCCCTGGTTTATTCTCTGATAGGTCTCCAGATGATCTCTGAAACAGTCTCCTTAAGCACGCAAAGGTTTCAGAGGTTATTAGTAGTAATTGTGTGGCACAACTGAGGGAGTTTTCTTTAGCATGATGGAAGCAGCGATGTCATTATTAGTTGATTAGTGTGGACAATCTTTGACAATATGTAGCACCAACTATGACTCCAACTGGTAGCAGCTCATTATTCTGATTGCTATTTGATTTGCAGTATTATCAACCACAAAGTGAGTGACATGGACCAGAGGAAAAAAGCAATCATCAGAAGATGTTTTTATGACCAATGAGAGAGATGAGATTGCATTGTTTAAGAAAATGAATCTGCAGTAAGAAGTTGAGGCTTTGGGGTTAGAGTTAGAGGTTAGATTTCTAGTATAGTGATGTATAAAAGCTTACAATCATTCATCCTATCTTTAGAATATATATCGCAGGACCACAGTTTTGTTTTATTTTTTCTTCAAATTAAATGTAAAATAGGTAAGGCCTGGTTTGTTGTATTTGTCAAGGGACAATTTCAATTGCAAAACAAGACAAGAACACAAGAAGAGTTTGGAGAGTAAGTACTAAAGGAGTCAGTGAGAGGGAAAATATATTTTCTAGGTTGGCAAATGTTACATCCTTGAAAGAACCTAAACAGAAACATGTAAAACTTAAAAAAGGTAAATGTTTTCAGGTAAATTCCAATGGTGGTGATGTTATCAATATGAAAGGTTTTTGGTTTCCGTTTGATGCTTTTTTGTTTACTCCAAAAGATATTACATGATACTTATAACATCTTAAAAAGCATAGATATAAAACTACATATTTGAACTTGTCAAAAAAATCGTATGGAATTAAATAGTCAAGGAAGTCTTTATTCAAGACTTGCAATAGGCGTCAAGACTATTGCAATAGCAGGGAGAGTTAGAACTGAACTTTGTTGATACAGAAGGCAGGAAAGTGCTTAAACAGTGGAGTAAGCTATGGAAAAGCACTGGATGTGTTAAGGGGAGGTCGGTGGCTGTGATCAGGCAATCTGTGTTAGTTAATCGGACATTCTGGAAGTTAGGCTCCTACCCTCCCACAGAGACTGAGAGACTGGGTCCCTTTCTTCCTTGATGATTACATTTTCAGGGATGATTTTCAGATCCTTGAGAAAGACATGCCTGGGTTGTAAAACAGGTAAGAAGATGGGAGGAAATTTACATTCCTAAAGGGGCAGAGAAAGAATTCAGAATTGCAAATTTTCTAGAAGTAAGTGCTCTAAGGAAAAGGAGCTCTGGCACCTTTAGACTGGAAGAAACCTGTTTGAGGTTTTGTCAAGTCAAGGGAACATTTTGATAGCCATCCTGGTCAAGATGTATTTAGATACATCTGCCATTAAACTCCTGGAGAACATTCTTCTAGACCATTTTTTATACATCAATTCATATTGCATATGCAGTGTAGATAGATCCATATATATGTAGTTTTAAAAAAAGTAAAGTGGATTATATCCTAATTGCTATTTTTGAAACTGTTTATTTGACAATATATCATGAAAATACTTCTGTTGTAAACATACATACACAGCATTCTTTTTAGTGACGTCATTGTGTGCAGTCCTATGATGTAACCTATAAATTCTTAATGCACTTATCTTAATCTTTTTACCTCTGAAGACTCAGAGCACAATTTGGGTATTCTTTTATGGCATTTTCTACTTACTAGTATGTACTACCAGGTATTTGTCTATGCTTTTACTTCCTTATTTTCTGTAAGTTTCTGTAGGGTAAGACTTTTGTCTCTATTTCTCACTGGTCTCCATATTTGCTACCAAATCCACAGAAGTGCTTTGGTAAAAATAGATACTGTTTTTGCTGAATGTGTCACAACTCCAAGCAGCAAGAACAAAAAAATAACAACCAAGCTAGTTATAACGTGGCTTCAATTTACTGAGTTTATGAATGCAAAGTAGGTTCTGAAGAGATTCAAAATAAAAAGGAAGTCCTCCTTTTTTCTTTCCTTGTACCTCCCTCCTTTTCCTAAGCAGACTCAGCTACTGAGTCCCTGAAAAGACAGAGAAACACCTTTTGGAGTAGATGGTATGTAGAAGAACACAAATAGGGCAAATCAGAAAAAATGGGGCCACAATTTTCCCAGCTTATTAACCTTAGTCTCTTCCATCCTTCCTCCAGTTCTCCTATTAAAATTAAACAACTTTACATGATTTTTAAGCTACCCTTCTTAAAAGAAAACTTGTACCATTACCTTGCACTTCAAAATTCCCACCCCAAATTACTACTTATTAAATATTTTTTTCTAAAAAATGACCAAACCACATGCAAATACATTGTTCTTAGCTAATTATTCAAGTTTATTTTTTTCTTAGCTCATTCTTGTTTTGATATTTACGTTAAGAGATTCCAAGCTGAATCCTTAGGACAGATAATTAACTAATTCATGAGTTGTGCATGTATTTACATCTCTATTTTCAAAGATAAATTAGAAAGCTATATTTAAATATCTAAATTAATTTGTTACGGCTCTATTGAAGCTAGGACCATATTGACAGACCTGCTGAGTCTGATCCCTGCTGTGAGATGCATTGTACAAAATTAACAGATTTGAGAAACACATACTAAACACTAATTCTAATAATAGGCTTAAAGCAGAAGGGTTTTCAAGTTTTTTCAACAACAGATAGTTTACATAAAATTTCTGGGGAAAAAGCTTTTTTTATCAAAATAGTTCAAGGTCAATATTGTCTTTCATTTACAACTCTATTTCCATCCACGTCATTTTTTTCTTCCAGACTCTAGACATCAGGTACTTGTTCTTAGACACTTAGAAGATATTTTCATATAGAATTAGAGAAGATTAAGAGACAAAGCACAGCTGTGCCTCCCTCTTTTTTACTCTGTTATTAATGTTACGAAAACATTAGTTAATGCCAGAATAAAACAGGCATCATTTTTGGTATCTGCAGAAAATTTATCATGTAGTTTTGCTACTTTGAAATTTTAAAAGATTGTGGTATATTTGATTGAACATTCAGGTTAGGAACAAACCTTCAGTTTGGCCTAGCAGGATGTCAGGGTTACATCAACGGAACCCAGCCAAGCCTCTTTTCTTACCGGCCACTTTGTCAGTATGAATTCTATTCTATAATTATAATATGAAGCCCTCTACTCTGTACAGCAAAGTTATTGTTGTACTCTCTGATATGGGGGCGGGGTAAAGCTTCCCTGACTTCAATTTTTTTTTTCATGAATCTTTGTTTTTTCCCTGAGAGTCACACTCCCCCACTTTACTAAACTTTATTGCTTAAGTAGAGTATGGAGATTGAAACAGTTTTGAAAAATCAACAGCCAAGTAAATAAAGAAAACTATGCTTGGTTTAGGCATATTGTGCCATTTACCAGTTGGAATCAATGCAGGATTCTCTATTAGAAATGCTTGAGGAGAGGCAGGAAAAACATACACAGTGTTTTCAGAGATAGAAATGAAGATAAGCATGATAGTTAAGGTGGTGCCTTTTCCAAATAAATAAAGGTCGTTTGTACAAGAGAGCTGAAATAGGAGAGTACCACAATAGAACAATACCCAGGTTTACTGGAAGACCAGGAAATTAAATCACAGAAGCTAGAAACTTTCACTGTACTAGCTAGGGGTAATTGCCTTGAATAATAAGAACTATTTTTTCCCTAAACATATTCCTACCTTTCAAAAATTCAAAATTAATTATAATCCCCAAGATCTAATATTGCAAAAAAACAGATTTGCATAGGCATAGGCATATGAAATACGTTATTTCTTGAATGATTTCCTCCCAATACAAGATGTGTGGTAACATCTTTACTACTTCTCTTCTTTTTTTTTTTTTTTTTTTTTTTTTTCCATGTTCTCCTGAGGACAGAAGGGACATTAAGCTCAGGTGATAAACTCAACATATCTGGTTGTGAATTCTGGCTCTTCCAGTTCTAAGTGTTAGGCAAATGCACAAGGGCTTGGCATATAAACCATGTACTATACATTTCGGCCATAGTAATTACTATCAGCATCACTACCAGGAACAGTGATTTTTATCAGAGCACTACTGCATCAAACCATTTTTGATGACATCCTTTAATGGAGATTTCAACAAATCAGGAGAAAATCAAATACAAAACTGACTATTGCCAGAGGTGGCCTAGAATGGATTCTAGACTCTAATGTGGACAGAGATACAGTAAAATTGGGACAGGGGAAGCTTGAAAGTTGACCTTCTGGAAAACACTTATCTGTATGTTCTGAGGGACATAAGTAGGTACAGAAACTTTCTGAAGACAATTAGAAGATAACCCGCGAAAAATGACTTCCAACAGGATGCATAAAGTAAAAAAAGTTATAGAATAATATAGCCATGAGGTAAGATATATTTATAAACAAAAAACAGAGTGAGGGATTAATATGGAATTTAGAAAATATTTAAAAGTTACAACATTTTTGTATATGTCTAATAATTTGTCAAGGAGACATGAGAGAGTCACACTAGAATGAGGGGTATATTTTCTAGTCAGAACCTTCTTGCTTTGGCATATTTTGGATAGTTAGAGTTCTCTCATTTTACAGAAGTATCACAGAGTAAAGGATTAATGAGTAGTTTTTCCCTGGCCCTTCAGTCTAAATCAAATGGTCTAAATTTGAATCACTCAGGACTTCCACTAAAATGCAGATTTGAATTCAGTGAATCTGGACAGGGAAGTGGATTCTGCGTTTCAACACATTCCTTCCAAGTAATGCAGATACTGTAAGTCTAAGAACCACAGGTAGAGCAGCAAAGCCCTAACAAAAGGCATAATTCACAACGTAGAAACTGAGGCTACCTTGATCACCCTTGTATCACTTCGTCTAGTCGGGTGGCTGGCACAGAGTAGATCTTCAATAAATATGTATATACCATGTCAAAGTAAGAAAGAAAAAAAAACATGATTCATGCTCTTTATAAGACTGCCTGTTGAAAAGAAATTCAGGATCAAAATTAATTTATTAACTATTTGGGTTCTATGTTCTGATGATGGCTATTTTAGTAAAGTCTATTCCACTTTGTTCATGATGTACATGAAACTAATTTTTGGTTCTGCTAGTTAGATAATGGCTACTGCCTGCATATCTTCAGCTATATGATACATTGCAAACTGCTTTTCTAGGCCCCAAAATCACATTTTAATCATATGAGAGTGATTTGTAGGTAATCTAATGAAGGGATAGAAGAAGGTGGATGGATGGCATGTGTTTTTCACTTACATCCATGAATCATAAAGTCTAATTGCAACTCCCCTAAGAGAAGCAGACTTCTGTATTTGTAGTAAATGATATCAAGGATCTGAATTTGTATTATGATCAAATTTTATTATGATTTCTTTATTACCCATTTTAATATGACCTGGACATATTAAAATTGATTGCATATAAGAAAAAAAGATATTTAAAGACTACCCTTGAGAAAAAATAAAAAGATATTTTTGAACCATAATGTAGTGTATAAGCTTCAAAATTTATACAATGAGAGTCTGCCACGCTGGTTGCACTTTAATTTGCCTTTTAACATTTAGAATCATTTCATTTTTATTCTCAATGTCACTTTAGAATAACTTCTCTAGTTATCTGCCTTTCCCAAATTTTAATCCTCATCGTTGAGATCCCAGGCTGCTGAACTCTGCTGGGGAATCATGTATCGTTTGAAGGACATTTTCTGACTGTATTTACATGGCTTCACAGAAATCCCTTCACTAACCCAGCGTTGGTACCAAGGAGATGCTCCCAAGACTGTGAAGAGCAAATTTTATTCTCTTGGCTCAACCTCAACTTATCTTTACTTTTCTTCCACTAGATCTTGCTTCCCAATTTACAGAAGTCAATTTGTTTCCCCTCCTCTCCTTTTAAAACCTCTCAATATCTCCCCTTCTATGTTTTCCTAACTTTGGTTTTCGAGGCAGAGCTATCTCTCTTCCTTACCTAGAATAAGCCTTTCATCTATACCTTTGGCGTCATGCCCTCCTGTCAATTATGGGACTATATTTTATTATCTGCTATGTATGTACCTGTAAACATTCTCACACCTCTATTATCCTAATAACATAGGACATGAGATACCATATCATCGCATATTACATAATATACTTTGCCTGCTCAACCTTCTTAAACAACCTTCTCATCTCTTCCCTTTGCTTTACTTTTCGAGATGCTATCCTGCCAATTTCTCCCATTACCCTCATTAACCACTGCTGTGCTGCCCACGAGAATGTGCCTTATAGGCCTCTCACTATATGGAGCAAAACTGATCAAGGGCCCCAGTTGCTGTGCTTTGAAATCCATTGCCACATTGGCTTGGAGACCAAGTTCCCTATGAGCTGTTTCAAGGCAATAACTGAGTGTAATACGCATACTAAAGCAGGCTGCTTCTTGTGAAACACAAGGTACCTCCAATGGCCAACTTTGGATCAAAGACTCCCTGATGAACGTGCTGAACTTTCATTAAACTGCACCTCAATCTGAGAGAATCCACTCATCCTCTCTCCCTCTCCTTCACTCAGACTCAGATTTGTATCACTGTCTCATGACTCTCCCAGCTTTTTCCTGCTCTATCCCCATTATCTTTCACAGGTATTTCCTCTAATAAAATCCGTGAGTCTTTAATCCTGTCTTGTGTCTACTTCTTAAAGGACCTGGACTAACACTCCTGGTAATCCAAGCCTTTACTTGTTAGTGTTCTAATGAAGATCTCTCTATGGTCACCAATAACTTCTCAAGATCCAAACGAACTCTCCATCCTTTTGACTACTCTATTGAATTTGCACTTTTAACCATTTACCTATCCTAAAACATGGTCCTCTTTAGATTTGGCATCTGTTTATCCTCCTATATTTCTCACTATAGTTTTCCTGAGTCTTATTTTTGCTTCACCTTAAGCTTTAAGCAAAGGCATCCTCCAATACCTTAAGATATTTATCTTGCCATTTTCTACTCTCTCCTTTCTTGATGTCACCCATGCCCATAATATAACCGTAATTTCTTATTAGCGGACTCCTAATCCTGTACCATACTCCTAAATTTTATATTCAAGATTATAGTTTTACTTGACTTTAATTTTCATATTCAGAAGTTTCTAAACCAATTTCTACTTATGATTTACCTTATAGAACTCTAAATTTAGTCTCAAATAATAGGGGATGCAGTGGATATTTTCATTGTTTTGGTTATCATCTTTGAACACCCTCCTTATATTTGGGAAAACTACCGACAAGGCTTGCTTTCTGAGAGAAAAGCTAGAAAACTCACTTACCCAGACATCCTTCTCTGGGGTCATGTGACCTAATTTTGCCAATCAGAGACACATCTTTTGGAGGAGGTCATTGACAGGACATAACCATATGTTGACCTGTGAGTTGCACCCCAGCAATAAGAGGCCCCTTACCTTGGAAAACATCTTCATTCCATTTTCTCCTTCATTTTTACTTTTTCTTTTTCCTATCTCATTGACTCATTCCACAAACTACAGCACTACCTAGCCAAAATATAAACATTAACATTTCCTTCTACTTCATCCTGTGCATTTCATAGGCCATATCCTTTTATATGTTTTCTCTCTTGATTCATCCGTTCCATTCATCATGCCAATACCATATTGTAGTCCACATTATTCTTCGCCCAGAATTCTGTAACAGCCTCCTAACTGGTATCACGGTTGGTCCTTGACCAATCATCAATTCCTTCATAGCGCATACAGAGGGATTTTTTCTCCCGTTAATCTGATTATGGTCTTCCTCTACTTAAAACTTCTTAATGTTTTACAAGACCTTCAGACAAGTCTCATATGAAATACAAAGCCTCAAAACAACGTGCGTTTCATTTTTACTCTGCTTGTTCTTCATACTACATGCTGTAACAAACCTAAATGATTTCTACTTTTTGGTCATGCCCTGTCTTCTTTTATCTCTCAATTACCACATTCTCTGACTATCCCCTCCCCTTGGCAAATGTTGATATCTCCTCCCTGGGCTTGTTTCTACCCTGGGCTTATTTACCCCAAGGTAAATACAAAATTACATGCTCCTCCGATATTCTCCCAGATCCTAGTTCTTTGCCTCGGATAGACTACAGTACACTGTGTGTCTGTGTACTTACTGGCAATTCCCTTAATAGTGCAAAAGATATGGATTTGCCACTGAATATCCCACTTAGTTTCCTTATTACCTGGCACATTATAGGCAATCCATATTTGTGGAATGACTGAACACATGAACGAATATTAAATCATTTCTAATACACAGTTGACTTTTATATCTTCTACCTCTGAACTTTCCTACCACTTTCTACACCCATTTTATTATTTACTATCCCTTAAATTTGCTATTTGTGAAATGAATCTACTGTCACTAATATCACCTCTGCAGAGTAAATCACATCCCAGAAGAATGCAATTCCACTGAGTTGTGTGAATTTTTGCATATGGATCTTTTCCCAATCTATATCAGAATTAATGAAATTCCACAGAGAAGGCAGAAGGTTAAGCAGTGATCACATATTACTGATCACAACATCTGCTGCTATTACTCTAGAATTTAAATCTGTTGATGAATACTGCCTTCTTGCTATTAATATTCTTAAGAGAATATGGGGGAAAAAACCTTCTGCACAATCATGTCTAGGCAGCCAACTAAAATAAAATCTAAATAAAACGTTTTTAGAAAGTCACACATGGCAGAATGGATACAGGAGATTTCTACAGTTGCTCTTTTATTTGTATAATGCATATCTGTTTAGGTACATGCCAGCTGAAATTGAAATGTCAATTTTGATTAATGAAAGATATGGCGTAGCAGACTTCATGAAGAGTGACCTGATATGCACTTCAAATGACTGGTTAGATACACAGAAAAGAATTTGTTCCATAAATGCAATTTATTTTGAAGATAATTGTGGTTCCTCTAAGGTACTACAGAGGAATACTGAGGTTTGGTTTAAGATAATGAGTCAGTTATTAAGCATCCCAGTCTCTGAACTGAGTATAATAGCAGACTAGTTAAATTATGTTTTAGAGAACCAGAAAGAATTGGTCACAAAATGAAAGCAATTACTCTTCTTTGGTGTATGGCCCATTTCATTCCAAATATTTACTAAAGAGTACCTACCCAATGCTTCCCTTCATCCATATCTATGGTTTTAATGCTACAAAACAATTGCTCAAATGGGGCCCCCTTGGAAACATAATTTGAAGTGATATGCTTTTTGGCTATGAAACATTCTTTTGATTTTAGAGAAGCAAATATTCAGGAATCAGAATGAAAACAAAAAGGAAAAAATAATTAAATTGGAGCAATATAGCACACTGGACAAACCATAAATGGCATTTATTATGGTGATAAATACTATGATATATATGTATTTTATATATTATATATTATATAATTATTTTCTACTAGCCAGAGGGTTTTTTAAAAGCAAACAGTGGAACTCCTTTCTATCTAGTTCAGTTCCTGTTTGTTTAAGGACCAAGTAAGTGACTCAATAAATATGTACTCTTAAAACTATGTTAAAGAAAAACAAAAAACAAACACACACACACACACACACAAAACACACAACTGTGTTCATGTAACCACAAAAGGTAATATATTTATAATCAGATATAAAAAGAAATGGGGTTATCTTTGGCCTTTTCCTTACATCATTAACACAAACTTTTCCTTTCAAAAGAAGCATGTCAGTTGCATAGATGATGCAAGACTAGCTAGATGAGAAACCCAACAAGTATAGAGATACTTAAGTTTTGAATAATTAGATGAAAAGCGGATTATAATTTTCATTTTGTATCAAGTAGATTTCTCACACAACACTCTACTTAAATTAACTCCATATTTAAAACACAGTAATGCAATATCGGAGTGGTAACTGCATGCAAGATATAAATCGGCAAAGCTTAGTACCAGCTTTAGCACACTGTTGCATGGTTTAGGTTCTATAGTTAAGAGAGAAGTAAAATTGAAAACATCCTTTTCTCAAACAACAGCAACCAAAATGTCTATAGTATGCATCTCTTATCACTTCTGGTTTATTGGTTCATTCCTATGTTTTATGGACCAAATATTCCCATTGCTTTTAAATTTGCTATTATAAAATTCTGTTAAAGGATTATTACTACTCGAAAATGAAGGCTTTAGTCACAGCATCAGCTATCTAAAAAAAACTGTCGGCATTGTCAGATATTGATCAATTGAAAATATATTGCCAGTATAATAATTACATTTTGAAGGTTAGTAATTCAAGTAGCATTTTTTGTTATTTCAAGCTTCTAAATTCTACTATACAGGATAACAAACATATTCCCAATACTATGTCCTAGGGAAATCACTGGATTGCCCTTTCCCCTTGAATCAGGGACAACAGGATTGGGCACTTCACTGAGAACAGAAATCACTTCTATTGACCTGTAACCTCCTACTCAATCCTCATTATCTTCCCTAGTAAAAGCACCCAGGGTGCTTTCTGAAAAATAAGTATCATGATATTTGGAGGACAGAAGAGTGGCTATGTGACAGAAGCTTTTAACTGATTTGTATTAATATATATATATACATGAGTATGTATGGAAAGAGAGGGAGGGAGGGTGGCAGAGAGAGAGAGAGAGAGAGAAAGAGAGAGAGAGAGAGAGTTGGTAATAGGAAGAAGAGTACATAGTGCTTAGCCCATTTTCAAAGTTTACAATTCATAAAATAAGAGCTAGATCTTTGAAGACACAAAAAAGTTTCCAAGGCCTTTGTTATTGCTGCTTGTATAATATAGAGAATAAAATGAAGCAGGGCAAGAAAATTTATCTACTATTTTTTGTTGTGTGCCTAATATGACAGGTTAGACAATATACTTATGATGTCTCTTATTAACATAACAGTAATATAAAATGGATACTGTTATTCTTATTTTATGCCTGTAGAAATGGGGCACAGACAGGTCAGGAAATTTGCCCAGTGTCACACAACTTGTAAGTGATGAAGTCAAGACTCAAACCCGTATTTTCTTTGCATTAAGGTACATGCTCTTTATACTATGCAATACGGCCAAATGCTGAGATTGGTTATGTCTAGAACAGGCTGATAGAGTCACTTAACACTTCTGTTGAGGTCATTCTCCCTCTTGTTTCAGTAACTTCATTTTTAGGTCATTTATAACCAAAGGAGACAAACTGCTGCTGCCCATGTGTATCCATTGAATATGTTGAATAGCTTCTATGTTTTACTTCAAGTGAGATTACTTTTTAAGTTTTACCATTGATTTTCTTTAAAGGCAAACAATACCTAATCAAACCAGTTTTCCTTTTCAGAGAGTGAATCTTCGGGGGACTAAAGAGCTGGCACTGTACATAGACCATATCAAAGAGGACACAGAAAACTTGATATTTTCTTTTTATTACTTGGGAAAAGTGCCTGGGGCAATTAAAGTGGCTGAGACTCTAAGCTCAGATCTACTGACTGTGCTGATAACAAGCACAGTGAGAAGATGTGCTCTATTCCAAGAGTGATAATAACTTCTTAAGTGAAAACAAATACAGGTATCCCCTGCTTTTCGAAAGTTCATGTTACACCAGTTTACTTCTATGAAAGACCTACAGTAGTACCTGTTTTCGCTAACTGAAATAAATTTGAAGAGGATTTTCACTTTGATGAAAAAGGAGAAAAACGAAAATAGCACTCAGTGTGTGTTTCGCAGTGAGTCCTCACAGAGGCGGCACACACCCCGTGCTGGTAGCAGCCAGAGTGCTACCTCCAAACTCTTTCCCCGGGGAAAGACACTCAGCAACTCAGCATCAAGCAGCCAGAGCTTTGAACTGTGTCTGAGCATCTGTGCTTTATCTTGATTTATTTGTGTATCGTTAGAAGATGTGTCCTAAGGTATCAGAAACGTCTAAGAGAGCTCATAAGGGTGTTATGCTTAGTGTAAAACTGGACATAATAAAGCACATTTGGTGGGATTTGGTAGGTTATTTTTTGGTTCGGGAAATGCTCAAAACTTTTTCCATATAAATTAATGGTAATTGCTTCTTTACGCCACTTCAGTGTACAGAAGGTTGCATAGGAATCTTATTCAGACCAACAGCGGGGGAAATCTGTAGTAAGAAAAGGTATATGCAGGCAAATTCCTCTCTGGAGGTACAGGGATGTACAAATTCCATTATTTGCTTATAGGATCTGTGCTACTTCCCCTCATCACTTTGAAACTGCTTTCAGCTTTCCACATATCTCACAGGAACTGGCCTCCTGGGTGGATTTCAGCAGGACATCCATCTGTTCCATAGCTTCTCTTTAAACAGTCAAAAAACAGTTATAAAATGCTATTGGTTATTTCCAATCTATATTAAAGGAATAAAATAAATGCTATGTAATTATGAAACATGAGTATGCCTCAACCTTTTTTAAATCATTAGCTACCATCTTGAAAAGTTGCCTGTACAAATAAAATGTTTATTTGTACAGTTGGGTAAAATAAAAGCTTTATTTAAGCAATCTTCCCATTCCTGAATTCCATGCTGTCTGCCATGCTGCATCCTCTTTATTAGTGTTTCTGAGCATGAACCTGATGGTGGGAAAGTGGGATTACTGAAGGAGTGGACAGACACGGCTAATAGAGGAAAGGCTATCTGCAATAGGTACTCTAGTACCTCCTGCTCATCACATATATTAGCAAAGATGACAGCTACTTCATGAAGGAGGCCTCAGAGGACTGCTCATAACGTCTTGTAAGCACAACCAAAAATTTGTAGCAAGAATGGATTATCCCTTACTGTCAGCCTTGCATCCACCTAGTACTCAGTGATTCTCAGTCTTGGCGGCACATTAGAATTACTGGGGGATATTTAAAAATACTGAGTTCTACACCATACTTAAACCAATTTAATCAGAATCTCTGAGGAAATCCAGGAATCAATATTTTTAAGCTTCCGACCAATTTAATCAGAATCTCTGGGGATGAAATCCAGGAATCAATATTTTGGGGCATCCTAGATGATTCTGATGAGCAGCCAAGACTGAGAACCATTGAGTCAAGCCCCAACTGTCAGCAGCACCATATGAACATACTTTCTGGTGTAAAATTCAAGAGACCTGGGTCCATGTAGTTCAGTTTCAGGACAATATTGTATTAAAAACAAACAAACAAACAAACAAACAAACAAAAAACCCCAAATGAACAGCCAGAAGTAATTAAAAAGAAATTGCAATGTTTATGCATATATCTAAAGGTCATTAAGGGAAATTTAAAAATAGTTTCTAAAAAAAATTGCTACAACATAACCTTTCCTCTTCTATATATTCCCTCACACTCCGAAACTTTTTCAGCTGCATTTTCAAATACTTAACAAAATCACTCCACCAGTCCTTCTGGTTTTCTATTTTTTTTCTGCCTCTTTCATCTTCATTAGTCATCATTTCCTTCTGCTTAGTATTTTATCGTGCAGATTGAAAAAAACAGCAGAAAGAAACCATTCCTCTTTGGAGGGCTTGCAAAATGGAAGGAACCAGGCTGACAGTGCCAGGATTGCTTTCATGGGCCTGAGTGACAGATAATTGTAATAGTCTTACATTGTCATTGCCAGTGTTTCCTCACACATTTTTGTCAATCTTTAACCCTTTCTCCTCAAGAGTTACAATGTGCAATTCTGTTCTCTCTGGGAACATTTAGTTTCCTAATTCTATCTCCCACTCAGGGGTCTCTGGAGAGGCTTGTGAGAGCTTTCAGATGAAACCCAGTGATTCCATTTCAGTTCTTCTGCAAAATCCTGAGTCTGAGAAAGCGATGATTTCTTGGGGAGTAAACATAGCAGTATTACCACACAAATCCTGGACAATGTTGAACTTTACCTAAGCTCTGTGTTCCTGGAAAGCAGAATCATGGTTGAGAAACTTCTCCACCCTGTAGAGTTCTGAGAAACAGCTAACACGCAGGACCACCTTGTCCTGCAAGGAGGCAAGATATAAGACTTGCCTCCACCCTTCAGATAAGAATCACTGTCCAGGCTTCCTTTTGAGTCCTTGTTTCCCTGCCTCTGGAAAAGCTCACAGCCCTACTCCTTTTTAGAAAAGGTTCCTTTGTGTTGATCAACAGTCTCCAGATTGCAATAGCCTGAATAAACTCATTCTCTTAATTGTTTGCTATGTGTTGTGTTTCAGACTCCTCACTGCTATAAATTTGTATATCTTCTGTGAGATAAGGAAACGGATACCAGGGGGCAATGAATAATTAGATGTACCTCTTTCCATTGACTGAAGCAAGAATAGACCACTTTAAAAAAAAAAAAAACTGTTTTTGTTTTTGTTTTAAATTTTGGAATAATTATAGGTTTAAAAAGGATTTGCAGAGATAATAACAGAGTTCTTGCATACCCCTCACCCACTGTCCCCCACTAATATACCCAACTGAGACTGGGACATTAACTAAACTCCTGACTTTATTTAGATTTCACCAGTTTTCCATTGAGAAACTGCCTGCCATGGCAGATATCCCTCACATAAGGACCATAATGACAATTTGACCACACACGCGCGTGCGTGAGCGTGCACACACACACAAATACTCACAAAGGAAAAAAAAAAAAGACAAAACAAAAAATCTCACTAACCACCATTTGTTCCAGGACATGGCTAGCCACAGAAAATCCTCTACCCCTAATATTTAATACTTGTTCTCTTTTGAAATTTTCCTAAACTGATTGCTTGCCTTCTTATAGCCAATAGAGGTCTAACTGGTACCTGACAACCAGTTAGAAAGTCTCCCCATTTCCACAAACCCCACCTTAATAGAATGCTTGCCAATTCATGACTGTCTTAATTTTCCTCTTTTTACTCTATAAAGCTTATTACCTTTTCTAAAACTTGAATACCTAATGAAATGATGGCAGATGTGTTCTCTTGCCACAAGTTTATGAATAAATAACATTTATTAATTTTATCTCAAAGTTAGTATTGGGTACCAATGGGCATCTTTGTATTTATGTTGCTTGGAGTTTGCTGTGTTTCTGGCATCTGTGTATTGAAATATTTCATTAGTTATGAAACAAATTGCATTATTTTTACATGTTTTTCTCCTACTCATTTTCTTGTCTCTTTCTTGGATATTAATTAAACATGAATTATACTTTAACTATCTTTCTTCAGGTCTTGCATGCTTTTCCTGTTTTTATATCTTTTTCTTAAGTGCTTCAGCTAGTAAAATTTGAGTTCACTGTTATGTTTTCTGCTATGCCAGTCTGTTTCTAAGTGCTTTTAATAAATTTTTTATTTCAGATTTTGAATTTTTTACGTCTAGAATTTCTATTTGTTTCTTTTTAAAGCTTCCACTTTCTTCCTAAATTCCTCATCAGTTTACATTCTGTACACTGTTTTCTGCTATCTATTTAACTTATAGATGAGTAACGTAAGTAAAGTCATGCTGAGTCCAACATCTGAGTCATCTCTGGGATTGTTTTTATTGTCTTTCCTTTTTCTTGATTAAGGGTGATATATTTTCTTATTTGTTTATCTTTTAAACTTTGATTGTAATTTGGACAGTATGAAAGATTCATTGTAGAGGTTCTTCTTAATTATCTTATCTTGCTCTAAAGCATGCTGACTTTTGTTCTGGAAGGCAGCTGTATTACTAGAGGATATTCCTGATCTTGTTAAGGCTTGGTTTTAGGACTATTTTGTTTTACCCTTTATTCTTCACCATAGCCCTTACTTCAGTGTGGTCCTTATTTAATGGAACCTAAACTGAATGCCAGTTCAGAAAATTGTTTCTTTTCTAGCAGGATTTAAACTCCAATATCTCTCCAGCAGTATGCATCCTCTCAAATTTCTTCCATTTTAAGCCCTCCAGACATTGCCATTTGCTAGAATGCAGGGAGTCTTGTGCTACATTTGCATAACTTATGAACAGGGACCTAAGGGAAACTCCAATGCAGATTTTAGGAGCTTTTTCCTTTCTAACAACTGCCCTGGAAATTCCAGTTGCTTTTTTCTAGCCTTAATTCCAGCTTCTTCCTCTATCTATGTCACATTTCTTTTGCCAAATGCAATCAATGGTCTTTCCTTGGACTTCACCTCTCTGTTTCATGGTTTACAAATCACTTCCAGGCAGAAAGAAAGGTTGAATGCAGACAAACAATCTTAGGTTTCCCTTCTCCCATCTGTATCAGTTCTGATCTTTCTGCTATGCAATATCTGAAAAAAAGTAGCATCATACAATTTGTACATTTTCATATCTCTATAGTATGAGGGTAAATCCAATACCAATAATGGCTGAAATCAGATTTTCGCTTCTTTACATTTTAATGCCAGATTATTTTGTTTATTTATGTTATGATATTAGAATTGTTTTGTGATTTTTTTAACCTAATATCCATATAAAAGGTCTTTCTTTGTCCTAGAGTAGTGTTCTCTTCTCAAATTCTACTTTATTTGAAACTAACATTGAAATATATGTATGAATATTTTTTTATGCATAGATTTATTTCAATATCTTGGATAACCCTAAGCATGCATGCATGTTTCACATGCATGTTGCTGATTTGAACAGAATATCAAAGGCTTTAAGAATGGTACTAACAAGCACATGACTGCCCAGATCCCAAACTAACCATCAAATGATACCCATGTGGTACAGATGTAAATAATATGGCAAACACTTAGAAAACTGAACTGCCAGAATATGGATGAGAACTTCTGGGTTAAACCTAACTGGGTTGATTTCCAGAAAAAAATCAGACATTCTATTTGGTAATTAAGTGATATCAAGAATGTTATGACATAATATTCAAATGTTCAGAATGCAATCTGAACTTACATGACAAAGAACTGGAAAAATCTTAATAACTCTCAATGGAAAAGACAACCAATATAGACACAACTTGACATGACACAGGTGTTCTAATTATCAGACAAAGACTTTACAGCAGCTACTATAATTATGCCCAAGAAGTAAGGAAGAATACTCTTGAAATGAATGGAAAGAAGAAAAGTCTCAGCAGGGAAATAAATGATGTTACCAAATATAAATTTTAACTGAAAAAAGGAAATAACTGAAATGAAAATTCACTGAATGGGCTCAATAGTAAAATGTAGATGACAAAGGAAAGGGTCAATGAACTTCAATTTGTATACAGATTAATAGAAATCACCCAATCTGAACAACAGAGAAGAAAAGTTTGTACAAAATGTGAATAGAATCACAGGTATCTATGAGACAATAATGAAATGTCTAACATTTATGTGAATGGAGTCCCAGAACATAAGGAGGAAGACTGGTACCAAACAAATATATGAAGAAATTATAGCTAAAATCTTATTAAATGTTGGTAGAAGATACACAAACAATCTTACAGATTAAAGAAACTCAGTGAACTCCAAACCAGATAAAAAAAAAATGGTGTCTACATCCATCATAATCTAAATCTTGAAAACTAAAGACAAATTAAAAAATCTTAAGAACCCAGAGACAAATGCCACAGTACATATAGTGAAATGATTCAAAGGACAGTAGATTTCTTATCAGGAACAACAAAGGTCAGGAGACAGTAGAAACTATTGGAAACTTGGAACTTTGGGGGAGTACAAAAACAACAGAAGTTACATATATTCATATAAGTAAAATAAACTATTTCTCCTTAATTTTGTTAAAATATGTCTTATGATTAGAAGCAAAAAAGATAACATTATATATACAGCAACTAAAATATAATGGTGGCAGGGTAAAGTTTATTACCACTTATATGGTGGTAAGGTTTTTATGTTACATTTGAAATACATTTAAATCTAAGTAGACCGTTAAAATCTAGGTATATTTAATTTCTAGAAAAACCAGTAAAAAGGTAATAAAAAATATAGTCGAAATCATAATAGATAAATGGAATACTAAAAAAATATTCATTTAACATAAAAGAAGATAAGAAGAGGGCAATGGGACAAAAATGAAAAGAAACAGAAAGCAAATAATATAATGGTATCCTTAAAAAAAAATCCATAATCACATTAAATATAAGTGACCAAATCATATAGAAAGACAGAGATTATGTAATTTTTTTTTTAAGACAGGACCCAGCGATAAGATGTCCATAAGAAATTTATTTTAAGAACAATGATAAAGATAGGTTAAAAGTAAACGAATGATAAAAGATATACCATACAAATATTAACCCATTTATTTTTATATATACCCTTCTTTATCCCTGCTAATTTTCTTTGCTCTGCATAAATTCCTTATGTCTGAAGAAATTCCCTTAAATATTCTTTTATATGTAAATGAGCAGTAAATCATTTAAATATTTGTTGTAAAGTAAATATTTTCTTTTAATTTTGAAAAGTGTTTTTGTTGGGTACAGAATATTCAGTTGACAGTTTTTTATTGTTTTTCTTTTTTGTCCTTCTGCATTTTGAATAAGTTCTGCCAATATCATCTGGCTTGTGTAGTTTCTGATGAGAAGTGTGGTATGTTTTCCTTATCTCTGCTCCTCTGTATGTAACATGTTCTTTTTCTTTCAAGATTTTTCTCTTTGTCTTTGGTTTTCAGCAGTTAGATTGTGATAGGCCTAGGTGTTTTGTTTATATTTATCCTTTGTATTCTCTGAGCTTTTACATCTACATTTACAAAATGCCTTCATAGTAACATCTAGATTAGTGTTTAATTGAATAACTGGCACCATAATCTAGTCAAGTTGACACATATAACCATCACAGTATCCATTTGATATTTTGCATTATCCATCTTTTTAGTTGGAGTACTTAGCCTATTAAACTTAGTAATTTTAAATTCCCTGTCTTATAGTTCCAAAATCTATGTGTTATATGAATTTGGGCTTGTTGACTTTTTCTTATTTGACAACATGTTGTTTTCAACATTTTTGTGTGCCTTGTAATTTTTTTTTCATAGTTGGAAATCTTGTATAGGGCCCTAGAGAATGAAATAGACTGAGATAAATAGTTTTGTTGTTCCTTATTGGATTGCAAATGGGTTTAATTTCCTTCTGTTAAGCTATGAGTGTGGGAATTGAGTCAATGTAGTCAGGAGTTGACATGTGTTTAGGATTTGTTGTTACTATAGTTTCCTTCAATGTAGCACAGGGTTCAAACTCCACTGCTATTATCTCATTTTTAGGGTAGGAGTTGGTTTTATCTCAATATCTGTGTACCCTCATATGTAGGTCTTCCCTTGGTACTGTGCCTAAAAGAGAAAGAGTCTCTCTATAAATTCTTGGCCTTTGTCTCGCAGAAAATTGCTGTGTCTTGTTACTTGATGCTTGTTAGCCTGGTGGTGGAGCACAGGGAGGGGGTGTCCATGCCTATTCTGATTCAGTTTAAGTCTCAGAAGGGCACTAATTCCCTGGTTCCTAAAAGAGGGTCATTCTTAGTGGTTCTGTCCCACCTTCAGCTGTAGGAGACCTCTATTGGTCTGGGACTAGAAAGCATTCCTACTCTTCCCACAAGATAGAGGGTCTTATTTTGTTCCTTTTTATTACCAGCTATCTTTTTTCATTAGTTGCCTAAGTGTTATAGGTTTTCTTTTTTTGTTGTTTGTTTGTTTGTTTGTTGATTGATTTTTGCCCTTCCTTGAACAGTTAAAACTCTTGTTCTATAGGAGAGGTATGAAAAGAATCTGGGTGAGGTTTTGTGCTTTCTTTGTAACAGTTGCTCTTCCTCTCCCAGGTCTGTATCATGAAGAAAGCTATTTCAGGACAATTGACAAACTTTTTATATGAGCACGCATTGAGGAGAATGTCTAGGAAACAGGTTTGGAAATATTGAATTCCCACCAAGTCTGTGTATCCCAGATATTCTATATTTTCCAACTGATCCATACTTAGCTTTTACCAATTTGTTCAAAAAAAGAAAAAAAGGAAAAAGAAAAAAAAGAAAAAGAAAGATAGAAAAGAAAAAGAAAAAGAAAAAGAAGAAGAAGAAGAAAAAGAAAAAAAATTAGCTGGATTCTACTGATGTGCTCAGAAGCATCTGACCCAAGGAAGCAAGCGCTGCTGTCCTGTATCCCCGTGAAACTCTCTGTATTTCTTTAGATTTCAGGTTAGTTTATGGCCCCATAACCTCAGTTCTATGACAGCATCAAGAAAACGTTGAATTTGTAGGTTGTCTGGATTTTTGTTTTTGTTGTTGCTTTAGTGTGGAAGTAACGTTCTTGGTAGTTTTCTATATTCCAAATGGAAGCTCTATCTTTTTAATTAATTACATATTTTTAATTAAATATGGGGCAAATGAAGCCTTGGCTCTTGCATCCCTGATTTTATGGGGACAATGCTTATTTAAATATAATTATACTAATTTTAAAATAATCAAAGAATGTCTAAAAATTGAGACACACTTTCTGAAAGGATATCTTTTAACAAAGGATTTTGATTTATAGGTTTGGTATTATAAAGTGGGCTCAGGAAATGATGCTTACACAAAATATTCTTGGATTAAAATCAGTTACTGGCTAATGTAATAAAGAATCTGACTCTATTTTTTATGTTTAACTGCTAACAGTTTTAAAATTCCCCCCTCCTTCTTACCCTCTGCCCTACATCTGGGAAAGCAGATGAGAAATTCTTTGGCACAGGAGAGAGATTCAAACCATTCAAGCCCCTTGTCAAACTGATGGGAGCTCTCACTCTACCCCACCCCCTAACCACAGTAAAAACCTCTAGCCAGTCTCCTTTCCTTGCCCTCTCAAGCCATTTTTAGACCTTCCTGGGAGGCCTAGTTTGTTCTCCCCAAAAAGCCTCAATTATGTAAGTAATAACCTCTTTCTACCCCCATGGTGTGTTTGTGTGGTGTCATCAGTCTCGACATCCAACCCAAATTTTGGGTGTGGGTCCATCCTGATACTTCAGAGTAGCCACGTCAGCTAATTTTCACATCTATTTAAGCCTGCATTGTATGCAGGAGTTTTGGAATATTCTCAAGTACATCATACTATATGTATGCAAATATCCCCATTTAGAGTATAAACGTAGAAATGTTTATATAAAGAGGTTGAAATATTTTTGTGCCAGTTCCCTCTCATTCTTGTAAATTTCTGATCTGGTGACTCAGAGATAATGTGAACCAGGTCATTCTTATTTTTAACTGTAAGACTCTAAGGCCGTATGATCATATACTTGATGTATCAGACTGAGTTTCAGGAAGAAATGGATGGAACACTCAAGGTAATATGAGGGGAGCTTAATAGAGGGTATATTTGCAAATTTATAGGCAATATGTAAAGAAAACAAGAGGGGAGTTCCACAGTAGGCTAGTAGGCTTGTAACAGTAGAGGCCAATATCATTCTTAGATTTGAAAGGTAAAGGAAAGGAGGGTAACCACAATATGAGGAGAAAAAGGATTGGGTGGACAGGGTAGGAAGCTGAGAGTTTTGGTGGGGATACACAACCAACATAAGGTGACCATGGAGGAAGGGAGCCAAGAGAACAGATATGCTGATATCACTCTTTCCCTCTTGTCTTCTGCATATGACCCTCCCCTTATTGTCCTTGACAAAACCCATCTGAAAGCCAGAGGAAAAAGGACCAAATAATGCCATCCTTATTGGTCAGCATTGGGCTGGGTAATGATGAGTAGAAAGGAGATCTGAAGGTGCAAAGGAAAGATGCCCAGAACATTGGACCTTCCTGAAGCTTAAGTAATATTATAAATCTGCTGCTCTCAAAATTGTTATTCTTCCTTTTAGTAGAAAGACATATCCTTTGGTTTTACTATATTTATAGAAGTAATAATATCTTTCATGTCCCTAACAACTTTTGTAAAATTTCCTTTACTAATTCCTTAACATATTAATGTGTATCAAGTATCTAGTATCTTTAGCTGCTGCTGCTGTTACTATTGTGTGGGGGTGCTTAAGGATAATTGTCCCCTCAAAACATGGAGCAACTGACAGTAATTCTGAGGTTCTTCCATATTGACATGAGGTATAGTTTCATTTTTTGTTTGAATTTTGAACTTTGGGTAGTTGTGTCCATACTACCCTACAAAAGATACAATGCTTTTCAATTCATTTTATGACTAGACCAGGAGCAATTTCATTGTTTCTGCAGTGATTTTGTAATATACTAAAATATTAGTAAAGATACTTGAAATAATCTTGAACACAGTTTTTATTTTTTCCCTTTGCAACTTAACATTAGATTATTTTACATAAAAACTTGAAAATATTTTTAAATGAACACAGGCTAGACTAGAAATCTATTATCCATGGGCTATAAAGAGAACTTGATTGATTGTGTTGATTATTTTCCTTTAGAAGAAAGGATTTATTTTCACTAAGCTCCTTCACAAATATTTTCAGTGGTAAGGTAAGTTAGCCTTAGCCTTAGTGATCTTTCTAACCTTTAGAATTTCATCAGATTCTCTTCAATAGTAAAGTCAGTATCTTATATGCTGATATTCTCTAATGTATTAATATAATGGCCTATACTGGCAAATGAGGGTTCTGCTCAACTTCTGGTAGGAAAAATTTCTTTTCCTATCTCATTCATCTTAATGAGCTCATGCTACAGGGCAAGACATGTATTAAACAATATAAAATAAAATTCCTGGTGTTCATATTATGTAAGTAGTTATAGTAGTTAAAATAATTTTATATCAGTGTGAAGCGCTAGTTAAAATACGCAGATTTTTGGAAAGAATACTTATTTTTGAGAAAGTTATATTTCCTTTCCAAAACTCTGGTTTTATTGTAGTTCTGTAGATAGTTGTTCATTTGATAAATAAAAGACCTCTATTAGAAAGAATAAAGATTGGAAATTCAAATTCTAGGAAAATAAGTACCTGATTTCACGGAATTAACAATTTAAAAGCAAATAAAGGCACAGATGAGAACTTGGGAGATAGGCACCTGGGAGTTAACAGAGTAATTAAAAAATACAAAGACACTGAAAAGAAAAAAGACAATGTGGTTTTCAGTAATGTCACTATTTTACTATTGCATACTCATTTATCCATTAAAAGCTAAATTCAAGCAAATTACTCATTAATGTGGTCTTTAGCAAAAATATAAAACTTCTAATAGTAGCAATAAAAATCTATATTTCATTAGCCTTTCGTTAGGATGGCTGGGGGAAAAAATGGTTCTGAAAACTTTTAAACAATTAAAAAATTCCTGGAAACTAATTTTGATCAAGTTTGTATAAAGGTGACATGTAGTCTTGGTCTTGTTAGCTCTGGGTTAGTATAAATGGTTTTGAAGAAGGTATCTTCAAGCAATCACATTACATTAATTATATGCTCCTTGAAGTTAGACCAAGACAAAAGTGAGGCTGAGAGAGAATGTCTCATGGGATGGAATCCTTAGACTCAGGGAAACCAATGATCACCCCAAGTCAGTGAGACACTCTAGAGAAGTTTTGTTAAGTGTGACATGAATGCATTCTCACACCCTGTGACACACGCCTCTTGTAATATATTTTACCCCTAATAGTAATTGTGATGTATTTGTCAATGCAGCATATTATAAGAAAGTACTCATATTAATAGAGTTATGCATCAATTTTATTTTTTATGAAGCAGCATATAGAGGGTCATATTTTTTAATCCTTTCAGCTACCCTATGTCTTTATGTTTTGGGGCATTTATTCCATTCATATATAATGTAATTATTAATAATGATATACTTATTGCCACGTTGTTAATTGGGGTTTTTTTTGTTTCGTTTTTTTATATTTTGGATTTTTTTTTTTTGGTTGCATTGTAGCTAGCTCTCCTTTATTCTTTTCTTTTTCCCTTGATCTCTTCTCTTGTGATTTTCTTTAATGTTTTGTCTATTTTTTGTGTGTGTCTCTTCTGTAGGTTTTTAGTTTGTGGTTACTATCAGATTATGTATATCATTTTTATATCTTTAGCAGGCTACTTTAAGCTGATAGGCATTTAAGTTCAAATATATTCTAAAAGGACTACATTTTTACTTTCCCTCCATATTTGTTTTTGATGTCATATTTTAGGTTGTTTTTTGTTGTGTAGCTACTAATTACTTATTGTAGTTTGAGTTGAGTTTGATACTTTTGTCTTCTAAACTTCATAGCAGCTTCTTATATGTCTGACTGCTATATTTATTAAGTATTTGGCTATAATATGTGAGATTTTTTCCTTTCTCATATTTTCTTATTTCTGTTTATGGCCTTTCCTTTTCTAGTTAAAGTAGACACTTTGACATTTCTCATAAAGCTTATTTAATGGTGACGAACTCCTTTAGTTTTTGCTTGTCTGGGAAACTCTCTCTCCTTTAATTCTTAATAATAACTTTGCCCCATAAATTAGTCTAGGTTGTAGGTTGCTTTTTTACAGCACTTTAAAGATGTACAACCTCTCTCTTCTGGCCTGTAAAGTTGCTGTTGAGAAATCAGCTTATAGTCTTGCGCAGTTGCCTTTATATGTAACTTGTTATTTTCCTCTTGCTACCTTCAAAATTACCTCTTTATCTTTAACTTTTGCCATGTTAATTACAATATGCCTGCTGTGGGTTTCTTTAAGCTCATCTTGTTTGGAACTCTCTTCATCCTTGACATGGAGGTCTGTTTCTTTTCCCAGATTAGAAAAGTTTCAGCCGTTATTTCTTCAAATAAAGTTTCTGTTCCTTTCTTCTCCTTCTGGGATCCTTATAATGTGAGTGTTTGTTTGCTTGATGCTGTCCCAGAGGTATCTTAAATTATCTCCATTTTTTAAATTATTTTTTCTTTTTGGTGTGCTGATTGGTTAATTTCCACCAGTCTGTATTCTAGGTTATTGACTCATTCTTCTGTATTAGCTAATCTGGTGTTGATTTCTTCTAGTCTATTTTTCATTTCAGTTACTATGTTCTTCATCTCTGTATGTTTCTTTATTATACCTTCTAATTCTTTATTGAAGTTCTCTCTAAGTTCTTCAATTCCACTCAAGTTTGGTGAGCACCCTTGTGACCACTTATTTGCATTCTTTTTTTTTTTTATCTAGTAAATTAATTATCTCCACTTCCTTAGGGTTTTGTTCTGAATATATATCTTGTTCCTTCATTTGAGTGTTATTCTTCTGTCTTCTCATTTTGTTTTTATATGAATTAGTTAAATCACTTTCTCTCCCAGTTTTGAAAAAGGTAGTCTTGTGTAGAAGTGACCTCTGTGTAGGCTGTGTGTGCTGGGTGGCGTTGGCAGGGCAGTTGGAGCCAAGCAGATGCCTATGGTGTCCAGGGAGCTGGCTTACCAAGCTGGAAGGGCTCCAGGCAGGAAGGCCAGTTGCATATAGTAATGTCCTGTTGATCCTGCTTGCAGCCTTTGTTCGAAGCTTAAATGAGCTTGGATGATGTGTCTGAGAACATGCTGTGGCGACCTTGCAGGTTTGCCAAAACACATGGATAGAGCTCCCACCTGCCCTACTGAGGTGGAAATGGGCATTAACAATGTTACTCACTGGCACCTCTAATCCCACATAATTCCAGTAACTGGTGAGCTCCCATGGCTTCCCAGACTTCTCTATTTGGTCTTTTCCTCTCATTCATTGTTCAGAAGCTGTTCAATCAGCACTCAGTTGTCTCCCAGGAGTAACCGCTCTTTATATAGGTGTATATTTAGTGTGCTCATAGGAGGGAGTGGTTTAGCATCTTCCTAATCCCTGACATTTTAGATGTCCTCATCAGTTTTATTTTTAAAGACTAATTATTTTACTATTACAGGTAAATCTTAGAGCTGGGTTATTTTTCCCTTCTCTAAGTGAGTGGTTTTCCACATAAGAATTCCTTTCACAGATCAAATGATGAAATCGCAAACAGATTACAATTCTACCTTCCATTCTTTCTGAGAAAAGTGGAGGATGCCAGCCATAGAGGGAAGTTAAAGGTAATGATTTCTAACCACTTAAGGGAAATATTTTGCATTATAACACTGGCAGAGAAGGGTTACCCAGAGAATTGGACCCTAAATTGTTGGGCCAGAGAAGGAAGAAACTTTCCAACAATAGGTCCAGTAGGTGCAGCAATCTCTCCTGCACCAATCAAACAGACTGTCTTTGGGAGAGGCCACCAGGCCTCACCTTATTGTAGAGCCAGCTTGATATAGGTATTATGACTCTTACCATGACCAGTCAGGCAGTGAGGGTTGAATTGCATTAAATAAGTGTAACAGGCAGAATAATAGCCACCCCCAAAGACATCCACAAGCAAATCCCCAGAACTTGTAAGTATGTTACTTTGTATAGCAAAAGGAATGTGACTGTATTGAAGATTTTGAGATGGAGAAATTATCCTGGATTATCCAGGTATACACAATATAATTAATAGGGTCCTTATAAAACAGTGGCAAAAAGGTCAGAGTTGGAAAGGATGTGATAAAGGAAAGAGAGGGCAAAGTGATTTGATTGTTAGAATGCAGCTATTACCCAAGGAATGTGATTATAGAACCTGGAAAAGAAAATGAATTTTCCACTAGAGCTCCCCAAAGAAATTCAGCTGACACTTTGATTTTAGCCTAGTGAAACTTATTTCAGATTTCTGATGTCTAGTATTAAAAGGTAATAAACTTGTGTTATTTCAAGCCAGTAAAATTGTGGTAATTTGTTACAGCAGCAACAGGAAAATATGCAGATTTTGGTACCTGAAAGTAGATAGAGTGCCACTGTAACAAATACCTAACAATGTGGAAGTGGCTTTGTATGGGACAGTAGGCAGAGGCTGAAAGAATATTAAAGAGCACGATAGAAAAAAAGCTTAAATTGTCTTAACCAGACTGTCAGTAAATATATGGATTTAACAATTCTGCTAGTGTGGACTCAGAAGGAAGAATTACCTAGCAGGTAACTGAACAAACCATGCCTGGGTACAGAAAAATAGGCAGAAGTGGGAACATAGAGAAATGGAGGAGGAATGTCTCAAAGATAAAAAGATAGAGCAGGTACTTAGGTATTCTGGTTGATTTTTGCCCATAGGAAGGCAGCACCAGTTTTATACATGTTTCAGATGTTTTAATAAATTGGAAATATACTCATTGCTAATTAAAAAAAAATAAAACACTGTCAAACCCAATGAAATATATACATAGTTCTGATTTGGTCAGAAGGGTGACATTGTTTTACATGAAGTTTTGTAAAGAGATTATTGCAAAGTACATACATAAGTTTTCATTTTATTTGAAATATACGCATTTATAGTGGTGTCACTGCATCATTTGGTGAGCAACATTGCTAAAGTGCTAGATAAAGTTAACGGGTGATTTGAATGTATTGATTGTGTTGATTAAAAATAGTTTACTGATGTACAATAGAAAAAAATTCTTAAAGAAATAATGTTTCTAATGATTTACCACATGTTGATCACTGTGTTTGGCACTTTAGATATGATTTTTTAAATTTAATCTTCACAAAACTATGTGTTAGCTATTAGCTCCATTAATGGTTGAGAAAAGTGAAATATAGTATCTCTTAAAATATCACACAATGTGTAAGTCATAAAGCCATGTTCCTCTTCCTCTAGTCATTCTCTTTCCAACACAACTGAGTGCCAGCCTAGTACTTAACAAACCATGTTCTTCAATACTAATAACTGAACTCTAAGTGGTTTGGATTTAGAGAATAATTCTACAAGTGAAACTTGATTTGGGCTTTGAATATGGTAAGTATAGTTAATGGACATAAATAAATAGTAAGATCATTAGATCAAAGATAACTAAGGTGAACTATTGAGTTCCTCTCTGGGCAGCAAATGTGTTGATGAGGAGGTGTGATAAACTAATGAAATATATGAATGAGGCATTATACACTTCTATCTGGGACTTCTATGGTGTGTGGGGAATAATCCTGGGATTTGGAGGCTGAAGAATCAGGTTCAAGGGAGGTATTCTTGCCTTACTAAAGATCAAGTTATCTTCTCTGAGCACATTTCTCTTCAGTATAATGGGAATGATACTCATTTTATAGGACAACTTGTAGGGATGTTTTAACACTATTTAAAAATAATGACTTATAAATGTTAGTTCTTGCTGCCTATAGAGATACAATTGCATGAGTGTAGCATTGTTTTACAATTTACTTTTCCTTGATATATGCCTTCATTTTTCATATTACTACATTCGATGAAACACAAAAACATGACAATTACAAACCCACAAAAAATACTCCTATTGGTGAATAAAATTTTAAGAAAGAGCAAGAATGGGCTATAATACACTGCCCCAAGAAAACAGGGATTTTATTAACAGTGAGAATTTAAAGATGTAACTTAAGATAATTTAAATGAGTCCATTGTACATTTCCATTAGATGAGATTCTTCTTGAATATGCAAAGATATAATAATGTCCATTACAATTGAAAACCAAACTCTACTAGTCTTACACTGAATATGCTTGGGAGAAGGGGTGGGGGAGGGGACAGAGTCCATTTTTTGTGTGAGTCAAACCTCATCATCTAATTCTTTGAAGACCAGCAATTGAGAAAAACTACAAAAGGATCTAACTCTAACATTTAACAAAAACATTTGCCCTATGACTCAAAAGACACAATGATTTGCTACCGGCGGTAAGAGTTCAAATGATAAAACTTTACTAATACTATTATAGTGAACAAGAACTTCTTGCACTAGAAGGAATCCTATAGTGACAGGAACCTGAGAGAGTTAAAATTGTTTTAAGGCTCAAACTTTTAAATCTCTTATGATGACTATTCCTGAGAAATCAAAATATTATTTGTTTCATAGACTAATTCAAGATTTTTTTTAAAAAGGCAACACCAGCTGGCTAAAATGGCTTTTATCTTTCTAAGCACTCTAAAATATGTTTATCATTACCTTCATATGCATTTATTTATTATTTACAACAATTTTATTAATAGACACATTAAAATAGTTTTAAAAGATTATTTATTTAAAGAAGCAAAAAAAAAAAATTCATGGGAGGAATTTAAATCATGATGCAAGAAATGCCTTACAACATGTTTCCCTGAAAATAAGATCTAGCTGGACAGTCAGCTCTAATGTGTCTTTTGGAGCAAAAATTAATATAAGACCTGGTATTATATTATATTATATTATATTATATTATATTATATTATATTATATTATTAGACCTGGTCTTATATTATAGTAAAATAAGACTGAGTCTTATATTTCAAAAGCAATATAGTATACATCACCTGAGGAAAGAGCGTTTGTGAATGTTTTTCATAAAGACTTACCATTTGCAGTCTTGTTCAGAACTCTATGCATAATGGCTCCAAAGAATGACACGGAGTACATGAAAAGCTGAGACTACAATTACTTTTTAAGTTGTGACTTGCTCTTAGAGTATTAAGTGTGGAGCCAGCTTCATGGGTATACAACCTAGGCAGACACAACCCACCCTGTACTGAGAAGGACCCTGTACTTGGTTTAATGCTCTGCTGTTGCTGTCTGAAAATTCTTCACAACTTTGGTACAAAAGTCATCATATTTTCATTTTGCACCAGGGCTCACAAATTATTTAGCTGATCTTGATTTTTAAGAGATTCTTTTAGTTATTGTTGATCCCCCTTCAATTAGCAATACAGTACCTCTGCCACAACACCTGTTTCTCACATCAACACAACCGTCATTCAAGAAATATTCCCAAAAGCCACAACTCTATGCTGCTTCTTAAAATAATTAAGGATTTAATTTATTAAGTTTATCTGGAATATTTATTTGGATTTAATTTATTAAAGTAATATGCTGCTTCTTAAAATAATTAATGATTTAATTTATTAAGTATATCTGGAATATTAAAAAGTAATTAAAAACTACTGTAAAATATAAGATAGTCAAGGGAAGTATATGAATAAAGAATAAATATGCAGAATTAATGTTCTTCACTTAGATATGTATAATAATGTTAATGGATACAATGGAATGAAAAGTAATACAAATATAGATTATACAAAGAGTAAACATTAAATTTTGTCCAACTTATGAGAAAACATTTGAAATCAAAAATATTCCAAATGTTACTGATAGGTATAAATCAATATTAGCATAATTAAAAAGATTTAGCACATGCTTTAATAATGAGTAAATATCTTTAAAATGTCAACTCAGACATTTCACTGAAGAAAACACATGGTCATGTCATTATTATATACACACTGATATGATGAGATGAGAAGGTACTTAGCTCTGCAGTGTTATTCTCCAAAACCCATAACCACACAGCCTAATGATTAAAAAAAAATCAATTTAAGGACATTGTACAAAATACCTGAGCAAGTCCTGCATGACTTCACTGGAAGATGACTCTTGTGTCTGAATTCCTCTGGATTTCACATCATGAACCTTTTCCCTTCATTGATTTTGCTTTATATCCTTTCACTGTAATAAATCTGAGCTGTGAGCACAAAAAAAACAAGAAAAAAAGTCAAGCTCATGCAAAGAAAGAAAAGACAGAATTCTGAATTCTAACTCTGGATTCTCTTTTTTGTTTCATTGATTTACTAGTCTTTACACCAATGACATAGTCTTGAGATTATTTTAGCTCTATAAAAATAATTGAGTCGAAATAATATGAGTCCTTGAATTTTACTGTTCTATTTCAAAGTTGTTCTGGCTATTCCAGGTATGTTTCATTTCAACCAAAATTATTAATCAGCTTGTCAATTTTTACAAAACTTCCTGCTGATATTTTGATTGGGATGGCATTGAATCTATGTATCAGTTTAGAGATTTGACATATTAATATATTGAAACTTTTGATCAATTGAGATGGCAAAACACTCCACTAATTTAGATTCTCTTTAATTTAAATCAATAATTTTAGTATATATGTCTTTTGTATCTGTTCTTCAAATGTATCCCATATTTTGATGCTATTCTAAATGATACTGATTTTATATTTTCAATTTCCAATTATTTGTTACTAATATATAATAAATTTATATTTGTGTATTGGTCTTAAATTTTTTCAACTTTGCCAAATGCCTTTATTAGTTCTAGTAGCTTCTCCTCCCCACCCCCACCTAAAATCTGTAGGACATTCTACATAGAAATCAAGTTATATCTACATAGAAAAAGTTTTACTTCTTCCTTTACAATCTTTATACTTCTTTTTTCCTTCCTTACTGTACTGACTATAATCTCAGAGACAATATGGAGTAGATGTGGTAATAATGGACACCCTTGGGTTTTTGCTGATCTAAAGTAGGAAAGAATTAAGTCTTCAAAATTAAGTAGGATATTACATGTAGGCTCTTGGTAGATGTCCTTAATCAGATTGAGGAAATTCCTATAAAGAACTATGAAGGGTTTGAGATTTTACTATACTTTCAAGCTAATGCATTAGCCTGACACAGTTTAATGGATACTGGTAGAAGGCATAAGACTTCTGATTCAAAGACAAAAGATTTTAACTCATATGATAGTTGCTGCTGACGTATCAGCATTTTCTTATGGTAGTTCCTTGAGTTCAAACTGAAGTAAAGAGTGCCAAGTTATACCCGCACATTCAGTGATGTAAAGAGGGCCAAGTTAGGTTGTCTTACTAAAGAACCCTGATATTAGGGGACTCAAATATTCCATAATAGGCAGTAAGTATGCCTGTCATGTGTCCCAGAGGTAGACATTATCTTTAGTAAACATGTAAAGATGTACACTGTTTATCCTGAAGAGAGACACTCTATTTTCCAAGCCTGTTGCTCTACAAATATCCTCAAAAAGATAGTTCAGAACAAAAGGACTATTGATACCTTGCTTGTAAGACATACAGAAATACAAGAGACCTATGGACAATGTTCTGTCAACCATTTCCTTTTATTCTTATTTTGTGGGGTTTTGACCATAAATGAATGTTTAATTTTGTCAAATGCTCTTTCAAGACCTACTATATTATATGGCTTTTAATCTTCATTTCAATAAATAGTGTATTTTGTTAATTTATTTTCAGATTTTAAAAAAAAAACAACTTGCAATCTTGGGTTCAACATCTTTTGGTCATAATGAATAATTCTTTTTATATGTTGAATGATTTAGTTTGCTATTTAAAAATTTTTTGCATCAGTGTTGATGAGGCATATAGGGTATAATTTTCTTTTCTTGTGATATACTGCTAATTTTATTAGCTTAGTAATGGTCTCCTAAATGAGCTAGGAAATTATCTCTTCTCTATTTCTGAAGAAGTTTGCATAGGTTTGGTATTATTACTTCCTTTAATTTGACAGACTTCACCAATAAAGTCATTTGGCCGTTTTTTTACAATGAAGACTTACAATAAAGATTCAATAACTTTTCTTGATAGAAGTCTATTCAATCTATGTTTTTAAAAATTAATTTGGGTAACATATCTTTCTAGGAATTTATTTTATCTAAGTTATGCGATATGTTGGCATAAAGTTGTTTATAACATTCCCTTCAAATCTTTTGAGAATTTACATAAATGTCCCTATTTCATTTATGTTGATAATTTTTACATTCTATTTTTTTCTTAGTCTATCTAGCTAAAGATTATCAAATTTCATTAATTTTTTTATAGAAACTATTCTTTTCACTTATTTTATTTAATTTTTTTGTTGCTTTCTGTTTCATTGATTTATGTTCTGATCTTCATTATTTCCTTATTCTCCCTTGAATTTGATTTTCTTTTTTTTTTTTTTGTAGTTTTCCTGGAGTAGAAACTAGATTAATAATTTTGTCTGTGCCTTTAAGTAATGTGGCTCTGATTTGTGTAGATGTAGTTCCCTTTGTGTTTTTTCTACTAGAGAGTTTTTAGCATCTTGAATTAAAATATTAATTTTTTTTAAAATCTAATTTTGGAAATTTCAGCCATTTTCTTTTTCATCAAATAGTTTTTCCCAAATCACTTAACTACTTTTCTTATGCTGGGACTCCTTTTACATGAATGTTGGGATGCTTATGACTGTATGATGAGTTTCTGAGATTCTGTTATTTTTTCTTTCAATTGCTGTTTTGTGTTTTCTGGCATAGAAACTTTCAAGGGCTCTATCTTCATAATAATTATTTCTTATAACACATAAATTTTCTAGCTGAGTCCATCTACTACATTTTTCATTTTGATTGTTGTAGTTTTCAGCCACAGAATTTCTACATTATCCTTTTTCACTGTTTCAATTTTCTAATTAAGATCTTCTCTTTATTACATCATTTTCATATATTTTCCTTTAATTCAGTCAGTTTCGATTTAACTAATTATTTTCCCTAGTATGAGTAAACTTTTCTATTTCTTTGCATGTCTAGTATATTGTTGTAAATTAAACATTTTAGAGAATATTAAATCATAACCACACTGGATTCTGTTTTATTTTCTGAAGTCTGTTGGTTTTGGTTTAGTAACTGTCTAGACTTAAACTTTGGAACCTATCTGCCCCATGATATATGACCACCAGTATCTCTACTCAATTACTTTAAAAAATTCTTATTTTCACTGTTTAAGCAGGCTTTCTAGGGGTCACCATAAGTCTGCATAGCTTAGTGATTGGCCAATAATTTTGACAATGATTGTGCTCAACTACCCATAATCCCATAAAGCTTCCTCATTTTGCCAAGTGATCTGTGCATGGGTTGAGGAATACAGTCAGAGTTGCAGCCGATTTTCATGTCTCCCTGTGCTATCATTTTCATTGCCATCACTTGATTCTTTTTTGTGTATGCATGGTTTTCCAGTCAGCCTGGTATATTGGGGAGAATTTATACCAGGCTTCCTATGGCTCTTTCTCTTTCTTTCTTTCTTTCTTTCTTTCTTTCTTTCTTTCTTTCTTTCTTTCTTTCTTTCTTTCTTTCTTTCTTTCTTTCTTTCTTTCTTTCCTTCCTTCCTTCCTTCCTTCCTTCCTTCCTTCCTTCCTTCCTTCCTTCCTTCCTTCCTTCCTTCCTTCCTTCCTTCCTTCCTTCCTTCCTTCCTTCCTTCCTTCCTTCCTTCCTTCCTTCCTTCCTTCCTTCCTTCCTTCCTTCCTTCCTTCCTTCCTTCCTTCCTTCCTTCCTTCCTTCCTGTCTTTCTCTTTCTTTCTTTTTTTTATTAAATTTATTAGAGTGACATTGGTTAGTAAAATTATATCAGTTTCAAGTGTATAATTCTATAATACATCATCTATTTATTGCACTGTGTGTTCACCACCCAGAGTCAGTTCTTCTCCCTTCACTATATATTTGATGCCGTTTACCCTCATCTACCACTCTTTCCCTCCTTAACCTTTGGTAACCACTAAATTATTGTCTGAATCTATAAGTTGTTTGTTTGTTGTTCATTTGTTGCTTTCAGTTTTATATCCCACATGTGAATGGAGTTATACAGTTCTTGATTTTTTTCTGACTTAATTTCGCTTAGTGTGATAATCTCAATATCCATCCATGTTGTTGCAAATGGCAGTATTTCATCTTTTTATGGCTGAGTAATATTCCCTTGTGTATATGTACCACATCTCCTTTATCCAATCACCTATCAAAGAACATGGCTCTTTCATTTCCAGAATCTCTTCGTTAAAAAATATATGCCTGAGCTGCTGCTTTCCTTAATAGAGACTGCAGCATTAGGATAGCAAAGATAAAGTTTTTCCTGTTTGCTCTCAATTTATTCCACCACTTTTATCTTGCAAAACCATGTGTTTTTGCTCTCTACCTCCAGATTTTAGCCCACTCCATTGGCAACACAGTTTCTGAATTTTATGGCAAACTACATGTTGGTAAAATTGCCATTCTCATCAACCAGACTCGGAGGTGGATGGACATTGGATGGAGTGAGGAGAGCTGGGATCAGCTAAGAGCATCTTCAGTCAAAAGTCCACAGACTCTCACTGTTCTGACTCGAAGTTCCTGTGATTTTTCAAGAGTAAACATTTTTCAAATTATTGACTGCTTGTGCTCAATTTCCTGGGTCCTGAAATGATTGCTTTAGAGTATTTTGGCCAACTTATTTATTTTGGTGCAATATCACTAACCTCGTACCACAATAACCGGTAGTCCTTCTCCCCACCAAACACTTTTGATTGACATTAGACTATATTTATAGGTTAATTTTTGAAGATTTCACCTCCTTATAGTACCAATATTTTATCCAAAAACATTTTTTTGAAAATACATAGAGTTTATATACGTTTTGCATATTTTTAAAGTCCTGATATATTCTTCTTTCTTCATCTGGGATGCTCCGGGGTTAGCTGAATTTGGAGGATGCTTGTGGAATCCTGGTTTCTGTTGCCTTATATGTGTCTCTCTGATCCATTATTTCTGCTCTTTAGAAGAGTATCACAAGACCTCTGGAGGCATAGGTGAAGAGGATAGAAATCTCCCTGGCCTCAGTTCTGCCTACACTGCCAGCATGCCTGATGTCAGGGGTGTGGAAAGAGTATGTCAAGAGAAAGACCATTCCATGCTTGAATCCTAGCTTGTGTCCCAGATTACCTGTTTGGCTTGACTATGCCTCCCTGATATTCTCTTTCTCTCTCTTTTTCATACACACACACACAGCCTTAAACTTCCCCTCAGCTTCTCATCCCTCAATGACCATTTGGTGAGTAGTCTCTTAACTTTTGGTACCAACAGCCACTTTTTTTTAATTCCTGGGCATTTGCATAGGTATAGCGTATGAAAAACATGATTCTTTAGATAGAGGATTTGATCCAAAGTCCTCTTCTGCCACTTTCAAATTATGTGACCTTACACAAACTATTTGATCCCTTTGACCCTCAGTTTCCTAGATTTTAAAATGGGTATAACAATAATACTGGCCTCATTGAATTTTTGTGAAGATGAATGAGATAGTGGAATGCAAAGTACTTAGTATAATGCCTGGAACAGAACAAACGTTTAAGGTAAAGTCAGAACTCTTATTTCATTCTGTACATATAAAACTCCTGAACATGTTCCCAAGGTTTAGCTGGGTGAGATTTTCCTGTCCTTACTAGAGGCTTTTATACTCATTTACTATTGATCATGTGAAAATTGTGCCCAAATTTTGATGGAGCATTGAAAACCATACTTAGGAGATCACTAGGGTATAATGTATTGTAAGATGACATTTAATATATCAATCTGTGTATATTCTCCTAATATGTTTCCTTTTTTTTTTTCAATATGGTAGTCATGTAAGTAATGCCTGTTTCAGAGATATGGGTGTTTTATTGTTTGTTGATTTATTTTGTAAGGCAAAAAACAAAAGATGCTAAAACTTAGAGGCAGTTTTGGTTTTTGCTTTGTTTTGTAAAATCCTAAACAAATTCAAGAGATTAGTATAGTATCCAACTGGCATAGGAGAGTGACAGGAATGTCATTAAGGGCAAAGAGAGAAGGGGAAAGGAGAGAGATCTTTGAAAGTTGATTTGAGGTCTGATAATTAAGTTCACGAACTTGTTGCAACAATGTTGATAAACTTTTTTGATATCAGATGATCATTCATTATGAATTTGTACCAACTGGACAAACAGTTAACCAAGTTTACTATTTGGAAGTGCTGAAAAGGCTGCATGAAAAAGTTAGATGACCTAAACTGGTTGCCTAAACATGGCTCTTGCATCACGACAATGCACCATCTCACACGACACTGTCTGTGAGGGAGTTTTTAGCCAGTAAACAAATACCTGTCTTGGAATACCCTCCCTACTCACCTGATCTGGCCCCCAATGATTCCTTTCTTCACCAGAAGATAAAGGAAATATTGAAAGGAAGATATGTTAATGACATTCAGGACATCAAGGGTAATACAATGATAGCTCTGATGGCCATTCCAGAAAAGGAGTTCCAAAATTGCTTTGAAGGGTGGACTAGGTGCTGGCATCGTACTAGGTGCTGGACTATAGCTTCCCCAGGGCAGTACTTTGAAGGTGACCATAGTGATATTCAGCAATGAGGTACGTAGCACTTTTTCTAGGATGAGTTCTCGAACTCTAATGTCTGGCCTTGTATATCAGTTAGGTCCTGAGAGTATTTTTGAATGAAATAGAAAAGACCATACCTGCCAGGTTATACCATGGTCTACATGCTGTATACCAGGGGCATCCTCACCTATACCAGACACTTTCCATATCCCACACTGAGTCCTCTTATCCCTCCTTTCCGTTTCCATGTAGCTGTAGTTCATGTGCACACTAAGGGCTTTGAGTCAAACACATGTATCTGTGCTTCTGGGCCTGAGTGCTTTTCATGGGAACATGAGAGCTTGCTTAGACCAAGCATAGGTCAGCCTTAAAATCCCAGAGACAAAGTCACCAAAGGCAAATCTCAGCCAAAGAAGGACAGGGATGAACGATAAACACATCAGCTTCGCAATCCCCTGGTGGACAGTTCTAAGTCGTGTGGTCCCTCAAAGGATTCCCAGGAGAATTGAGTCCCAGCTGCCCATAGCAGTAAGCTCACTCCATTAACACACGTTAAAATGGTGTAGTTCCTATCCCAATCTCCCCATCGCTGTACTTGAGCTTTTTAGATCATCTCTCCTATAAACTCTTGTCTCCAAGTCCTGTCTCAGGGTCAGCTTTTCTAAGAATTCACACCAAGATGTCATCTGATTACATTTAAGATTTTCTATAGTCACTTCCCAAGATCTATATGGAATTTACTTGATCAAAGAGGCAATTTAAATCAATGTGTGACAGGAAGAAACACCACTATAACTTTAAAGTCTTTGACAGTGGCACAAATTTTGCACTTCCTTCATTAGTGATACTGCTTTTTATTTTAACATCATGGCAAGGCGTGGCACCAGGAATGCGAATTTGGTCTTTTCTACATAACAGCTCTTAGTTCGTGGCCCAGGGAACCAATGTGGGGATTCTGCCAGTTACTAGGTAGAGAGACAGAGAGATTTCTATTATGTATTCATGAACTGAGGAAATGAACACAGATGTTTCTATAGGATCAACAGGACACACACTAAAATGGATTTTAGCCAGGACACTTTGTATCACCTAATATCTGTAGGTCACACATGGATCAGTGGTCACGGTGGTAAAAGGGAAAGTGGGATGGTTAGGTACTAGCTTTCATCTGAAGTCAGTACATATGTAATAACCTCCAAAAAACCTGAAAGTTTTCCTTTTTCCAGGGCACAAACTCTGGTACATGGCCATTGATCATGAAGGCTTGGACGAAGAATTACACGGTACACTTGTGGTGACCCTGCAAAGCAACCAGGCTCCTCCCAGTAACTCTGGGTCTGCAAATTGAGTAAGGGGTTGTGCATAACCACTACGGTGACTTGAGTCAGATTTCTTCCCACTGGACCTAGAATGTATCTGTTTATATAAGCTGAGGCTGCCCCTTTATCTCATTCACTGGGTTCTCTCCCTTGATCAATTGATTACTCACGAACACAGAAGTCTGAGAATCAAAACACTCCACATTCTTCTCAGTTAATCACTTGTGAAAATTGGGCCACCTGTGCCGAAGTGCTGCCACCTGTCCCCTATTACTCTGTGATCCAAGAATTCCTACCATAATTGAGCAAGCCAGTTACATACTGGCATTATCCATGGTCATCTCTGGCCTTGAATGAAGACGAGTTCCAAAGAAGTTTTTATAGATGCTGATTTTTTTTTTTTTTTTGCTTTGCTTTTGAATGCCCTCATGAAGGAAGTGTTCTTTAGGCTTTCCTAGGGTTACAAAACGGCTGCACCGATTACACATAACATTCCCATCTCCTTGAGATTTCCTCTAGATTATGCGTGGGAGGTTCCAATATCTCCCATTCCTTTAGGTCACCTTTAAAGCCAGGCCCACAATGACTTGCTTGAGCCAACAATATAAATAACAAATTCCAGTGGAGTACTGTGGGGACAGAGCCAGGCGTGCAGTCTCCAGGCTCTTGCCCTCACGTGGAAAGGTGCTGGCTCAGGTAGTAAATGGCCATCAACTGTGACTGGATGGCCATCAGCTGTGGCTAGTTGGCCGTCAGCTGTAACCAGTGAGCCAATGGCCACTAATATAACTGCCGTGGCTATGGTAGCAGCAAATGGGGGCTAGCAAGAAGATGGTGGCTGGCAAATGCGGATTGCAGTTAGCACAGTGGAGTGCAGGGTGCGGATTGCAGAGAAGTGGACGGCAGGTTCTGGATAGTGTGGCTCTTGCTTCCTGTGTCTCCAACCCAGCCGCCAGCGAGACTATAGTGGTATGACTCCCCTACCTATGGCTCCGCAGGTGTTCCTTTTTGGCCTTACCATATCCTGCGTTCTTATGTGGGGAGCGGGAGCAGAGACCCCACCTGACACCCTGCATGACACCAACGCAGCCCGCCAGCAAGACTATAGTGGTATGACTCCCCTATCTGTGTCTCCGTGGATGTTCCTTTTTGGCCTCACTGTGTCCTGTGTTCTTACATGGGGAGCGGGACCAGAGATCCCGCATGACACCCTGCATGACAAGTACATTCATTCCAATAAAATAGACTTAAGCCAACTTTCCATTTTGTCATCTTTGGACCGACGCCCTTAGAAATTATTTCCATACATGCTCCCTCAGTTCTTATAGATTCAAATTTGCAGACTTCTGCACTATTTCAGTGTCTATGCTATCTCCTCCTTGGGCTGACAATGTATTTCACTGGGGCTCTGCTGATGTGTAAGTCTAGTTATGGGTCCGGAGGCAATAATATGTGGTCAGTGTGGGTCCTGAAGACAATCTGAATATTGTTATAGAACAAGATCCCCGTTTGAAGTCCTTGAAAAACTTCTTTGCAAGACAAGTCAGGTTCCCTCCCTGAAGTGGGAGAGGGGCTACTTTCTCAGGTAAGGAAGATTTTGCAGTACTTTTCCATTTAAAAATTCTCAGCCATGTTTGAGTATGCCCAAATTTTGTCTTTACACCAAGTATCAGGATTTCACCATTTCCTCTTTCTTATTTTGGCATAAGAGACCTGGAAAGTTTGAGATTTAAATGATTTTACTACATTGAAACATGTACAATCAAGTTCTGGATGCTTTCCTCGGCTATGTCTGCCTTGCAGCTCCAAGTGATAAGGGATTCCTTTAGTACCAATGCAGAAGCATTCTGATCCTCCGTCCTTGATATGGGAGTACAAGGCCTTAAGCTTAGTGTTTTTATTTTGTGAGCTCTCCAGGGTAGCCACAAACACCTAAACTAATACTTTATCATCAACTAGCCATAGCTGATAGCCATCCAATCACAGTTGATGGCCATTTACTACCCGAGTGAGCACCTTTCCACATGAGGCCAAGAGCCTGGAAACTGCACTCCTGGCTCTATCCCCACAATCTTAATACTTCAAAAATGTGACTACTAATTATTTGAGAGTAACCAGAAACCCTAACAGGATGGTTCTCAAAGTGTGCCCACCATGGCATCAGAATCATCTGGACACTTGTTAGAAACACAAATTCTCAGGACTGTCCCAGACCTACTGAATGAGACTCTGGGGTACAGCCTAGAAATCTGTTTTTCACAAGCCTTCCAGGTGATTTGGATCAAGCTAGAGTCTGAGAACCACTGCCATAGATGAATTTACTTATGATTTCATTAAGGTGTGCAGAAGAAAAGTCAGAGATTGTATAATAGACAGTGATAGAAGACAGTTCCTTTTTGCAGGAGACCTCCTGGGTTCACCAGGCTCAAGAAACCAGTTACATACGATACAGCTGTGTGCTGATATTTCAGTGCAGATTTACAGATATTTTTTAAAAAATTAAATCTTAGTTTTAATAGCCTTAAATGTTTTCTTTTGATATTACTCCTGCTTTGTTTGCTCTTTCTTTTCTTCAGTATCTGCCCTCTATTCTCATATTTTTCGGTAGCTTTTGACATTTTTGTCATTCTGATAATTTCTTACTTCTGTTGATATCTGTCTGCCTTCTATTTTTCTAATACCACTTCTCAGCATCAATTCAAATATTACTTCATGATTCTAATCATTATAAGAATCATTTTGTGGCAATCAGCTTCTTTATTTCTGAATATTATAACCTCTTTTCATTTGGGCATGGAACTTTGTTTACCTGTATTAATTTTAATGATAAATCTTTGAGTTTTTCCTGGGTTATATTTATGTCAGAAATGAAGTTTTCATAAATGTTTCTCCCCCTCATGCTGTACAAACATTACGGTAAGATATTATTCCCTGTTTGTTCATATTTACAATTGATTATTTTTATAACCTTTGAAGGCAAAGTCTCTTTGTGGCTTTGAAACCATGCTTCATAGCTCAACTAATGGCTAAGGGAGGGTTGGAGTTTGACATGGGCATAATAGTCTCTTTGGTGTTACTAAAGGTTACACTAGAGCAGAGAAAAGCCTGAGAAAAATGTGGAAGATGGCATGCTTGAGGGAGGCTGGCAGCATGACCGCTATAGATGTCCTGTCACGTGGGCTAAATGAATTTGGCAGGGGCACCCAAGTCACCTGCTACACCTTTTAAGAGCTGTCTCACATATAACATGATGACAACAACAAAGAAAAACAACAACCAACCTTCCTGTGATCAAAGGAGAGGAACATTTTGGAGCAGAGCATGAGGAGAATCAATGTTATTCTAGTTGGCTCACTAATACCCCAGGTGCAAGTTTGAGTTCAATCCACAAACCAGAAGCAGCAGCAACAGCAGATTAAAGACACCAGGTGCTGGTTCCAACAGTTTATCACATCATTCTAGAAGTTAGATTGTGAGTTTCTGAAGTTAACTGCTTTGAATTCATCTTTACTCTCCATCTAGCACTGGACTTGGTAATTGTTTTCAGCAGTGTTCAAAGAGCAACTGCTACATATTTTTTAACTCTGTGACAGTCATAGTAAAGTTACCTATGACTTGGAAAGATATTTTGTCACCTATAAAGTACCATACAACCATGAGAGTCTTTTTCCCCCTCTATTCCGGTGAATATCAACTATTAAAAAAGTGTTTTAGAGGAACAATCATGTTACTCTGTTATCTTTCACAAAATTAAAATTAATTACATGTCTGCTATTGGGTGACATCTCCCCAACATGCACACACATTAACACATACTTTTTTGTCTTTTGGGATGGCAGCAGATATAGAATCTGTGAGCTCACATCTGTGAAAACACCTAGCAAGATAATTAGCATAGGGTATACTTAGAAATTTCTCCATTGGAAGTGTAAGGTCATTCACTGTCGTCATTTTCCATATCCAATGACTCACAGTTTGCACTAGGAATCTCTGTTTATCCTCACTTTTCAATCTATGGTGTTGGCCCTATTCGCTCACCCAAAATCACACATAATCAGTTCATCTTTATTATTATTATTTTCTGTCACTATGTGTCTACTTATTTTCTTCCCTATTGACTTTTTCCAGTTTTTCCTCTATTTCCTTTTTGGATTTATTACTGAGATAACCTCTTTTCTCCGCATTTTCATCTCTCCTATCATACTACAGAGGTTTTTCTCTACTTAAAAAGAAAGAAAAAGAAAAAAAAGACTTCCATATATTTTTACAATTGAATGCCTGGTTATCAGCACCTCACAGACACCTGACTGAGGAGAACATTCCTTCTGCCTCCAGCCTAGATATCATCTCTCTCTCTTTATTTATTTTTCTCAATGTTGCATGATATGCATCAAAATTTTAACAATAACTTCATAGATTTCCACTGCAATGTTTAAAATATGTCAAATATTACGATTTACATTTTAACAGTGTAAGCCCTCTGTTTAAAATTCTTTTTTTGATTTTGTTTTGTAATGCATAGATCCTTCGCTCCACCCCTACCAAACATTCACGTATATGAGGTATGATTATAAAATACAGTGAATGATTACATTAAAAAAATTATACTAAAAGGCACATTGCTATTAATCTCCCTCAAAACACCCTCCTCCCCGTCCCCCTTCGAACACACTTTTCCCATTGTTCTTGCCACTTTCTGAAGCAGTTCTGGAAGTCCTCTTTCCTGAGTGTCTTTAGTTGCACTGTTGTGGCTGCCTTGATGTCCTGAATCAATTCAAAATGTTTTTCCTTTCATGGCCATTTTGACTTTAGGGAAGAGCCAGAAGTCACACAGCACCAGATCCAGTGAATAAGGTGGTTGAGGACACAGTGTAAAGCTTTTATTTGACAGAAATTTTCTTACCAGAAGCGATATGTGACATGGAGTCTTGTTACGAGGGAGGATGCACTAAGACACTCAAGAAAGAGGACTTCCAGAATTGCTTCTGAAAGTAGCAAGAACAATGGGATAAGTGTGTTCAAAGTGAGGGGGAGTATTTTAAGGGGGATTACTCGCAATGTGTCTCTTACTGTAATAAATTTTTTTATTTAAACGTTCACCATATTTTGTGATCACACCTTGTATAGCTTTCCTTACTATCTTAGTATCTTCCTCTTGTTGCAACTACTTAGGCAGATTTATTTTCAGGTGTAAGTGAACTGAATTCGAAGTAAAGGGGAAACCTTGTCTAATTAAAAAATGTATAGTATTTCAGACATCCATATAAATTCAGAAATTTTCACTGCATTTTAAACAAGGATTGATTTTATAATGTTGATTACAAAAATAGGACATAAAATAAAATGGAAATATAGAATGCTACTTCCTATCAAATAGCACAGCAACTTTTATTTTCTGTGCTTCTTGTCATTTTTCTGTATGCATTCATCTTGGTAATATCAATGCAAATATCAATTTCTATTTTGTTTCCATTTCACATTTTCTAAAGAACATTTATCTATGTTGCTGCATAGCTTTCATAAATGTCATTAAAGGACAGTATACTCTTTTAGCAAGTAACTGTATCATTATTTAATTTATGTTTTAATCATTCTGTAACTGGATATTTTCTATTATTTATTAATGTACATATAACATAATGACGCACTGAGAAAAACGTGACAGGCATCTACAGGGACAGCTTTTAAAGACAAAATAAAGCGTAGCTAAAAATATATGTTTCCTTGTGTTTTTTGTACTTTTCAAAAACCGTGTTCCAGTACTAATGGAAATGCTATAAAGTGTGGCTTTAAGTAAGTGATGAATGTCACTAAAGGATGGCCTCTTCTTTCCTGTGTATAATTAATCTGTGTTGTCAACTCTATTGAGTCCACACTTTCTGATTCTGTGGCCCTGACCCAAACGTTGTCCTTATGTTTTTAACTCTGCATAATTCCATTTGACAGTTCCCTGCTCTTTTCATTATTCAATGCTCTGCCGCAAAAAATAAATAAATAAATAATGGCAGGGCCCAATTCTGATCCAGAGTAGGGCTCTTAGTTTATTCTGAGCTATCCTTTCCACACCTATCTGTACCTTATGCTGCCAAAAGCCATTGGCCTCATGCCCAGTATTAGATACGCCCGTTGCTTCAGAAGTAACTGATGTTTCCATGCCTTCTAAACCAACTAAAGACTTCATGGCTATTCAGGAGACTACAGAGTCCACTGTGGGTAGGGCTATAATGAAGTGGGGACAAGTGACTGACCCGAATCCCCAAACTCTCTAAGTCTCAATTTTCTTTATTTGTAAAATGGAAGATCAATGACTAGTTTCCACAGCAAATTTATATAGACCCTGTAGTGCAATCATGGAATGTTCTGGAAATAAGAAGAGTTGATCCGCAAGTGCCTTGAGGAGAGGCCACACATTCACAACAGCTAATTTCAGAGCACTGGTAAATTCCAGGCTGATGGTGGATGGTTCTCCTCATCTACAGCTATAACTTTCATCTATAGCACTCTTCCTTTCTGTCAGACTGCTGGCCTGTGCTAAGCACACTGCCTGCATACAAACCTCCATGCCATTGCTTAGCCTGAACACACAGCCTGTCATGTCCTCACTCTTACCCATACAGAATGACATGCACTTTTTATTTCAAGACTTGGCTCAAGTTCAGCAGTTTCCCTGAAGCCTTCCCTATTGCTGAAATAAAAATGTATTATACCTCCCATTATGGTTTTCCAATGTGTTGTTTCTGTTCCTGTGAGAGCTTATATCTTATCCTGTCTTTAGAATGGTTTTCTGTTTCCCTACGGATTTCCTCAAATAGTGTTTCCTAGGTATGTCTTCCTTCTCTAAATCCCTACTATGGAAGTAGGTACATAGAATCTTCTGTAATTTTTTTTTTTTGTATAAAAGTTAATGAACAGAATGATAATAAACTATTATTTTTATATACACAAGAGAGTAGCACAAGTATTTCTTGGCTCATCATGAGTCCTTAGAGAAAGATAAAATGTTTTGCTTTTTCTGGAAAATTTAGTTTGTATAAACATAATTTTCAAAAAAGGTAATGTTACCATCCTAATTTAATCCTTATTAAGACACTGATCCAAAAGAAAAACAAAAAACACTGATACATTTGTATAGTGCTTCCGTGCTTTATATATAGTGTATAAAACTAGAGAAAGCATTTCTTCCATTTCTGTCTCTCAAACGGTGCCTTATATCCTGAATTATGCTTGCACTAATGCCAATTTACATGTGTCAACAGAATGATATACTCAAAGTATTACTAGCTCTCTTAGACATTCCCAAGGTAGCTTGTGCAGTGTGGTTATATAACCCAGAATTTTAATAAAACTTACATTTATGTGCAAAGCCTGCAGTTGTCCATGAATAGTTACCTTATCAGGCTTAACCTAAGCTTCATCTATTACAGAAAATTACAAGGTTAGAGGCACAGCTAAAATAAGAAAAACATGGAAAAAATACCAATGGATACATTACAATAAAATTTTTGAAATAAAGTACTTACTTCAATTTCCAGTGATGAATTAATAAATTTAATTGTTGCAAAAGACTTTTCTGACAGAAATATTTAATGACAAAAGTATATTTATATTGTATTGAAAAACCAATAGATATTCAGTAGTTTATGTGATATCACATTCTGAAATTAACTAATTTACTTGCTATTAATGTGTTTACTATTGTTTTATGTCCTATACAAAATATGAAATTTAAGTTTAACAAGTCCCTAATCATTGCTAAATTGTGTTATTTTATCTTTTTCTATATATAGATAAAACACTAAGAGTAGTTTTTGTTTTTTCTTTTTTCTTCCAGGAATTGTAGAGTTGACTAGTCATAGTTCCCTATTCCTGAAAACTTCAGCAGAACAAATATATGAATATAAAGAGTATGTCCATCAACATCTTCATCAAATAAAATATGTTAAAATATTATGAACCTCAAGATCTTTTATGAATATTTTTCTCAGGTATCCTACATCAAAAATTATGCAGGCCTTATAGAACAATATATTCCTTTTTTTTAATTCATCCATTCATCAATGCACTCATCAAACCATGAATTCCTTGATGACTATTATGTACTAGGAATGGTTATGGTGCTGAAAAAGCAAAGAATGTATAGCTCCTCAAGGGGGATCCAATGATGCTTGAGAATACATAAAAATAAATTATTATTGTGAAGGTTCCATTTCTAGCAATAAGGCTGACTAGAGACTCAAAGAAAATGCTCCAGAATAGTAATCCTGAACAAAATGAATAGTGTGTGTGTGTGTGTTTGTGTGTGTATGTGTATGTATACATATGCGTGCGTGTTACACATAATATGGTTGTGTTGGCGACAATCAGAAAACTTAATCAGAAATTAAGGGAAGGATGCATGAAACAAAAACGGGGATCAGAGCAATAGAGGCATCTATCACAATTGTGGTCCACAGCCTCAATTTTAATGTCAACTCTTATTGACAGGAGAAACAGTCTAAATTTCAAGAAAGATAAGATGTCTGACTGGAGACCTCTACACAGAGCCAAGATTCCTGAAGTGCTGTATCTTCAATAGAGAAACTAAAGCACATTCCATGGAGGGAGAAAAGTGAGAATTTTACTGTATGTAAGATTAAAATTGTGTTTCCCCTGAAAATGGTGATCACAAATTCACAATTATGTGGATTTAGAAAATAATTCACATAACCTCTGCATTCCAATAAAGCCCAAGGTAGAGATGTAGTTTTAAATGATCCCAAGATGTGGTTTACAATAAGTGCTGGAAGAAGTAAACACAAATCCTCTCTCAGGCCACAAATAATTACAATAATGTTTTAAGGTACAAACTCAAAACTAAAATACTAGGTATGGAAAGACACAAGAACTGTGAGCATCATTCATCATAAGGAACAAGGCATCAGACCCTCTACTACCAAATATATTAGGATCATCAAATTCAGAGTATAAAAAAAAATATTTTTTATTTTTCTAACAAGAAGAAAAAGGAAGTGAAAGAATGATGAAGGTACAAGGGACTATCAAAGTTGACCAAACAGATTTAGAGCTATTTAATAATAGAAAATAGTAATGTAACAATTGGGTTAAGCACCAGATTGGACACATTTAAGGAGAATTTATGAACCAGAATACAGAGCTGTATAAATTGCACACAATGCAACCCAGAGATATGAAAAGGTACCAAATACAGAAAAGAGATAAGAAGCATGGAGGAAAGATGTTCCAACATATTAAGTCCAAACTGTTACAACAGAGCAAATGAACAATGAGCAGTATTTGAGGAAATATGGCTAAGAATTGAAAAGACACCATTCTTAGATTAAGGAAGCTAGGGGGAAAAGATCAATGAAGAAACATTATTGTAATCCTGCAGAAAATAAAAAAAAAAAAAGAGTTCTTAAAAGTAGCCATGAAGGAAAAAACAGAATACCTACATAAAAAAAAGACAATTTGGCTGACATCAGATTATTTAAATTTCTTTATTGGACCTTGGATGCAGGGGGTGTTAACTCATGGTTATAATCAAACTTTCTTATCATTCGTTCCTCCCAAACCCTTTTTTATCAGTCATTTATTTGTTTTTATTTCCATTTCCATTCTCATTCTCCTACCTTATATTTTAATATGTATCGTGGGAATAATCTGTTACTTGCTTCTAAGTGTCCTTGTAAAAACTGCATCAAATACTAAGATATTATGTATCTCATTCTGCTTCTTACTTTATTCACTCAGCTCTGCTGTACACATGTACCGTTTCTTTTCACTGCTGAGGTAAACTCTATTTGTGCATACACGATATTTTCCCCAACTCAATAGCTAGATTGTCTCTAATATCCAACCATTACCAAAAGCAAAAACAAAAACAACAAAATCAGTTGCAATAAATATACTTGTACCCATTCCCTTATACTGCAGTGTGCAAGATTATTTCAGAGTGCAATTTCTGGGTCATAGTGTATGTGTATGCGTGTATACTTTATAGGCACAAATTTTATTTTTAAGAGTGTCCCATTTTTCTCAAAACAGTGAAACCATTCTACATTTCAAACATAAAGTGCAAAAGGGTTCCTGTAGCACAGATAACACTTGATGTCATCAAGCTAATTAGAAGATGAAAGTGGTAGGTTGGTGACATTTTAAGCTTCATTTCTTTCATTATTAATGATTTGAGCATGTCTCCCTGTACTTTATAGTCTTGGGGGCTTTTTTTCTATGAATTTCACATTGTATATTTTTGCCCATTTTTCTGGTTGGGTTGCTGCCTTTACTATTATTTGTAGGAGTTCTCTATTTATGCTAGATATTAATCCCATACTGGTTTATAAATTGCAAGTATCTTTTCCATTCTGTAATTTATCAACAAATTTCCATATTTTCTTCATTAAGAGAGAAATATTTAATTTTTATGAGGTGTAATTTATTATGATTATTACTATTATTAACTTATGGTTTCACTTTTAAAGTTTGCTTTTGGAGATCCTTCTTCACCTAAAAGTCAGAAAGATATCAAAGTTACTTCCTCCTTTTCTGATGATTTCATTAATCTAGTAATACTATCTCAGATTTGAAGCAATTAATTTTTTTCACCTGAATTTTTGCATAGTTGGTGAGGGTGAGCTACTGTAGTACTATGTAATTTATTCAATCTATGTTGATTGTTGCCTGTGATATGCTGGACACTGAGCTGGGTGCTGAGGTGAAAAAGAACAGTCTGTGGTTTCAAGCTGTTCACCAGCTCCCCAGTCACACTACATTCACGGTTTCCCTGAATCAGTATGGACTTGAATCAGCACGAATGTGGTGGATCAAATAGGTGAGCCTTAACTGATACACTTTTATTTTATTTTATTTTGCTTTTTAAAATTTATTCCGGTGACAATTGTCAGTAAAATTACATAGATTTCAGGTGTACAATTCTGTATCACATCATCTATAAATCCCATTGTGTGCTCACCACCCAGAGTCAGATCTCCTTCCATCACCATATATTTGATCCCCCTTACCCTCATCTCCCACTCCCCACCCCCCTTACCCTCTGGTAACCACTGAACTATTGTCTGTGTCTATGAGTTTTTGTTTCTCATTTGTTCGTCTTGTTCTTTTGTTGTTTTTCGTTTATATACCACATATTAGTGAAGTCATATGGTTCTCTGCTTTTTCTGTCTGACTTATTTCGCTTAGCATTATACTCTCAAGATCCATCCATGTTGTCACAAATGTTCCTATATGATCTTTTCTTACCGCCGAATAGTATTCCACTGTGTATATATACCACAACTTCTTTATCCATTCATCTATTGAAGGACATTTTGGTTGTTTCCATGTCTTGGCCACCGTAAGTAAAGCTGCAATGAACATTGGAGCACACGTGTCTTCATGTATAAATGTTTTCAGATTTTTTGGGTAGATACCCAGGAGAGGAATTGCTGGGTCATATGGTAATTCTATTCGTAATTTTTTGAGGAACCTCCACAATGCCTTCCATAATGGCTGCACCAGTCTGCATTCCCACCAACAGTGTATGAGGGTTCCTTTTTCTCCACAGCCTCTCCAACACTTGTTACTATTTGTCTTGTTGATGATAGCCATTCTGACTGGGGTGAGGTGATATCTCATTGTGGTTTTTATTTGCTTTTCTCTGATGATTAGTGATGTTGAGCATTTTTTCATATGTCTATTTGCCATTTGTATGTCCTCTTTGGAGAAATGTCTCTTCAGGTCGTCTGCCCATTTTTCAATTGGGTTGTTTGTTTTTTTGTTGTTGAGTTTCATGAGTTCCTTGTATATTTTGGATATTAGCCCCTTACCGGAGGCACTGTTTGCAAAAATCTTCTCCCATTCCGTTGGTTGCCTCTTTAGTTTGTCGATGGTTTCTTTTGCTGTGCAGAAGCTTTTAAGCTTCATATAGTCCCATTTGTTTATTTTGGCTTTTACTTCCCTTGCCTTTGGAGTCAAATTCATAAAATGCTCTTTGAACCCAAGGTCCATAAGTTTAGTACCTATGTTTCCTGCTATGAAGTTTATTGTGTCAGGTCTTATGCTTAAGTCTTTGATCCATTTTGAGTTAATTTTGGTATATGGTGACAGATAACAGTCCCGTTTCATTCTTTTGCACATGGCTATCCAATTCTCCCAGCACCATTTATTGAAGAGGCTGTCTTTCCTCCATTGTATGTTTTTAGCTTCTTTGTCAAAAATTATCTGTCTATATTTATGTGGTTTTATTTCTGGGTTCTCAGTTCTATTCCATTGGTCTATGTGTCTCTTTTTCTGTCAATACCATACTGTTTAGACTATTGTAGCCCTGTAGTACAAGGTAAATTCAGGCAGTGTGATACCTTCAGTATTGTTCTTTTTTCTTAAGATTCCTTTGGCTCTTCGGGGTCTTTTGTGGTTCCAAACAAATCTGATGAGTTCTTTGTTCTATTTCTTTAAAAAAATGCCATTGGGATTTTGATGGGGATTGCATTGAATCTGTATATTGCTTTGGGTAATATGGCCATTTTAACTATGTTGATTCTTCCAATCCATGAGCATGGAATGTCTTTCCATTTCTTTGTGTCTTCTTCAATTTCTTTTAAAAATGTTGTATAGTTTTCAGCATATAGGTCTTTCACATCCTTGGTTAAGTTTATTCCTAGGTATTTTATTCTTTTTGCTGCAATTGCAAAAGGAATTGTTTTTTGTATTTCTTTTTCTGAGATTTCATTGTTTGTATATAGGAATGCAATGGACTTTTGTACGTTGATTTTGTAGCCAGCAACTTTACTGTATTCGTTGATTGTTTCCAGTTGCTTTTTGGTGGAGTCTTTAGGGTTTCCTATATATAGCATCATGTCATCTGCAAAGAGTGACACTTTAACTTCTTCATTCCCAATTTGGATGCCTTTTATTTCTTTCAGTTTCCTGATTGCTCTGGCAAGGACTTCCAACACTATGTTGAAAAGCAGAGGTGACAGGGGACAGCCCTGTCGTGTTCCTGAATGTAGAGCAAAGGGCTTCAGTTTTTCACCATTAATTATGAGATTAGCTGAGGGTTTGTCATATATGGCCTTTCTTATGTTAAGATATTTTCCTTCTATACCTATTTTATTAAGTGTTTTAAACATAAATGGATGTTGTATCTTGTCAAATGCTTTTTCTGTATCAATTGATAAAATCATATGATTTTTGTCCTTTATTTTGTTTACGTGATATATCACATTGATGGATTTGTAAATGTTGAACCATCCTTGTGCCCCAGGGATGAACCCCACTTGCTCGTGATGAATAATCTTTTTATTGCATTGTTGTATTCAATTTGCTAGAATTTTGTTTAGGATTTTTGCGTCTGTATTCATCAGATATTGGTATGTAGTTTTCTTTTTTTGTGTTGTCCTTACCAGGTTTTGGTATCAGGGTAATGTTGGCCTCATAAAATGAGTTAGGGAGTAGTGTCTCTGCTTCAATTTTTTGGAAGAGTTTGAGCAGGATTGGTTATTAGATTCTCTTTGAAGGTTTGGTAGAATTCACTAGTGAAGCCATCTGGTCCGGGACTTTTGCTTTTGGGAAGGTTTTGGATGACTGATTCAATTTCGTTACTGGTGATTGGTCTGTTTAGATTTTCCAGTTCTTCATGGTTCAGCCTAGGAAGGCTATATGTTTCTAAGAACTTGTCCATTTTTTCTAGGTTATTGAATTTGGTGGCATATAATCCTTCATAGTATTCTTGGATGATCCTTTGTATTTCTGTGGGGTCCGTGATAACTTCCCCTGTTTCATTTCTGATTTTGTTAATGTCTTCTCTCTTTTTATCTTAGTGAGTCTAGCCAAGGGTTTGTCAATTTTGTTAATCTTTTCAAAGAACCAGATCTTTATCACATTAATTGTTTCTATTGTCTTTTTGTTTTCCATTTCATTTAGTTCTGCTCTGATTTTTGTTATTTCCTTTCTTCTGCTGAACTTGGGTTTCATTTGTTCTTCTTTTTCTACTTCTTTAAGGTGTAACATGAGGTTATTTATTTGGGATTTTTCTTGTTTCTTGAGATAGGCCCGTAATGATATAAATTTTCCTCTTAAAACTGCTTTCGCTCCATCCCAAAAATTTTGGTAGGATGCATTTTCATTGTCATTTATTTCTATGTATCTTTTGATCTCTGCTCTAATTTCTTCTTTGACCTAGTCGTTCTTTAAAAGTATGTTGTTTAATCTCCATGTATTTGTGTTTTTCCCTCCTTTCTTTTTACAGTTCATATCCAATTTCAAAGCCTTGTAATCAGAGAATATGCTTGGTATGATTTCAATCTTCTTAAATTTGCTGCGGTTAGTTTTATGTCCCAATGTATGGTCTATCCTTGAGAATGTTCCATGTACACTAGAAAAAAATGTATAGTCTGATGTTTTAGGATGAAGTGCTCTATAAATGTCAATTATGTCCATTTCATCTAATGTGTCATTTAGGGCTGCTATTTCATTATTTATTTTCTGTTTGGATGATCTATCCATAGCTGTCAATGATGTATTTAAGTCCCCTAGTATAATTGTGTTTTGGTCAATTTCTCTGTTTAGTTCTGTTACTAGTTGTGTGATATATTTCGGTGCTCCCTGATTGGGGGCAGAAATATTGATGACTGTTATGTCCTCTTGTTGTATAGTCCCCTTTACCATTATGAAATGTCCATCTTTGTCTCTTGTTATCTTTTTCAGCCTGAAGTCTGTTTCATCTGATATCATTATGGCTACACCTGATTTTCTCTGGGTACCATTTGCTTGGAGTGTCAATTTCCACCCTTTCACTTTGAGTCTATGCTTGTCCTTGTAGCTGAGATGTGTCTCTTGGAGACAGCATATGGTTGGGTTGTTTTTTGATCCAATCTGCTACTCTGTGCCTTTTTATTGGTGAGTTCCATCCATTTACATTTAGGGTGATTATTGATATGTGAGGATTTCCTGTCATTCTATCTTTAGTTTTCTGGTAAGGCTGTGTCTCCATTGTTTCTTTGCCTTTTTGTTGTTGTCTATTATTTCTGTGTGGTGCTATTCTATGATTTTCCCTCTATTTCTTCTTTCATTACAGTATATATTTCAATTCTGGATTTTTTTTTGAGTGGTTACCCTTAAGTTTATGTAAAAGAAAGTTTGATATTTAGAGTATTCCATTTTCTTCAGCACGCTTACTTTCTCCATTCTCATATTCCGGTTCAGGCCTTTACTCTCCCCCTTTTTATGTTTTGGTTGGCACAAATTGTCCCTGTCGATGGTGGTCGAATAGCCTCCTTTAGTATTTCTTGTAGTGCAGGTCGTGTAGTAGAAAATTCCCTCAGCTTCTGTATGTCTGGAAAGGTCTTTATTCCTCCTTCATATCTAAAGGATATCTTTGCTGGATATATTATTCTTGGCTCATAATTTCTCTCTTTCAATAGTTTGAATATTTGGTTCCACTCCCTCCTGGCTTGTAGAGTTTCTGCTGAAAAATCTGATGGTAATCTAATGGGCTTTCCTTTGTAGGTTACCATCTTCTTTTCCCTGGCTGCCTTGAGGATTCTTTCTTTGTCGTTGATTTTAGACAGCTTCAATAAAATGCCTTGGAGAAGGCCTGTTGGGATTGCAGTAATTAGGTGTTCTATTTGCTTCTTGGATTCGAGGATCCAGTTCTGTCCACAAGTTTGGGAAGTTCTCATCGACAATTTGTTTGAATATATTCTCTGTTCCCTTTGCTCTTTCTTCTCCTTCTGATATGTCCATTCTTCTTCTTTTTTTTTAAGTTATTATTTATTTTTGTTTTTAACAGGACTTTACTGGGAACAATGTGTACTTCCAGGCCCTTTTTCCAAGTCAAGTTGTTGTCCTTTTC